>NC_058109.1:36302080-36649580 GCF_914725855.1 Thunnus albacares | reverse complement strand
TCTTATTATCCTTTAAATATTCTCTTTAAGTTTCTTTAGACTGTAGCAGATTTTTCCCCACACTGTATGACATTACCATCTTGTTCCTCCTCTTCTTTGAAGCTACAGTAGTTTACACTGAAAGAAATATTCAAACATAAGACCTTATGTTTTCTGTGTCTATTCCATTGTATTAAATTGAAATGTTAGATGACATCTGCATCATTGTATGTAGATATCATCACAATTCAGTCTGACATTCATATTGAAACTTTGGTATCTTTTGTTCAGTAGGTTTGAACCAAGCCTGTGAAGGTGGAGGCACTGGCTGGTCAAGCATGGTTTAAAGCAGTGGTTTCCATCTAGTCTAGTTCAAGTGGCAACTACCACAGCTTGAGGCTGAAGCCAATGAGTAAGTAACTTTAAGTGCCATTAACAGCCGCAGATCAACTCAGTCATCAGAATAAACTGTGTAATAGCTACGTTGGTCCACAGCGCAAAACATATTAGTTTCACAATACATAAAATTGTGAAATGCCTATATGTTCTTGGCCTATTCTTTTCTATTGGCCTGTGTCCACATCACAAGACTGTCAAGTTTGTTTTGTCTGTTTGATCAAACAAAATGGCTGCCATTCCTTTTATTCTCAGTGAAAAATGCAATATTTTAAAAATAATTTTGGCATTAAAATGTGTTTTGATAACATTTCTAGCTAGAAATGTGCATTTTATTTTAATAGTCTTCGTTCAGTGAATGCTATGGTGGTTGCTATGGATACTGCTATCACTGAAACCACGTAGATGCATGTTGTCTGAATCATTGTCTCTGCGTTAGTTCTCTGAGCTGTTATTTGTGTTATTTTATGTAACTGTTTGATGATGTTCTTTGAATAAAAAAGTAGATTTTAGAGCGCCCCAGGGATTAATTGAATTTGAAATCCAGAAATTGAAGCTTTGTGATTGGCTGACCAGTGGACCTGTCCAGTAATATTTTCCTCACTGTTACCGTGTAAAGGTTTTGTCTTAATAATATCTTTAACATTTATCAACACAAAAACACAAAAGTGTTCTAAAATCTTGTTCTAAAATCTGTTTTTTATTGATAACACAAATAAAATAACAGCTCAGATAACTACACAGCATGCAACTATGTGGTTTCAGCAGCATCCATAGCAACCACCATAGCAATGATAGAAAGCCTGCAAAAATCTTTGTAATAACTGACAGACTAAACATATATATTCACTGAATGAAGATTATGAAAATCAAATGCATTTTCCGCTGACAATAAAAGGAATGTCAGTCACTTTTCAATACATGCATTTTAATTTTTCTTTATAATGAATTATTATTATAGACATAAGATTAAGGGAAGACAGCACACCTGAAATTGTTATATTTGTTCTGACTTATTTCATGAGTTTGCCTAATTTGCATATTTTCATGATAAAAAATAAAGGTTATAATACATACATATTGTATGTGGGGCTATATTAATAAGTTTAATTCTGATTGAAGAATGAGGTTTATGTTGTCCCTATTCAACTGTGGTGCCTGGCCTTAAAATACATCCACCCACACCTACGTTTAGGTTATTAAAATTTGCTATGATGCAAATTGGGAAAACTAGTACAGAGAAAATAGATGATATATTGCAGGGATGTCAATGATGTATCAGTTAATTGCTGTTAATAATTTAACCAATTAAGACTATATTAACCGATAATGCAGAAGATGAGGGACGTGTGTAACTGTCAGATGTTCTGTAGGTTTGCTGTTGTATGTGGTTGAGCCACCAGGTGGCGCCTCTTTCTTTTTAAAGAGATTGAGTTACAGGTGTGTTTGGTGACTGCCTGTAAGGGCCACACAAACTCTAGAACAAATGCACCTCCTTGCTGTCCAAGGAATAAAAAACTCACAGCGTGCCTCGATCTGTTCACTGTGGCAGTCATGTTGATGACATCTAAAGCATAAAATTGTGGAAACTCCAGTTGTTGTCTGTGCAGTTTAGCTATCTGAGGCTCATGCTAACGCTAAACTAACATGTTGAACAGAAGCAGCTGATCAGTTAATGCAGCCTGAGAGCTGCTTGAGTGTCAGACTCTGATTACACATGCTTCCAACTAAACACAAAAGTGATTAACTGTATAAGCGACACTCCCCTGCTCTGAGTATAAATGCATTTTAGTGGTGGATGAAAATGGACAGATACAGTCAGAGCAACAGTATGGTTCGTCCCCGGGACATCTGTTCAGCTGAGCAGCTGTTTCCAGCAACTAGGCTAACATTAGCTACAGTAAACGCACATCACTCCATCATGTAGATCAGGACTGCAAAGTATTTTATATTAAAGCAGTCAGACTGAAGTCCACTGTAGGGAATGTGCAATATTTCACTCACTACTGCATATCTGAACAGGCTACAGTTATATACTCTCCTGATTTTTGAGATATTACGTAAGTGAAAAAAGGCAGTCCTTGAAATTTGATTTATGTGGGAGTTAAAGGACATATCCTGATCAAAGATAACTCCCAGATTCCTTACGGTGGTGCTGGAGGCCAGGGTAATGCCATCCAGAGCAGCTTTATCATTAGATAATGTGTTTCTAAGGTGTTTAGGGCCAAGCACAATAACTTCAGTTTTATCTGAATTTAGTAGTAGAAAATTGCAGGTCATCCAGGTCTTTATGTCGTTAAGGCATGTTTGGAGTTTGTTTAACTGATTGGGTTCATCTGGCTTCATTGATAAATATAATTGGGTATCGTCTGCGTAACAATGAAAATTTATGGAGTGTTTCCTAATAATATTACCTAAAGGAAGCATATATAAGGTGAATAGAATTGGTCCAAGTACAGAACCTTGTGGAACTCCGTGTCTAACTTTTGCCTTCACGGAGGATTCATCATTAACATGTACAAACTGAAATCGGTCTGATAAATAGGACTTAAACCAGCTTAATGCAGTTCTTTTAATGCCAATTAAATGTTCCAGTCTCTGCAAAAGGATTTGATGGTCAATTGTGTCAAATGCAGCACTAAGATCTAACAGGACAAGTATAGAGACAAATCCTTTGTCTGATGCAGTTAGGAGGTCATTTGTGACTTTCACCAGTGCTGTTTCTGTGCTATGATGCGCTCTAAATCCTGACTGAAAATCCTCAAATAAACTATTGTTATGTAGAAAGTCACATAACTGATTAGAGACTACTTTCTCAAGGATCTTGGATAGAAATGGAAGGTTAGATATAGGTCTATGATTGGCTAAAACACCTGAATCAAGAGTAGGCTTTTTAAGAAGAGGTTTAATTACAGCTACTTTAAAGGACTGTGGTACATAGCCTGTTACTAAAGACAGATTGATCATATCTAGTAAAGAAGTGCTCACTAAGGGTAAGGCTTCCTTAAGCAGCCTAGTTGGGATGGGATCTAAGAGACAGGTTGATGGTTTAGCTGAACAAATCATTGAAGTTAGTTCAGACAAGTCTACTGGAGAAAAACAGTCCAAATATATGTCAGGATTTACTGCCGTTACCAAGGTTCCTGTGTTTGGGGAGAGAACGGTGCCTGTTGAGGGCAGGAGATGGTTAATTTTGTCTCTAATAGTTAGAATTTTATCATTAAAGAAGCTCATAAAGTCGTTACTACTGAGAGCTATAGGAATACATGGATCAGTAGAGTTATGACTCTTTGTCAGCCTGGCCAAAGTGCTGAAAAGGAACCTAGGGCAGTTTTTATTCTCTTCTATTAATGCTGGGTAATAGGCAGCTCTGGCATTACAGAGGGCCTTCCTATATGTTTTAAGACTATCTTGCCAGACTAAGCGAGAATCTTCTACTTTGGTGGAACGCCAAATCCTTTCCAATTTTCGCAATGTTTGCTTTAATTTGCGGGTTTGGGAGTTATACCATGGAGCTAACCTCTTACGTTTTATTATCTTCTTTTTTAAGGGGGCGATGGAGTCGAGTGTTTGTCTTAGTGAGCCTGCAGCACTATCAATAAGATTATCAATTTGGGAGGGACTAAAGTTAACATAAGAGTCCTCTGTAGTATTGAGACATGGCAGTGAATTCAGTATTGACGGAATTGCTTCCTTAAATTTATCTACAACACTATCAGATAGACATCTAGTGAGGACATTTTTATCTAATGGTGTGTAATCCAGTAATAGGAATTCAAAAGTTATTAAAAAATGATCTGATAAAATAGGATTTTGTGGAAAAATTATTAAATGTTCAGTTTCAATCCCATAAGTTAGAACAAGGTCTAGGGTGTGGTTAAAACGGTGAGTGGGATTATTTACACACTGAGAGAAGCCAATTGAGTCTAATAATGAGAGAAATGCAGTGCTGAGACTGTCACTATCAACGTCCACATGAATATTAAAATCACCTACTATAATTACTTTATCTGTACTAAGGACTAAATACGACAAAAACTCTGAGAATTCAGATAGGAATTCAGAGTACGGGCCAGGAGGACGGTACACTATAACAAATAGAACTGGCTGTAAAGTTTTCCAGGTTGGCTGGGAGAGACTAAGAACAAGGCTTTCGAATGAGTTATAATTAAATTTAGGTCTAGGGTTGATGATTAGGCTTGAGTTGAAAATGGCTGCAACTCCTCCTCCTCGGCCAGTGTCTCGAGGAATATGAGTATTAATATGACTGGGGGGAGTGGATTCATTAAGGCTGACATATTCTTCATGACACAGCCAGGTTTCAGTGAGACAAAATAAATCAATACGATGATCTGAAATTAAATCGTTTACTAAAACTGCTTTAGATGAAAGAGATCTAATGTTCAAGAGTCCACATTTAATTATCTTATTTTGTTGTACTATTGCAGTAGTGGTTTTAATTTTTACTAGATTTTCATGAATGACTCTTCTTTTATATACTTTGGATTTAATTGATTTATGTGGTCGGGGGACAGACACAGTCTCTATGTGGTTTTGGGTGGGTAACTGCTCTAATGGAAGCGCAGAGAAGCGTGTAGGACTGCAGCTCTGCCTCCTGGTCTCAACTCTGGGTTGTCATGGTTTTGGTTTACTAATAAACTTGGCCATATTTCTGGATATCAGAGCAGCTCCATCCAAAGTGGGATGTATGCCGTCTCTCCTAATCAGACCAGGTCTTCCCCAGAAAGTCTGCCAATTATCTATGAAGCCCACATCGTTTGCTGGACACCACCTCGACAACCAGCGGTTGAATTGTGACATGTGGCTATACTCGCTGTCTAAATCTCTGTCCTCCATTAAACTACTTCTTAAAACATATATGTACCTCTTTTTTTGTTGATTTTCTTTGTGTGTATATGTGTGGTTTTTTCTGTTGTTGTTTTTTTTTTACTATACCTGATGCTCATTCATAGACTTCCTTAACTATATTCCTCTTTATGAGCAAGCCATAAATTCCCCAGGGGTTAACAGCCACCCTGTGAAAGGCTGAGAGGGTGATTAGCTGGTGGTTGGGTGTCCTCACCACTATCTCAATAACTACCCAGATGCTGTGCTCTGGAATGGTTGTAGCTTTCCAGCAAAGCTCTGCCTGCTGAATGTGATTCCTGTAGCATTTAGCAGCTATGGCTTACATTGTTAGCATTACTGTACCTAGTTGCTAACTGTACATTTTGTACTTGTACACTTCAGGGTTCAGTAACAGGGTTATATGAATAGCATATGGTAATTTTAGTTCATGTCATCAGGTTGGGGCAAATATCCTGAAAATATCATATTGTTCAGCAGCACTTCAGAGATGAGGTCCCCTGCATTCAACTACAAATTGAAGATCCTGAAAACGCTCCACTCTCAAAGGGCACACCAACACATCTGAACAAGGTCTGTTCTTGAGGCAGTTAAATTGTTCATTTTCATCTATTTTTTTAATAATGAGTATTATTTGACAAAATTTACTATTTAAAATTCAGTTTATGGGGTTTATTAATTTTACAATTGCTTTAGGCTGTTTCATTACAGATCAAAAAGGCCAAATACATTTTAAAATCCATCAATAAACTGTAAAAAACAACAACAAAATAATTAACATTAACATATATATATATATATAAATATATATATATATATATATATATATATATATATATATATATATAATTTAATTATTGTAGAAAAAGAACATTAAGTATTAACGTGTTTTAGTTATGCTGCTGGGAATAACGAAACGGAGCTCTCTCTCTCTCTCTCTCTCTCTCTCTCTCTCTCTCACGCACACACACACACGCACACACACACAAACACAGATTTTAATATGCAGCTCATTTATGTGACATGCAAATTCAACATTAATCCAGATGGCAGAAAGATATTTTGCAAAATACTGTATCACACAAAAAATGCTTGTGTTCATGGAAACAAGTTTGTGCTGAGGATGCAGACATTCTTCTTCTCTTTTCCTTGATGGATAGTGAGCGTTGCCCTGTCACTCTGCATCACTTTTGTCTCATGTAGTCCAGCTTTCTGGTGTGCAGAAGGAGGCCCACCAGGCTGGTGTTTTTGGCCAGGGGTTTGTGGGCAAGGGGGAGTGATGTAAAAAAAGTTGTTGGTTGTTACATTTCTCCCTTTCCCCAAAAGAGGCTCCATCAGTTTCAGGACCACACTCTCCCCTAGGCTCTGCGTTGCTGGGTGACTCGGATCCTTCCCCCAGATAAGGATATCCATTCAGCATGTACTTTATCTCCAAATCAGCAGCGAGCCACTTTATGCTGAATTTGTCCAGTTTATTGGGCATGTATTGGGTAAAGGGGCACAACTGTTCATCAACGGTAATTTCTGCGCCTGGTTTATATAGTGATGCTGTTTTTAATCAGACTTGTCACGTGACAGTCGGATGTGCTTGGTGTCTTTTCAGTCAAACCGTAGGTAGCGCATGATTTCCCTGTACCGCAACTTGACATGGTGGTGCTAAAGAAGGGAAAATCCTATTCTTTTGACGATAAGTCCTCCCATTATGCACTCTCTTGGCTAAGAGGAGTGCAATGAACGCCCTCAGCTCAGCCAGGCTCAACTCCCAGCCTTCTGCTCCACCACCGTACAGTCACAGATGTGCTGCAGCATCACACGATCCATCGAGTATGCTCAGAGGGTCGTCGATGTTGCGGCGTACGCGTGCAGTTGGTCCCTCTGTCAAGATGTTTTGTGACTGCACTCTCCCAGTCACTCTCCCTCACTCATGTCCTAGAGCATTGCCAGAACTCCTCTGTTCCAGTTCATGTTTCCAAATCCAAATAAATAGCCTACCTATCTATCTATCTATCTATCTATCTATCTATCTATCTATCTATCTATCTATCTATCTATCTATCTATCTATCAAATCTAGCCAGTTTTTGCTTGTGATATGGCAGCCTACTTGTCAAAAGAGTGTTTCTAAGCAACTGGACAGTGATGTGAATGTTGAGCATGGCGTTATGCAGCGGTTTCTATGAGGGGTAAAAATAACAGCAGTTATAAGGTATAAATGATCATATTTTTTTTCTTTTTATTCCACACCACCATAATTCTCTAGATGATTAATAAACTCGTTAATCCATTTTAATAATAGTCATGAACTGAGAGATGTAGGGGTTTTATTTTACTGACTTACATGCGTTTGAAAACACCAGGGGGGTAAAAATGACCCTTTAGCAGTTATAGTGTTAATATAACTCTTCATCCTCTGCTTCACTGTGCGCCTTTGCAGCTATACAAGTGGCCATGATATACAGTACGTGTAATAATCCACTCTGCACTGTGCAGTACTGAAAAATAATGCTGCATCAAATGGAAAGCTGACTTTGGGTTTTCAGCATGAGCAGTCAGCCACACTTTAAAATCGCCATCGGAGTTGTTTAATTTGTGGAAACTGCTGCTAGGCAACAGACACAAATGGACGCTGACTTGATCTCTTTTCAGAAATGGTGAATGATTTGATGTTTGTGTATTTCAACATCAAAAGCTGAGAAACAAGAAAGAAGTTTACAAGCAGACCAACATCAATGGGTTCCACCATTTGGTGTATGTCACAAGTCATGAGAACAAAGCCATCACAACATTTTCACTCATGGTTTTTGAATACAACAGAACTGGCTCAATCATATGGACTGTTCTCATGAACATCAGTAAACACCATCCCATTTAAAGGTATCAACACACAACATGGATTTTTGGTCTCTGTTTCATCCTTTTCATGATGCATTTTTCAGTCTTTTGTCTTCCAGTTTGTTCTTTCTTTTCACTTTTTTACTGCAGCTAAAGCATCTTCTGCATAGCTTGCACACTTACACCTGAATGGAAGCGAGCTCTCCTGCACGACACTTTCTGATAAAAATCATCAACATAACAAATATACCATATATATGTTAGCACTTGCACAAGTGTTCCTTCTTCATTTTTGTAAAATGTCAGGATCATAATTTTGCTCCATCCCTGACACTGTTTTGTTTTGGAATCAAACTTCTGTCATTAGTTATTGATGTCAAATGGAGGCCACATAAATGTGTATTGTGAAAGGGAATGTAATAAATGTGATCTATGTGTGGAATCAGTAGTGATATTGTCTGAACTCAACATGTTGAACTGTTTGACAGTATGATGAGGAGTCATGGGACTGACTCTGTAGTAAGTGTGCAGATGTAAGGATGACAGATGTGGATACAGTATCGTACGTACAGTATATTGGATCTGAGATTTCCTCAGTGGCTTTAAAGGTAAACAAAGGAGACTGGAAAAGATACCACTCAATATACCCATCTCAGCAGCCATTTTTGTAGAGTAGAAGCACCTTAACGTTGTGTAACATTCTCACAATCTCACTAATTCACGCGAAGCAAGCCATTGACAGGCCAGTTTTACACAAGCCAACCTGTGCTATCATTTGTGCATTTTAAAATAGAAAACTCTTTAAGTGTCAGGTTTTTTTTTATGTTTCTTTTTATTAATTTATTTTTATGTTCACCCACTCTCTCTCTTATTCAACAGTGATCATGCTGGGAATGTAATTCGCTTTGAAGGAATTTCATCATAAATTAAAAATGAAAATTACTGGATCACCAAAGTGAAGACAATTAATTTTGAGGGTGCAGTAATCAATCCAGTAGTTGTTGATCAATTCAGTGTGGATCAAAGTGGTGAATAGACCGATCGGCATGCACTAGCATGGCTAAAAATGAAACTTCATATTTGTGTTTTTTTAAGATTTTAGGAGGGTTGTAAAATATTGAAAGCTCTAAAAGCTTATAAGAGGACCTTTGAGCTGATTATTTTGTTACACAGAGATTAAGATAAGATCGCAGTACTAAACTAATAAATACTACGGAGCCCAAGAGGGGCCATGGAGGAACTAATTTGTGCTCTCGAATTAATAATTTATGCTCTCGATTGAACTATTTTGCCTGTTTCCCTCTTGTAGAGGGCAAGAAGACATTTACCATGTTGTCCATCCATGTCTTATATCAGTCACTGATCCAAGCATCATCCAAGGCAGCCAGGATTAGCCGTACGTCCTCCTCTCTCACAATAATGTATTAGACGGGATATTATAAGGGATCTTAGAGATAAGACAGCGTTGTGCTTAAAGGATATTCACATATCTTTGTCCAAGATGAAAATAAAACCTTATTACATTCAAGTGATCCACAGTGAGGGTGTATGCAGGACAAGGGAATGGCATGAGGATGAATTCAAATTAGTAAATTGAGAGGATAGTTTTAGCTAAGCCTGGTTTTAGGTGCTTTGCATTAAGGAGAGTGTGTTCTTGATTTATTGTTTAACAGTCACTTCAATTTCCCTCCACTGACTTAAGCACAAAGGTTTAAATTAATATATATATTAACGTGAATATTCAATACAGAACTTTTCAAATACATGTAGTGAAAATAAAAATCTGTAACCATTGTGGCTCACAGCCAATGACTTGAAGAAAAAAATATCCATTTCATTTAAGTTATAAAGGTCATGGAACATATTGTGAGGAAAGCTCTCATCCCACGTCAGCACGATTGCACACAGAAAAGTAATCAAGCTCAGTGACAGAAGTAAGACACAGTTTGATGAGTGATATGGCGACAGTAGCAGAGAGAAAATATCTAAAAGGCTTTGGAACATGTTGCTTTCCGTCATGGGTCATTTGGTCAATAACAGTGGCTTAAGGGAACAAAGTGAGAAGGAGTTCTTTGGAAAGAACAGAACAAAAAAAGGGATAGAAGAATAAGGGTGCCATCAATGAAGACAAGTTTACACTTGAAAAAAACAGAAAAATGAGAAGCTTTATGTCCTTTTAAATTCACGACAACATTATGATGTTGAATAATGACAAACTACAGTTTAAAGTACTTTCTAGGAAAATATACCTACACACTGCAAAAATCTCCATCTTCATTTCAAGTCATTTTTGACTAATATTGAGCCCTAAAAATGTCAGTGCTGGGAGATAATGAAGTCATTTCCTATATAAATCCACTTGTTCCTAAAGAGTTAAGTGACATTGTTTTGTACAGTATTCTAGTGAAACAGTCTGCCTTAATATCTGTTGTGAGATAAAAACACCCACTGCATTTCACTGTCTTCATTCAGTGAATCAGATGGTTAACCCTGTCACATAAAAATGATGTTTATATACTACTAAATGGTTTTGCCAAAAAAACATTTAGGAGGAAATGTATTTTCTGCCAGGATAATGTTCACTGGCATTTTTTCTTTCTTTCTTTTCTTTTCTTTTTTTCAATCTAGGACAAATTACACTCTTATAGGGAAGTGGTTGGGGCTCAGGACTTTCACACGACAAACCGTGGGTTCACATGATCTTGACAACAGTAGTGTGACAAAAATATCACAAGAAAATTTACTAGCTTTTTTCCACAGCAACTGCATGTCATGAACTCATCAGTAATTGTTAAGTTGTCATGGAGCTGGTTCAGTGTCATTCAGTTATTATTTTGGGTTGTTTCAAGATAATGACACTCATCTCTAGAAAATTCTTGAAACAAACTGGTTTGTAATGGAAACAGATTAAATCATTCTGACCAAACTGACTTTATGCTAAAGAGATTTTTGCCGTTCAGCAGCTCTTAACAGCTGAACAGTTTGATGTTTATAGTAAGACCAACTGAGAAACTTAAAACAAGCTGAGAATCATAAGATTATTTTTGTCTTCAAGATAGATTTCATAAGCTTGAGATTTCCAAAGAGATGTTTGTTTAGAATGGACAAACATAGTTCTTTAAAAAATTACAAAACCACAAATATTTCAAAAGGCCCTTGTAGTATGTGACAACCAAAAAAACGAAAGAAATATTTTTAATACAATAATATCAATTTAAGGAATTGGAGCGTTTTTGAAACATCAAATTTAAAAAAAAAAAAAAATACTTTGATTTCCTTCACAAATCAAAGGCGTGGTGTTAAAATGCATCCTTTCTGAAGAGGAATTATCAGAGAAGCGAGCAAAAAAAAAAAAAGAAAAAAGTGAAAGGAACATTGGAGTTCATTCCACTCTCATGAAACAGCATCCTGTTGCGAGAAGATGATTACATCTTAGCATTTCATGCCACAGTGGTCTCGTCTGGGAGCCATTCATCTCAAGAGCTACAAACAGTGGCACAAATGATCGGTTTGCTCTTTTTTTCTCTCTATGTGTGTGTGTGTGTGTGTGTGTGTGTAAATTGCACTGGAATGAAATCAGATATCACATGAGCTGATATCTTTCTTTCCTCTGTGCTCCTATGGTGATGGAGCTTGCTCACATGAAAGATGAGGAAGATCGAGGTTGGAGAGTGCAGAGACAGCAGACAGAGCTTGTTTACTTTGTATTGCTGGATGAGTAATGTTTCTCAACAAACATATTAACCTCAACAAGTTATCCACTACTGTATGGCCTGCTGGATCTGTAGAAGAGAGAGTGCAGTCCCACTGTCCGGTCCACAGCAAACCAAAACAGTGAAAAAGATACAAAATGCAGACAAATGAAGTTTCAGTTTATTTAGTTTGGTTTTCATGCTCGTCCAGTCCCTCTGTTGTGAGCTCTCTTTTCTTTCTGTCACGCAGTCTCATTAACTAGCTAGAGAGGCTAATTTGTGTGTTGGGAGGATGGAGAATTAAAGAGTAGAAAGAGATCACTGATAAACCAACACATACATTATTTAGACATGTGAACCTAAAAAAAGACTGCATCTTGTAATTGGAGACCCTCAGTCAATTTCACCTGCCAATTGGACTGTCTAAGATCCACATCAAAAGCAAGACGTGAGCAGTGTGTAAACACACACACTCGTCACTATCCTAGGTTTGATGAGGAGAACACAGGAAGAAAACAGGCTGTGTTTATTGATTCATTGATTCTATTTCTCTGCTCGTTACTGTGAAACTGGAAATTGCTGTTCATTTACTGTTTCCAACCATGAGTTAACATTGCTTTTTAAAAACCATGACCAATCGTCCCCTAGCCTTAAAGATCTGGTATTATGGCCTTTTTTGACTCATTTTATTTTTACTGAACCTATTATAAACATATGTGACATTTTATTAACCAAACGTTCTTTAGATTTCTCTGAATCCATCTTTCCTTATTGCCCAGATTCCCCTCTGTCCTCGGGCAGGCTGTTTTTGAATATATTTACATAATACATTTACATAATACATCAGCATTATTAATGACCACCTACTCTAGTCTACTCTGGCTGGAGGTCTGGCCCCCACCTTCACCCCCAGCCAATCAGAATACTACCTAATGAATAATGCAGCATGTTTACCTGGAATAGTGCCTGCAGCTGGAGATGTAAGACAATATATACTGGTCTATGAGGTGGAGTCTGAACCTGAATGAAGGGAAGAACTTGCTGTTGCACAGTTGAGATTTCAAGAGGATGTTTCAAAATGGTAAGATCATGTCTATGTTTCCTCACAAAGTAAAAGTCTGTTTTTTAGATGTAGCTGGAGGTCGCTAGCTTAGCTTTAGCACAAATATTATATTGCTTTAGCTGAGAGAAAGAAACCATGTTTTAAAATTTCATCCAAAGATTGAAGATGAAACAGTAGAAAATCCTGTGGCGTACTGAATCTCATTAAGCAGACAGTCAGATGTAAAATGCTGTTAACAGAGGGTGGATAGTGTTCAGAAATGAATTTCAGCCTTTCCTGACATAAATTTCCATCCTCTGTAAGGCTGTTCAGACTTTTAGCAGCCGAACAACCAGCAACACTTCCAGTGTGCTGCTTTGCTCATCATCCGGCTGCGATGCAAACTGCAACTACAGAAGTTATGTACCACTCAGTGTAGCGCTAGGCAGCGGTTGGCTCACGCTAAAGCTTCCTGCACATTTCATTTGACTTTCTTGTGTGATGGACTAATGGGTTCTGCCTCAACACCGCTCACTCTTGAGCTGCAGATTTAAAATTTTCAAATAACTCAAAAAGACCAAGGAGATAGAATTGAGTAATTTTACAGCACAGGAGGCTCCACCATCAGCCTAACCACATGGTTATTACTAGCAGCTGTGGCTCAGGAGATAGAGCTGAGTTGGCGGTTTGGTCCTCAGCTCCTCTTGTCCATATGTCAAGGTGATCTTGCAAGACACCAACCCCATATTGCTCCCAGCGGTCCTGTTAGCTCCATTACTGTATATTAGTACATTACTGTTTAGCTCCCTGTCATTGGTGAATGAGTGTGTGTTTGTGTGTGAATGAGAAGCAAAATGTAAAGCCTTTAGATAAAAGTGCTATATAAATGCAGCCATTAACATTTATTATTCTAGCCATGACAGCAAAAGTTCCCTAACCATCAGAGAGTGCCAATTTTAACCCAAACCACAATGTTTCTCTAACCTTAACAAAGTACTTATTTTAACCCAAACCATGATCTGTTTCTAAACCTCACCAAGTGGTTTTTGTGCCTAAACTTAACCAGACCTTAACCACAGCGTTGTCACATCATAAAACATCCTTTTTTTTTAACAGTAATTTGTAATGGCTCTGGAAGGTACAGAGAAATGTTGTAGTCCTGCTGATAGGGGTGTCAGATCAGAAAACACTTATGTGTCTTTCTGGAGTACATGTACCCGTTAGTCTGTGGAGATTACACTTCACTAGAGCAAAAATATAGACTTGCAGGGTCAAAGAAAGCATGGAGTCGTGTGGTGACAGTTAGAATCCCAGCTCCTACTGTCTGCATGTGGAAGTGTCCTTGGACAAGATACTGAACCCCAAGTTGTATGTGAGCTGTTGAATGAGCAGCACGCTTTGAATAAGAGCATCATATAAATTTGTATCTGTTCTGTGACTTGGATGTCAAAAACACTTGTCCTTATGAGATGAAACTGGATTGGATCTGGTTTCACACTAATCTGTGTATAACACGAACCTTCAGTGGGGAGGTTCTTAATCTTGACTGAGTAGTTTTTTTTTTGCCTAAACTAGAATGAAATAATATCTTAAAGATATTGTTGTGTCTCACAGGTTGACCACATGTTTCAACATTCTAAGAAAGAAAGGGAGTCAAAGAGAAATTCAATTTCCCAGAGTCCTTGGTTGTTTGTACCCACATGTGAACTCCACTCATGGACCCACCCCTCTTCTTCGTCTCTTTTCTCCTCATGGCGCAGCCTTCAGCAGGGCGCTGATTGAACTCAGGATTCAAACGCTTGTTTCGCTGCAGCATCTTGTTGACTCATTTTTGGCAGTTTGTCATACGCTTCAAGGAAACTACGTTTTTCATTGAGAGAAAATGACTTTTTCCTTTTCTCTTTCATTTTTCATCATTTCAGTGTGCACGTGTCACCAACCTCAGATCACCGGGTTGTGCGTTGTGCATTTAGGATGCAGGAATGGGGGCAGCAGGGGGGCCGCAGTGAGAAAGTTGAACCAGAATCAACTTTTGGAGAAACACAACCTCTAGCGCTATACAACCCTGCCACGATGGAAGACAAAAACATTACTAGGAAGAGGGGAGGACATTTCTCTTCCTTTGATATTGTTAAAAGTAAAGTAGAGCACTGGTAGCAAGAAAGCCAGCGAATGAGAGGAATAAAAAGTTATATTCTGATTGTTTTACGGCAGTTACAAATAAACACCCACACCCTGCACCTCCACACAACCCTGAGAGGTGCGCTGCAACGCCTGATAATGGTGCTGCAGCCGCTAAATGCATATCATATGTGTACTATAAGAGTAAGGTAAAATGAAAATAGAATTACTGTAGGTTTAAAAAAAAAATCCATATGTTTTCATATATGAAATGAAAACATGTATGTTTTCGAAATGAACACTGTAAGCAGACTACTTGATCACTATAAGCGAATTATTTAAACAGTATTTGTATGGGAATGGTTCTGTCCCAAGCTTTTTGATCCATATTCCATAAGCGATTGATCACTGTGACCGTGATCACCAAGTGGTTTCCACTGTAATAATTTCTATTGATTTTAATAATTAATAATTATCTTTGATAATCATTAATTATCGCTGATAACCAAACCTGTAACCAAGGCCCAACAGTATCATAAATTTCTCAAAGAACTTAAGTACAAAGTCAAGATATTGTGATATGTAGCAAAAACAATGTGAATCTGTAAATAGAACATTTCTAAACAAGCTACTGTAACCATTCTCTTCAGGGTCGCAAGAAGATGTCAGTGCAGCGGTGTGACTCACTGTCATGCTTTTAATAGATTTTGGACAACAACACAGGTCTATAGCACAGAGGAATAAGATATATCATACTTGAATACACACACAATAATTGCAAGCAGGATGACCTCATTGTTGGTTTGGCTCCAAACATGAGATTTGTTGACAATAAGGAAAATATGGAAAATGGACAGCCATATCTTTTAACCATAGAGGTGGCAGATCAGAGAACATTCATATAAATCGTTTTGCCATATGATACAAGTCATTTTGGAAGACACTGACAAACAAGCTATTTTGTTGTTCAGGTATGAGGACTTGTTGCCATTCATTCTGAACAGTATGACCATCATCCCTGGCTGCAGCCCTAAACCCCATACAAACACAAGCCTGGCATCCTGTTCATCATCTCAGCCTAATAACACAGCAACTTTTCATAAGGTGCCAACTCTTCACTCCTTTCATTGTATGCCAATACACACAACACATTTCAATGTGTATCAAATGGCCTGGGTCTTTAGTATGCCACAGGTTGTTGATTTCATCCCCACAACTATTGTCTGGGAAAGAGAGGAAAGAGCTTTCCATATGTCTCTGCCTGGGCCAATCTCATCTTAAGCTCTGAACAGTCTCTTCCCTCTGTCTCCAGACGGCTGCTCCAGTCAGGAGGTTTGAGGGATGAGATTGAAGAACCTGAGCATTTCCATAGTGAGAAAACCATCTGCTCATATCCCATTATTATCTGTCACAACAGTTATTTGACTGTTTTCGTCTGATTCACTCCCGGGGTCACGGTGCATGTAATAAGAACAAGGCATCGTAGATTGGTTTTACATTGCAAATGCAATCATTTCTTTGAGGGAAAACATCTGTCCCTATCCCACCACCACCACCACCACCACCACCACCACCACCACACACACACACACCCTGTATACCACAGCTCCATTCCCATTGCCAATGCTAAAAAAAAAAAAATGTCACTGACCCTCCTCCTCCTCTTCATCCCATCTGTTTCACACCAATTTCACACTACATACTAATTCTAAATTAGTTTGATTCCGTGGGCTGTTCACATTAGAAAATGAATGGATGAAGTAGACTCTATAGTGCCCACATACAGGATACAATTGCTCCAGGTTGAGGTGTAGAGTTGACGGGCACTACTGTGTCTCAATATGTCAATATTGTAAAATGAAAACTATGTACTAATATGATAGTGTAGCTTCATTATGATGTGGCTCACTTGGCCAAATCCACAAAAGGATTGTGTGGCTTTTGCAGCCGTTAAACCTGTGCAAATGAGACAAAAAAAGATGTGCCTGTAATTCACAAAGCATCTGCAAAGGGTGAAATTCACCATAAACTGCGCTGCCAAGCAAACAGCATCATGGTGCGCCATTTGCATGTACGGTTAGGTAATATCCATACATTCAGCGCAAAATTGGCCCCTTTCTATGCAAATAAGCCTTGTTGCAAAAACCATCCAATTCACAAAGACCAGTGCTAATTGCCACACACAATTAGGGCGGTGCTATTAACGTCCTCAGATAGTTGGTGTTAACTGTGTGCACTCACTCACTCACTCTTTACTCACTCGCTCTCCCTGTCTCTCTCTCTCCCTTCAAATCTTTAAGTTTGTGAGGCTTGAATGATATTGAATTTATGTACAATGATATCAAGGGCAAAATCTTCAGTCAGACATTTGGGGGGATCAAGTGGTTATGGGGTGGGAGACTTATTTCAGACTTTCAGCTACTTAAAAATAAAAATGTCCTGACAGCTCTGATGGAGCTCAGGATTCATCCATAAGGACTTCTTTACTACACACAATTCCACTGTAAAACTTGAATCTGTGTGTAACAGCTGACCTGTGTAGATGTGTAGCAGAACATAGAACAGTAATTACTGTCAGATCCTGACCAATCTGGTGTTAATGAAGTTACCGCTGCTGTGCCGTCTGCGTAAATACGCAAAGTCTCTCTATCAGTTTGGAGACATACTTACCTTTTCAGCTGCTGTGTGATGCTGCAACCAGCTGTGATACACAGCCAGCTGTGGGCAACAAACAGAAGATCAGTAATGATGTTTCAGTACATACATTCATACATTCAGTGACACCTGAACAACACTATTGTAAGATTCAGACATTAATCTAACATGTTTCAGACCTGCCTGAGTCACATTAATAACTGTAGCCTATTCTGACACACATTTCAGTAAATTATGTATATACTAGAGAAGTAAAAGAAGCAAAATACATGAAAGTTGGTTTGTGATTGTGGAGAGCTCTGTGTGTGCGCACCTCTGTTATTTAAAGTCACGCAATTTGAGGCTTTTGTCCTCTCTGCAGTTTTAATTATGGACCAATCTTTGTGCTGAAATATGGAGAAAACCTGAAACACTGGAAACAGCTCCACTCACTCAGACAGATGCAAAACATATCATTAGTGCAAAATCTTTTGAAAATAGGTCCTAAAAACAGGATGCTGCACAATTCACGGTGCTATTAGTGGGCGCAATCCATTCTTTGTGGATTTGGCTCTAAGTCTGATATGACATGTTCCTGTTTGATGCGTATCGGTATTAGGGTATGTGCTCATAACTGCCTCCTCTTTTAGATAATTTTAAATAATGTTTTGTATTGCTTTTTGGCACTTTTTGTTAAATTTTTGTGAGAAAAAATAACTGAAAATAATATAAGATATGCAGAATCTGACAATTTTGGAACATTTCAAACAAATTGAAAACTTCACAAATAGAAAGTTAAAATAAAAATAAATGTTTTTCTGTGGCTTTAATACTGTTTTATTTCTTTTAGGTATATCACTGCCAACATTTTGCAGGAGTATTGCAGGATTTATACAGATGTGTGGATGCCTGGGAGGGGATAACGAGAGAGTAAAAAAGGAAGGAACTCAATTAAATTCAATTGAATATATCTAGTTACACTGTCAAACACACTAAACTTACATTATGTTTCATCATTTCTCCTTTCTTTATTTGTGTATTTATTATACTCTGCATGTTGGTTGTTTTTTTCTCACTCACAAAAAGTATGTTTGGTTGTTACTGTTATTTTAGACATATTATAAACTGTCTCTCTTTGGATGCAGCCAAGATATTTGTGCATGTTATGATTCTTTCCCATATGTCTTATTGCATCACATGTTGGGGACAGGCTGGAGAAACAGCCATAAAACCACTTGAGTCCTTATACAAACAAACTCTAAAAACTCTTGACAAAAAGCCAATGCATTTCCATCACCGTAGGGTACTGGAGAAATACAATTTACTGAGCTCTGAGAATTTTAGAGTATTCTCAAATTTGTACCTAGTTTATAAAATTTTAAATGGTTTGGCTCCTCCTCCACTATGTGACTTTGTGTACACTCGCTCAGTCAGTTCTATTAGATCCTCCAGAATATCCTCTATACAAGATTGCACCACACCATTTTGCTGCACTGCATTTGGACAATCAGCTTTCTCTGTGAAAGCCACAACTCAGTGGAATTTCCTACCTGATGATACGAAGGGCTGCAGTTCCATCAGTACGTTCAAAACCAAATTAAAAAATCTGCTAAAAAGTACTCAGCTCTGTAACCACTGAATCTAAATTTAAGGTAGCTATAAGCTAACTCGGGTACAGTACATCAAAGGGCAACATTTATGTTTAACACTGTACATGGTACCAATAAATAAATAAAACACAAATAAATAAGACATTCTGATTCTGAACTCTCTCCACAGCTGTATTGGATCATCCTGAACAATGAGTTTTTATTTTTACGGACATAATCTTGAATTTCTATTGTTATACAAAATGGTAATGTACATTCATATGTTACCAAACTAGCAATTTTAACATTTTTATACAGTGTATGTTTAAGGGATTTGGAATATACACAGGGTTTGCCAATATGGTACATAAACAAGACACTACCCTCCCCTCTCACAAAGTCCTCACTATCTCCCCTCCCCCCTCTCTTATGCTTTGAGAACATTGAATACCCAGATCAGGATGGAGGGAGATGAATAAATAATATTTATCCCTATGATAAGACCTGGACAAGCAATCTTGAAAGGTTTTTTGTATTCTTTTTTATGGGTTCTAGAAATATTACAATGGCAGCTAGTCTTTTAATGTGACAATTAAATATTTGCATCAAAATATGAATGGACCATTGTCTGAGGGTCAAAGGTCAGAGTGTTGCTTATGACTGCAAAAGAGCTGGGAAAAATATCAAATGGCATTATAACTTCATAAATGTATCAGAATGATGAATAGGCATTGCTTAACCATAATTAACCATTTATTTACCCTTAGAGCCCACATCCCTTCTTCTCAGTTGAATTGCTCATTAAGTATTCATTGCAGTGAGGTGGAGCGCATATCAAATGAAGTGGCACTTCAGCTTTCCAAAGATGCTAGTTGCTTGTCTATGTGCCGAAGTGTTGGTGAGAAAAAATAATTTTGAATTCACATCAAATTTAACCATAGTTACAATCACCATATAGCTCTGTGTCCATCTCCACACCCATTATTGTTTTTTGAATTACTCATGAACTCATCACTGCATAGATATGGAACACATTACAAGAAAGAGCGGAACCAGAGCTTTTTAATGATGCTAGTCACATATTGTGCATACCAAAGTAATCACATTATAAAGACAAATCAAATTTCTGCAAAGTAATATCTTTTTAATTTCTTCACCCATTTTCACAATCCTGCTTCTCAGTTAAATAAATCATAAAGTCCATATTGCTTCATAACGTACCACATAAACAGCAGAACTTACCCTTTCTGATGGTGCAAGTTTTTTTTCTGTGTGACAAAGCGTTGTCAAGTGATCCAGTTTTGAAATTACAGCAAATTTCTGCATTGTCTCCAATATAGGGCTGACATTACATCCCACTTTCTATGGGAAAAAAAACAAAATAATGTATTTGCTTTTCATTGCATTGACCTAAACGTTGTGGTCAAAAATGGTGAATGGACTGTACTTGTATAGCGCCTTTCTAGTCTTCCGACCACTCAAAGTGCTTTTACACTATGTGTCACATTCACCCATTCACACACATTCATACGCTGAATGGGTACAGGGGCTACCATGCAAGGTCCCATCAGGGGGAACTAACCCTTCACACACATTCATACACTGATGGCACAAGGACACTTCGACATGCAGACTGGAGGAGCCGGGAATCAAACTACCGATCTTCCGATTAGTGGACAACCCACTCTACCTCCTGAGTCACAGCCAACCTGTGCAGGTTACCTGTGCACAAGTGGGCATGTGCAAATGTCACAGAGTATCCCACCATCATGGTTCTGATATTGCCAGATTCCAGACAATAATAAGCATTACCTAACCATAATTAACCATGTATTAATGCTCTTTGTGACCCTTGTCAATTTGATACAATCACACAGTTATTAGTCATTAGTGAAATATTTCCAACTGGAGATCAATTCATCATGAGAACCATCTGTTACCAACAAGGTTCATTCCAAATTTAAAAAGATGAAGACTTTATGCAACATGTTAAAAGAAAATGCAATTATTTTATTTAGAAAATTTAACAATTTTAGCATTCTTTGAGAGGAAAAATCAAAGAATGATTTAACAATTTCACTGTTCTATGAAAATAACAACAAAAACGTTTTTCTCTCACACAAGCCACTTGCATGTTATTTTGAAAACATAAATTTTCAACTAAAATTCCAAGAGGTGTCTCCAAGAGGAGTTAACCATAAAAAACATGTTTTTGAGTGGAGGGGATCTCTAAATATGGGGACCATATATTTTACCATGTATGTTCTGCAATGTTACAAAGTAAGACATTACAATTTACAAAGTAAACTGAAACTGTATTGTAAAAGAAAGCAATGTTTAATCCCATGGTATTACAAAGCTCTTACCACATCCTTTCATCAAAATGAATGGCTTTTGTCGTTATTTTCATGGACCAGTGAAATTGTTAAAACATTTTTTTTGTTATTCCTTTCAAGAAAGCTAAAATTGTTAAATTTTTGTAATTAAAATAACTGCATTTTCTTTTAACATGTAGCATTAAGTCTTCATCTTTTTAAATTTGGAATGAATGTTTTACTAATGTTTAATAGTTGTGATTGTTTCAAATTTACAAGGGTAAAAGAGCATTAATATATGGTTAATTATGGTTAAGTAATTCTTATTCAGCACTCATACAGTTATGAAGTTTTAGATTAGTGATAGATTGACAGATACTTTATTGATCCTTACAGGAAATTACTTTGTTACAGCAGCTACATTCACAGTCAAGACAACCACAGGAGACATCTAACATTGAGCATAACACATCTAAAATTAAGCATAAACATACTAAAATGTATTACTAAAATACTAAAAACAATAAAATTATAAGTAATATATAATAAAATGCAATGTGAAATATGTGCCTTGTATTATCTAAAAATATAAAATGAAAAATATATACATGTATAAATATAAACATATGTACACATGTATTCTTAAATGTACATGTGTAAATATATGTAAACACATATACACATAAATACACAGTATAAAATATTATACTATACACCACAGCAATTATTTGTGCACATTTAACAGTCTCATGGCAGCTGGAAGGAAGGACTTCCTGCAGCGTTCTGTCCTACACTGGTGGGATCAGCCTGTGACTGAAGGTGCACTGCTGAACCACCTCCAGGGCATGAAGAGGCTGTGTGGGATTGTTAATTATTGAGTTCAGCTTTGAGAGCACCCTCACCTCTGCTCGCCTTCTTGATCAGTTTGTTAATTCTGTTCCTGTCTGCTGTGCGAGCACCCTCTCCTCAGCACACTACGCCAAAGAACAGTGCACTGGCCACCCCAGTCTGGCTCCTCTGTAGATGCAGGCTCAAGTATGTCGAGAATTCCACACAGCTGTCTGGAGCAGGTCTTCAGCAGTCTGGGACTAAATCCATCAGATCCAGCCACTTTTCCCTGCCTCAGTTTGTTCAGTTCCCTCCTGACCTGAGATGAGTGGAGTGTGATAGTTGAGGTTATAGGTGTGGTGGAGGGAGGAGTATGAGCCACAGGCAACAGGCAAGGTGGGGTGGAGCTATCAAATCTGTTAATAAAACAGATTCAGGTCATCAGCCAGGTCCTGGTGTCCATCAAGCAGCGATCCTCCCTTCTGCTCTAGACCTATGATCTTCCTCATGCCAGTCCAGACTTGCTTCACTCCATTCTGCGGCAGCTTTTGTTCCAGTTTGTGATTGTTTCCCCTCCTCAATCTTAATCTTCAGTTCCCTTTGTAGTGCCCTTGCTTTTTTCCCTGAAAGCCTTTTTCTTCGTGTTTAACAGGGCTTTCAGGTTGCTGGTAACCCAAGGTTTATTGTTACGGAAACACTGAATTTCCCTGCTGGGTATGCTATTATCAACACAGAAATTGATGTAGTCAGTGACGCATTCTATAAGTCCTTCAATGTCCTCCCCATATGACTCACAGAAAACATCCCAGTCTATTGATTCCAGAAAGCACCGCAGAGATTCCTTTGCTTCCTGGGACCAGCATTTCAAAGTTCAGGCATTCTTTTATCAACTGGGGTGTAGGCGGGAGAGAGATGAACCAGGTTGTGGTCTGATCCACCCGCGGAGTCTTATCACCCTTTGTTGAGAATGACAAACTGTTTAAATGTGGGCAGTATGTTGGAGAGAGAGGCATGGTTAAAATCTCCAGATAGAAGAATGAATGTGTCTGGATATTTCACTTTCAGTCTTGCGATAACGACGGTGGAATGTAAGCAACAATGGCAATCACTATAGTAAATTCCCTCAGCAGTTAGTATGGTCTCAAACTAACTGCTAAGAGTTCAATGTCCTTGTTGCATATTCGTTCCTTGACAGTAGCATGTCCAGGGTTACACCATCTGTTATTAATAAGCACAGCAAGTCCCCCTCTTTTTCACTTACCGCTCGCTCTCTGCCCGTGTCATCAGGAAGCAGCTAATGCTGGTGGTACAGTCGGGGATACAGTCCTTGAGCCACGTCTCTGTGAGACAAGACGATGCTCTCCTGATATACATTCTGGCTTCCAGTGAGGGTCTCCAGTTCCTCCATCTTGTTGGCCAAGGAGCGAACATACCTCATGGTAATAGATGGGAGGGCTGGTTTAAAAGTTCCCCTCCACGCTCTCTCTCTGCCTCCTGTTTCATTTTATTCCATCTCGAGTTCCCCGACGTCTCCTCTGCAATAATTCCGCCATATCCCTTACTTAAGGGATATATGTTTTCAACTTTACAATAAGGCCCACAAACAGCATACATTAATGGCCAAAAAACAAGTCCTGTTAACATAAAATCATTAATTTTAGGGTGAAGACTTGGTTTAAAGTTAAGGTTAGTTTAGGGTTATGTTAAGGTTCGGGTAAGGATTAGGGTTAGGCATGCGGTGGTTATGGTTGGGGTTAGGATAAGTCTCCAGGAAATGAATGTAAGTCAATGTAGTGTCCTCTGAAGTGATGGAAACACGACTGTGTGTGTGTGTGTGTGTCTTACACACACTCACAGTATAGCAGGCTGTGATGAAGGCAGCAGGCCTTCAAATGAATCAAAATGCCCTTTCCCTTGGCAGTTCCAAATCCTGGTTGACCAAAACAAAGAGATCCATCACTGCTACTGCAACAATTGGCTCTTTCTGCCTGATTACAGCTGGTCTAAAATGGCCCCCATCACCCCATCATGCCCTGGAAAATGACACAAAGCTACTGACATGGGCATTCATACACACACTCTTCAGCCAAAGAAGGCAAAGGGCTTCAGTAAAGTCAGGAGTATACATCTGTGATTTATATGTATTATGTTCAAAAGTGGAAAAAGACAATAGCCAACAGTCCACTTTAATAGCAACAGCTTTAATCAATTAATTTTCAAAATATTATCTTTTTCATTCTTTAACTAATAAGGAAAGCCACACACACAGTAGATCGGGCTCATTTTTTCCTAATCAGAGCTTATGAATTACTTTCCACAAAATATTTAATCCTTTAATATATGACCCTTTCAGCCACGCTGAGACACTGAGAAATAATTCATTTTTATTTTGTGCTGTATGGAATCAACTGGGTAGTCAACACCACCGCTGCAATATTGCCAGTGTTGGAGGAGTTTTGAGGTTTTGTTTTCACATGCATGAAAGCCATTACCCCCCGACCCTGGCTGAGAACTCTGTCAGCCAGGGTTGGGGGGTAAAAAACCATCCAAAAAACCAGCACAAAATAGAAAACCATCTAATTAGGAGCTGTGTTGTGTGACATGAAGCACACCCTGTGTATTTGTAGTTAGATATGTCGTTGGTATTAAAAACAGGGAGAGAGAAAAACAGGGAAAGACAGTTCAGTCCATCTGCCTTACGCTTTGGTCTAAAACAACTTATCTCATCAACCACAGACGAGATTGCAATTAAGTTCACTATGTGTTTTCTTAAGGATGATTCCTCTCCTGTTGTTTTTTATAAACCAAAAGACCTTTGCTGTAGTGCCAGAACTGCTCCAAAACACCAACTTCTACAGAAGAAATATCAGACTCTAATACATAGATTGCTGTTAAGTTAAAGGTATTTTTTCCTAAATAAAGGCAATATTCCAATTGTAGTGAAAAAAGTCAGTTCATGTCTTTATCATTTTTAATGGTTTTATTTACAGCGTGAAGCTTTAATCAGAGCATACAGTATATGACTTCAGAGAGTTAATTTTACAATAGATACACTGTGCAATTAACAATTTGCAAAAAAATAATACACCTATGAGAAAAAGACAAGATTTAAAAGATTAAGAGACGAATAAGCTGAGCACACAGTGTATTGTTTTGTGATCTCATTTGTAAGTGGGGCTGTCATCTTTATAGTTTATTAACGGTTATTAAGTCCACACTGATTCAGGTAAAAGAGTTTTTATGCGTGCTGCTCCCTCTGCATCAAACCTTTTGAAACTTGATTTAAAATTGCTAAATTTGGCTGTTCTCTTTTCTGGCTGCCGATATTTTGGGGGGCTTTTAGAATCTGGATGTATCAGACTACTTATTGTTTTATATTGGTCCTATTCATTTTTATTTAATTTATCTGATTGATCTCGACAGCTACTGGGTTGATTTAAGCTAGGATGTAATATTTTATATGACTGTGTTAGAAATTGTATTTATGATTTGTAACAGCATTGTGTGACTCTTATATTGTGATCATTTTGAGACATATTGTCTGGATATTAGTATATGGAGAAAGGGGGTCAGCAAAAACATTATGAATTGTCTTTTGGGGACTGGGAATGTCTGTAGCACATCATTTAGACAGCAGGGGCCATACATTGTTAAAAGTATGGGTCAACTCCAAAAACACTGAATTCTACACTTCCCACAATGCAATTTGATTCTTTCATTAAACTCTTCCTGCCCAGGAAATGCCACATCTTTTCTGTTACAAATTTGAGGTGTCCAAGCTCACTGTGTCATCATTAAGACTATTTTCTTAGAAAGTTCCTTTCAGAGCCACTGAAGACATTATACAACTGTTTTCACCAGCTGAGTAGTAGTCCTTACAATGAGTAAACTGATCTTTAAAAACCAGTGAAGTGCCCCTTTAAATCAATCAGACAGACACCATATCTTCTCAGACAAAATGCTCCCTGTCGTAACTCAGAGGGGAAAAAAACAAGGAGAAAAATGTATTGCACTTAACCAGTGGTGAAGCTTCCTGCAGGCCCCTGGGCTCTTTAATGTCCTTTTCAGTTGCCTTTTGTTCCCAGGCCTCACTGCTGTGTCCCCTCCCTGCAGAGAGACACTGGCCACCACAGTCCTCTCACATACACATTCAGTTAGCTGGAGGAGAAAATGGACTACCATATTAACGTGCGTGTAGGCTCATGGTGTGAGGTGTCTGTATGTGGAGCAGTGCAGAGATGCAATGGTTCCATATATTAGTGTCACCCAGAGGGTTTTTTTTTCTTTATTCAACCTTTCATTTGGCAGGATAAACATAGTAGCTCAGCGTAAAGATGTCTTGAGCTATGGAACATATATCTATATAAATTTCAACATACACAGAAATCATATTACTATAATGTAAAAATCAAAATTAGAGCAAGCAAAAGGGAAAATATAGTTTACATTGTACTGTACATTGCTCTTAACTACTCTTGAACTTGAAGTGGTGAAAATTGTGACTCTTTGTTAATACTATTTTTTCCTTCCCTTTTACATGTCAGGGGTCCACATACATTGATGCACTGCACTAGTTTTACACTGTATGTATTTAAAATTCAAATTACAGTGACATCAGCTGCTCACATCTCTGATTTGTTCAGTGACTCAAACAGGTCTCTGATTGATGCAGCTATTCAGGATGCTGTAAGATGACTTACAGTAATAACAACTGTGGGTTTTCTCCAGGTGCTCCTTTTTCCTTCCACAGACCAGAAACATGCAGGTTAGGTCTAAAACTGCCAGTAGTTGTGAATGTGTGTGAATGGTTTTGTTTCTCTATGTATCAGCTCTGTGATTGACTGGTGACCTGTCCAGGGTGTACCCATGTCAGCTGAGATTGACTTCAGCAACCTCCCTTCTCCTCCCACACCCCATGATCCTCTAAAATGAGCTGGTATTGCTAACAGATGGATGGAATGGATGACAACTGCCTTATTTCTTAGACTGTCATAAAAAAAGATAATTTAACTGCTTGCAACAACCGCTCTGGCAGCTTTTGTGTCTACTGAACAGTCAAAAACCTCTGAGTCTGACATCTACATTTCAGCTTGGTTTGGGAAACAATCATGAATAAAGGGGTGAAAAACTGCAACCAAATGCTGCTTCTTTTATTGCTTTGGATGATGAGGAACTGGGACCAGATTGTGCTCAAAGATGAATGCAGCCACATTACAGGTAACACAGTCGCTGCTGTTCTGTTATATATTCAGAGTTAAAGTCCAATGTAATATTCTGTCAGAAAACAAACTCAGGTTTACCATAGCACTGCAAAGTTTGTTGAAGCACAGCGTTTTTTGTTCTGTCTCCATTCTTTCTGCATCCTAGTCTTATGCAGATCTCCATTGTCAGCCGGATGATCTTTTGCATCACTTGGCAGACATTTGACGGCAACTGAGTAGGGAGCTCTGGGTGCAGGCCACATGGAGGAAAGTTGAACATTGTTCATTTGCAGATACTACCTACATTGTAATGAAACAAAGCTGGTTGAAAATCAACAAAATTTCCCTTTAACTGTAAATAAGTTCTTCCTCTTGGTGGCATACATGGAGACTGCACCCCTCAAGAAAAATAACAAAATCAAACTTTTCAGCAAGTTCTCAAAATAACAATGTTTACATTCAAGTGACAAAACCTCTAGCAGCCGTAATAATTACCTGATTTTAACATGGTAGACTGCTGTTTGCGTCCCCTTACTAACCAACCGAGCATCCTAGCAACATAGTGAAGCAAGAATGTTTAACTTAATCAATGTACTGTACATGTATTGATTTGGCTAAGGTTATTCATTGAACTATTGTTGTGATGTCCTTGTTGTTCACAGTCAGGTTACTGCACTGCTGAGTTAATGTTAGCATGCTTAACACATGTTACACCCAGTAACTAGGCCTTGCATGCAACTAACCTCTTCCTAATCTGGAACCTTTAGCCTACATCAACTGGTCTTGAATAGAGAACCACACAGTTAAGAGGTTTAAAACCTAGTGTTGCAAACTCTGGTTCATTCAGCACCTGTGGTTCAAGACACCAAAAGGGGGCAAAAGTAAATCCGGCTCAGAGCACAGATGTGGGAGAGGCGATAGTAGCTGGCTATACAGTACAATGTGAGATTGTTATCTGCATTCAAATGGAATAAGTCACATTTAAATGTTACATAGGAGATCTCATATTATTATTCCATTGACCGCATGCAGTGGCCTAATACAGGGACCTATCTGCTAGGGGAATACAAATACAAATATGTTATTCTGCAAAGCACAAATAGTGGGTTTTCACTTACACTTGTATATAGGTACACTTAGCTAGATTAATATTGTGTGTTTTGCTTTTACCTTTTTGTTAAATAAATGCTTTTGGATATATCTGTTGTCTGTTTAAATGTTGCACAAGAATGAGTTTTGCCAACCTCTGCTATGCAAAGAACTCCCAAATCCTTCACCCTTAACTAGCTATTGATATGGTAATTTTGTTTATAGTTATTAAGTTAATTGTTAATCAAAGTTCCAAATTCATAGATTAGTACACTTTGAGACTGAATTGGCTATCTTTTTCCCTGACTCCAGGGTGGTGCCCCATTATTATTAATCATTATTAATAATTTTATTGATTTTAATAATTAATGATTATCTTTGATAATCATTAATTATTGCTGATAGCCAAACTTGTAGCCAAGGCCCAACACCATGATGACGAAGGTCTCCCAAACTTAACAAAGAAGTAATTTTAACCCAAACTGTAATCTTTTCCTGAACCTAACCAAACCTGTC
The DNA here is from genome assembly GCF_914725855.1 of Thunnus albacares. NCBI lineage: Eukaryota > Metazoa > Chordata > Actinopteri > Scombriformes > Scombridae > Thunnus > Thunnus albacares. The sequence continues at coordinate 36,620,481 of NC_058109.1, read as the reverse complement.
ACATCATAAAAAGATTTATTCTTCAACAGAGATTTGTAACGGACAAAGGCACAGACAAATGATGTTGTCTTGCTGATAACAGCAAATATAGACATCAGATCAGACAACCCTTCCAGTTGTCGTTCCGGAGTGCATGGACCAATGATGTGTTTTGTTGTTTAATTTGGAGGATTTTTGTTGCAGACATTTCAAGTTGCGCTCAGCCTGCTATCACTCGCCAAAGTTTTGAGTGTGTTCCAACCACTGAACTGTAGTTTCATACTTGAGTTATATACACCCCTAGGTGTATATTGTTTGTTGTTTGTTTTTCATTTAACCTGCAGTATACCTTTGATTTGCATTCAGTTAATCAGAAGAACACAAGTTGATGTGTTGTTCAGACAGCAAAGATGGACATAATCTGCCTAAAACATAAAAATGGGCACTTTGGAAAGAAAACTATATTTTTATGTTTTTATGGATTTATTTTAATGGCAACATGTTGAGGTGAAAGTTTATTTAATAAAGGCTTATAAATGGAACTCAAGTACAGTATTTTCTTTTTTATATAAATTTGACCCCATGGTTCTCATGTTCAGAAAATACATTAAATATTTAGCACTGAAATATAGTTCTTTCTGTGATATGTGTTTTTTATCCAAGGAATTTATTTAATATGACTCTTCATTAATAGTAGTAGTAAAAAACTGCATTATTTTCCTTTACCTGCAATTTTTCCCAATTCCCGCAATTTCACTGCAAAAGGAGCACATAAAACATTGCAAATTGTATCACAATTTTTGAGAAAAGATGCTGCAAAATCAAGCAGTTTTGGCCACAATAATCACAAAAAACCCCCAAACAAAACAAAACAAAACAAAACAAAAAAACCCCAGTGAAATCCTGGAGGGACTGATTAAAGGTATAAAGTGTAAGATTTGGCCACCTGCTCCAAACAAGCAGCATATCACCCCCTCCCCTGCCCCCCACACACATGCCACCCCACCACCATTATCACTCACTGAATATAGCATAAAGCTTACTGTTTACAGTAAATCTGTGCTATGGCGTTGTCAAGATATCAAAATGCTTCAGAGACAATAGTAAATTACAAACAAGCTGCACAGATCAGAAAGTGAGAAAAAAGAAAAGAGAAAACAGAGAAAAGTTGCAACATAACTCTACATAACAGCTGAATATTTACACACATGCTCCTAGGGTAGGTCTAAATCATAAAATGTCACAGAACACACTGATTTTAAAACAGCACTTTTTCTGCACACAGCATCATTTTTTTTTCATTAATTGCTGTCATTTTAAAACACAGTAATTCAGTAGAGACCTAATTTATTGACATGATATTTCAATATCAATCCAGCTCACTATGGTGTGTTTTGATGCCAAATGGCTCATACCAGCTTTCACATAAGTGGTGCAACTCAGTGCAGTTCGTTGGATCAGCTGACATGACCAGCTGATGTCTCCAGAGTCTGCAGCAGCCGGCTGTTCTGACAACGTCAGTGAAACTTTCCAAATAGGTGTTATTTGGATAAACTGACCACATATTGGGGGTTTACATGGTTACTTTCTTGCCTGAAAAAATATTAAAACTTACTAAAGTGACATATTAATAGTCCTACAGTGAAAACCACCATATCACTGCTGGTGCTATCCCTTCTTTCTCTCATGTTGGACTAAGGGCAGACTGGACACTAAAGTGACTCACTATAGCCCCTCAGGTACAAAGTCATATTATGGGACAGTATAGGCCAAAGCTAGCTTGTTAGCATGCTAACTTCAGTAGATATCTCTGCAACACACACAGGTCTTTGACATAACATCAAAACTGCTATTTCTTCACATTCAGTTGATAATTTTAGTTAATTTGGGAACGTTTTAAACTAAAATAATTCTTACACATTATGCCTTTAATATACATCCAACAAGAAACTATTGGTTATACTCTCTTCCAAAAGGTAAGACAACAAAGATGTGTCATTTTTACTAAGCCTACGTAGACTGTGCACCATTGTGCATCAGTAGGCTTATGCCAGTTGGTTAGACATTTGGTTTCTTGGCTATTGGATTACTGGTTAATTGTTTGCTTACCCACCCACTAGCCCTCCAATGTCTGAAAGAAAGTTTGACTAAGATGCTGACCATATGATTGCAACATCCCTGGCTCAAGGACAGTGCACTCTAGGCCACTGCCTGCGTCACCACAGATGTGAAAATAGGTCTGATTCTTCTGAGCTGCTGCATGTTATATTTAACTCAAAATGCTGGATAAAAAAAGACAATTCCCTGCAAAGCATTTTGACTATTGTTACGTGTTAAGGCTGGCATGGGCTGCATGGAGCGGAGGCAGTAAAGGCCCCTGTGAAGAGGAAGGTGTGTTGCCTGCCAATGAGGAGAAGTTAAGCAGGGTAAACTCATCCGACAGCCACCACTCAACGCTGACAGGCAGCACAGATAGAATGGGAGAGGAGTAAGTGCTCCTCATCATGTTCCTTTCAGAAGAACAAAGCCCCACGCTCATTGGGAGTCTGCCTCAAGCTCAAAAACGTCTACTCACTTGAACGCTCTCAGCCTAAAACATACATCATTCCTGGCATCACAAAAACAACAGGGGTGGGAAAAGAGTGAAGAGGAAGAAAATAGAATCTGAATTTCATTTCAATATGCTCCGTTGAGATTTGACAGGCATTGTGCCGATGCGCAAGACTCTCTTTTCTAAATCAGAGAGCCATTGTCTGAGAAGATAAGATTTCTTCGCCTGCGGTTGAATAGTCTGTAGAACTGATTGGCAGTGATTAGCCAAAAAGAGCCACACTATGAGAATATGAAGGGCATGACAACAGCAAGAATTTGAATCTTCTATTGACAAGACATGACACCTTTATTTGAGGATGGTTTGAATTCAAGAAATGTCCCAACTGCACCAAGAGAAGATAATAACGTAAGGAAAGTTAGGCTTTCCTCAATATAAATGTTAAAAAAAACAAGCCCACCACACCACAGCATCAACTGGCCATATGTCCCACCTCAGAAGACAAAATGAATACAAAATCAAATTGCGTCTATACAATCAATCAGGCTTAACTGACAATTCTGCACCCACAATATGGAGGAGGCAAAGCTGTTTAGCTCCCAAGTGCCTACAGCCATATATGTGATCTATGATACAGTGAGAGCCTTTACACAAGGGCAAGCAAGCGTGCTGTTATGCGTCCCCATTATAAATACACAGTCCCTCTATTGGAGGGCAAATTATTCAGGGGCTTGGGTGCATACATGATTTATGATTGAAATATCGCCCAGCCTGAAATGCAGACAAAAGGGGAGGATAAATAATCATATTAGAAGGAGATGCAGTGCTTGAAATCATGCACACGCTACTCCATATTCGACCCATAAAACTGACATGAGGATCTGTAATTTTTGATGAATATACAGTGTGGGCAAAAGTAAAGGCGGCTCAGAGCACAGGTGTGGAAGAAGCGATAGTAGCTGGTTATACAGTACAATGTGAGATTGTTATCTGCATTTAAATGGAATAAGTCACATTTAAATATTACATAGGAGATCTCATATTATTATTCCATTGACAGCATGCAGTGGCCTAATACAGGGAACTATCTGCTAGGGGTGTGCCCGAATACAAATACGTTATTCAGCAAAGCACAAATAGTGTTTTGTTTTGTTTTGTTTTTTTTTTTTTGTTTTTTTTTTTACAAATATTTGTTTCATACAAATATTTAAAAAATTATTTGTTTTCGGGAAGAAAAAAAAAACATGTTAAATACCAGCGCACAGGTCGGTTACATCACTATCTCAGTCTCTCTAAGTTAGTTGTTTTGGTCAGCAAGGTTATAGGGTCAGTTCACCCAAATGTTCTCACTTCCCTCTATACATATAGATAGTTATGCTTTTAAATGTCCAGGCTTTGAGATATCAGTGTTGTGTTCAGACAGAACGCAAAGCGAATTTATGCCTAGCGCCGTGCGAGTTTGACCACTGGGTCATTTGTGTTTATTTGCCCCAAACAGCCAAAATACATTACTGTCCATTAGCAACGGAAGGCACCGACCGTGTCTGTGGGAGAGTTTCTGTGTGTTTATGTTCAGCTCAGCCTCTGACAGAACTCACTCAATTTCCCTCCAGTCTGTCTCCTTTTTCCTCTTGTCTCTGTATGTTCATGAAGCAGATTCATAAAGTCCTGTGATATGCGCAAATTTTGAATTTGCATCTACTTGTGTTTTTGCATTGACTTTGTATTGCATGTGATCGCGCTGTGCGAAAGATTACCTTCATGTTCCGTCTGAAGACAGCATCAAACCTACTACAACTACCACAAACTCCATTGTAGTGAGGTGGAGGCAGAAAACGTATGTGAACTGACTCTTTAATAGACCGTAAACACTGTTGTCATTTGATGTTACCAATGTACAGAATAGGATACCCTACAATCAATCAGAAATGAGCATTTGTAGCTTTGTCTCATAGAACCTGCCACTTTGTACATGACAGTACTTGATCCACAGCAAATGGTCAAACTTTAAACTTGTGGAGGTAAGCTAAGCCTGAAGAGTCCAATTTCTCACGCTACCAAAGCTGGCTCACACTGTTAAAAATAGAATTCCCCCCCATCAATAGCTACCACAGTCCTAATTCAATACCCAGTGTCTTGGTCAAAGCCTGCTTCCACAATAATTACTTAACTGTCAGCTAGGATTAGAGGGTCTTAAGCCACCCTGAGCCAATCCACAACCTAAAGAAAAAAGCTGGGGAGGTACACTGTGACATCTCAGCACTGGGCCTACATTGTCTGGATGGGGAGAGCAGAGAAAGGAAGACAAAACCCGCGAGGAATCATCTGGGATAACAAATACAACTCTCTTCTCCAAATCCCCATCTCAAGAGGATCACGCTAGGGCTTTGTGTGAACCAAAGATGGGTGTAAGGGCTTTAATAATGCACTTCTCTATAGGATGAAGATTATCATAACACCACAGAAACTCTACTATAACTGAGTGTTTTTTGTCATTTTTGTTGTTTTTGTTTCTTTAATCCGCTGTGTTGCTTTCCTATTAATAAACAGTGAGTTACAGTAGAGTTTAAAGAGAATAAGATTTAAAAATGTTATCATGCAAGCTAAAGGGAATGTACTACAGTATAATAATTCATATTTTGCTTCATTAGTGTGACTGCTGTGAGCTGGGATCACACTCATGTTGGTCTACACACTACTTCTTATTTTCCATTAATGCTACATAAAGCACACATATGTTGACATATGCATATAATTTTATTATTCATTTTAGTTTCCTATGTTTTCATACATACATTTGCATATTTAATGAGATATCCCTGAAATACAAAGACAGAAAATCTCTCACAGTTTTAATGCTACCAAAATGATATCAAATTGTGCATAATTCTTTGTAAATGACAGCTATGACTTCTCTCATTCTGTAACATTGTGAGCTATTGGGTTTTAAAAACAATCCCATAGACAACCATGGTATTTATATTTCAGCCATTGTATACTATACAAACTCCATTCTTATTCCAAAATGCTTAGTATGAAACATTCATCCATGAGCTCATTATGATGTAATGTACAGTTGTTATGAGCATTAAAGTCTATGGGGGACCATTCAGTCCCGTTGTATTTTTTTTTATTTTGTTTAACTTGGCACCTGCATATAGTAAAGCCTATAAGCTCATTATCATGACATGATTTTTATATGGTTATAAAATCACACCAATCAGTGCACATGCATCACATTGCATGCATTTTATTAAAGGAGCACTCGTCAAATTTAGCTCTGCACTCCTAAAACATCATCAGACTCACGATGGACAGTTTTTTTAAGAAAAAAAAGGGATCAAAGTTGATGCTGCAGCATTGAGAAAAAGTATGGTTGTTTTTATTGTAGGTGTTTTTCTTCTTTGTCAAAACCTGATGCCTATGTTACCCACAATGAAATTCAATCACCAGTGGTTTGGTCAGATATTAAGGTATGTTATGCTATTTCATGTTAAAAATTATGTTAAAAATTAAGTTATACTAGTAGCGGCTAATGTGGCCTGGAACTACAGAGGTCTGGTAACCTCACTTTTTTTTACTTTTCAAACTTGTAGTCTTCTGCCCCAACCGGCCCATCAGTGAGATCATCAGCTCTCTCTGCAGACACAAAAGGCTTTTTTTTTTTTTTACATATGCGATAGCACTCCTCAACACCTGGAAACACAGTTTGATATGTAAAATCTGTGGAGTTCCCCTTTAAGAAAATACTTCTCTAGTTTTTGTAATTATCTTATTTATTTGAATACACAACAAAATGGAATGACTTTTTATGTACTACATCTTTTGCCAAGAATGCCTTAACCAGGAGGTAGATTAAACTCTTTGTGAGAAAACATGTTTGGGCTGTTACTGTCACCTGCCAGAAATTAAGTAGATTGCAGTGAGGGAAAACCAAACAGGTAAATGACAGGCAAATTCCCCAAATTGCTGTTTCATGGCAAACAGCCCGGCTGAAAAAAAAAAAAGTATTTTCCATTTTCCTTTCAGATTTATCCTCAAAAGTACATTGATTCTGCCACATCAATTTAAACTCAAGGGCTATAGCTTACCAACATTGGATCTAAAAAAGAAAATGCCGTAGATAGAAATTGGCAGCTTTGTCTCAGGCAATCAATTCTATCAATGTTGAACAGGCCTCTGAATCTTACATGATTAAACAAAAGAGTCAAGGGAGGGGGAGGGGAAGAGGGAAAGGGACAGAAATCAATATCTGTGGTAAATGCTTCCAAGAAGGGTGCTGAGCTTTTAGATAAGGACATCATACCACTCAACTCCCGCCTTTGTCTTTCTTTTGCTTTACTGTCTGTCTAGCCTTTATGTGACATGTACAGGGACTGTCAGCCAGAGGAACAGCTGCTTTTCTGGATCACAGGGTTAAAGTAGTCAGGGAGCCTGGGACCTCAGAGACAGACTTGTCAAAGCAATAAGCCTTGTCAGGGAACAGCCCCAAAACTCCACAATGCTCCTCACATGCCTATATCTCTGCTACAAGCTCCAGCCTCAGTGTCCATTAAAGAGCGTGGAACATTCACTGCAACTAGAAGATGTTCCATAACAACTTTGTGAGAGGACAAGCAGGTAGGGTACAAGGGTTAGGGACAAAAGCACATAATTATGGCTTTTATTTACTCAAAACTTCAACTCGCAAAATACTGACAGGAAAAATACAGCTCTAGATAGTACAGTGGAAACCACCTATATGGATCAAATAGCTCAGGACAGAATCATTCCCATACAAATGCTGTTTAAATAATTTGTTTACAGTGCTTACATTTTGGGTCTTTTCATACATGAAAACATTTTTTAAAACTATGATAATTCAATTTTTTTTTTTTTTACCTTACTCCCATGATACACGTATGATATGCATTTAGCAGCTGCAGCACCATTTTCAGGCGTTGCATGCACCTCCACAGGACTGTATAGAGGTGCGGGGTGTGGATGTTTATTTGCAACTGCCATGAAACTATCAGAAAATAATGTTTTCTTCCTCTCATTCACCGGCTTTCTTGCTACCACTGCTCGCTCTCCTCATCCACTCTCTAGCTCACTTGACCACTGCTTCTCTCTCTCCCTCTCTCTCTCTCTCTCCCTCTCTCTCCCACTCTCTTCTTTTTTAAAATGAGTCGAGAAGCTGTCACCGAAGCCTAACTTTACTTTTAACATTATCAAACTTGTCCTCCCCTCTTCCTAGTAATATTTTTGCCTTTCCTCATGGCAGGGTTGTACAGTGTTACAGGTTGCATTTCTCCAAAATTTGATTCTGGTTCAACTTTTTCACTGCAGGCCACTGCGGCCCCCACCCCCCAGCACATTGCACAACCCGTCTGCTTCCGGCTGGTTACCTGACGCAGGTGCTGCATGCATATTGAAAACACGACGGGAGAAAGAAAGTCTCTCAATGAAAAGCGTAGTCTTCTTGAAGCTTATGACAAACTGCAAAAAATGAACCAACGATATGCAGCAGTGAAATTGCAGCGTGATGCAGCAGCAAAACAAATGTTAGAAACAGCTGTTTAAAGCTGTTTATTTTGAAACAGTCAGTAAAATTCAGTAAATACCAAAGCTGCCCATTTCATTACTTTATATTCATGTAATAAATATACAAATGTCAATTAGATGGTAATCTGCCTGAGAAGTAAAGACAAAGAAAAGAAAATCAGGTATAATAATCATAAAATAAGATAGATAGATAGATAGATAGATAGATAGATAGATAGATAGATAGATAGATAGATAGATAGATAGATAGATTTGACAAAATTTGAAACATACATGACAGGCTGATCACAAAGACAGATTCCATATAAGATTTTTAAAATTGTCGAGGCTTAAAATACACAAAAAAGCCCTGGGGCGTATTTCCATTGTGGTCCTCTATTGCAGTACAAGATGGCAGATTGAATAAGAAAGTGTTAAGTAAGAATGACATTAGACTTAAAAAACCCAAAAAGACAGCAAAACATCAAACATTTGTACATCTACAAATTATTTAATATTCGGCAGTTTTTTCCACTGACATGAAGCTGTATATAAAAAATTGTTGAAAAATGGAGATTAAAATGGTTGGAAAGGTAGGGAGGTGCAGATTTGTACACAATCTTGTACGAAATATTCATCTTAATTTGCACCACCCTTATATCCACAGGGAGAAGATTCAATTTTTTAGAGTGAACTGCATCGAGATGTGTGCTGGGGGACAGCTTTAAAACAACTCTTATTAACTTATTTTGTGTAGTCTATAATTTGTTCTTAAGAGACTGTGAGGAGCTACTGTACCAAAAGGTGGCAGCATAATCAAAGTGGCATAACACCAATGCTCCAGCTAGAGTTTTTAAACTTGGTATATCCAACAATTTGACTTTTCTAGCCAGGAATTTTGTTTTATCGGTAATTTTGTTCAGAGCTTTTAAAGCCATGTCTTCCCCTGATAAAAGATTATCTAGAACACATCCACGGTAATTTACTGAAGATTTCGGAAAGATTGATGTCTGACCAAACCAGAGATTAACTTCTCAATTTAATTTGTGACCCAAAGAGGATGGCCTCTGTCTTTCCTACATGAAGGGAAAGTTTATTATCCAAGAACCATCCCACAACCTTTTGAATCTCTGCGCTCAGGTTAACTTCCACCACTACTTTTTCTTTGTGAGATACTAATAATGCAGCGTCATCAGCATATAAAAATATATCGCAGGAACAGGCTGAATTAAAGTCATTGCTATATAATAAAAACAATAACAGCCCTAAAAACACTCCCCTGCGGGACACCACAAGTAATGGGTTTTGGAGTGGATAATGTCCCATTGACATCAACCCTTTGATATCCATCAGTAAGATAGGATTTAACCCACCTAATGGCCATATCAATAAAACCCAGCGCTTTTAATTTGTAAATTAAAATCCAGTGATCTATCATGTTGAACGCCCTTTGCAGGTCTAACATAACTATTCTGCAGCGTTTACCTGAGTCTATTCCCTTTCTGATTTTGTCTGTCAGAAACAACAGGCAGGATTTGATAGAGTGAGATTTTCCTAAATCTTGACTGAAACTGAAAAAAATATTATTGTTTTGGATGTACTTCTCAATCTGTCCATGAATTATTTTTTTCCATTATTTTTGACACCACACATAAACTAGAAACTGGTCTACAGTTCCCCCATCTATCTTACTGCCTTTCTTATAGAAGGGGAGAACTCAAGCACTTAAGCACTGTTGGAACTTTAACCTGTTCTATTGACATATTTGGAGCAATAATATCTGCAGTGTCTCTAAGAAACCTGACTTGACTGTTATCCAGACATGCAGCTTTACTATAGTATCGAGTTCCTGAAGTCTCTTCAAGACCTGAAGATCAGTCACTTTATTAAAAGAAAAGGATCTTGTATGAATGCAGTATTGCAAGTAGTACCTCTGTACCTGCTCCTCATTGAATACACCCGAGTAATCAGGGAGCTTAGCTACCAGATTTTTAGCTACTGTAGTAAAATAGGTATGTATAGTATGTATGTAATAGGTGGATAGTCAGCCACTTCAGTTTTGTCTGAGGTGACACTACCGTTCACCTCCAAGCTGAGCCTAGAAGACCTGGTTTTTATCATTTTTACTATAACCCAAATCCTTAAGAGCCTCCCAAAGCTTTTTGGGATCTTTACTACGTTCAATTGTTTTTTCTTTGAGGAGGGATTTTTTTTTTTAGCATGAATGATCATCCTTTGCATCCTTTGCACTTCATGGCATAAGCTTTTATTTTGTTTAAAATATGTGTTCTTAAATTCTTTAAAAACTGAATTTCTTAATCTAATGACCTTTAAAACATCTGTCATCCAAGGCTCAGTTCTCTGCTTTATTCTTATGGTCTTAAATGGTGCTATATTATTCACAACTTGAAGAAAATTTAGATTAAAATAAATCCCAAGCTTTGTCAATATCATCACAATTCGTAACTTTAGACCATTAAATTGTTCAAGTTCTCACAAAGAGCAGATGGACTATAATCTTTAAGGGATCTCATTGATATCGTATTATGACATTAAAAAACATTTCACTTAATTTTTTGAGTAGCATAGATAAGAAAATGATCACTTAGACTGCATTCAATTACACCAGTTTTACAGATGTTCAACAGATTGGACACAAGAATAAGATCAATAATTGTTTGGGTAGTAGATGTAACGCTACTAGGATCAGAAATTAACTGATGTAAGCCAAACAGCTGACAGAAATTTTTAAAACTGTTATAAATATTAGTGTCCTTTTTGCAAATGTCCATATTCAAATCACCAGTGATGATGACCTCTGATTTTGTAAACACAGTTATTATCTTATGTTTCATCAATGTTTTTTTCTTTGTTTCTTTTGTTTCTTCATACTTCATACTACTACTACTTCATACTTTTATGTTGTTTTATGTCCTTGTCATATAATTTTTGTTGTAAAGCACTTTGAGCTCTTTTCTTGTATGAAATGTGCTATACAAATAAAGTTATTATTATTAATATTAATATTATTATTATTGTTATTGTTATTGTTATTACATGTTTCCTCCAGCAGCTCGCAAAAATTATGCTGGTCCAGTGGATGATAGCAGGCTCCAATTAAGATGGGCTTGGATTTTGGAAGTAAAACATCCAGCCATACAGCCTCAATTAGGTCACTGTTCACATCGGATCTAACATTAAAAGCTAAATCCGATCTGATATATACACATATTCCGCTGGTCGTGGGATGTGGGTGCATTTTATGAGATGACTTTGTGTTCATTAAATAGTAATTTCATCAATGGGTTAGAGATCAGGAGAGGACAGAATGAGGGTTTAACCAGCTCAGTCTCTGCAGACCAACAGAGATCATGTTCACATGTAAACAGCATTTTCACAATGGGATGGCTTAGTGTGGACATTGTTGTGCTATGACAGGCACTTTTTAACCCTTAGGAGTCGTCGATCATGCTGGCACACACACACACACAGATTGAATTGATATTGATGTTAAATGACAATCAAGTGCATTTATAATAATAATAATAATAATAATAATAATAATAATAATAATAATAATAATAATAGTTATTATTATTATTATTATTATTATTTAAACAGGCAAGACAACAACAAGCAGTCTGAGGATCTTTGAAAGCTAACAAGCAAGTCATTGTAGCTAGCTATGTAATTATATAATAATCTCTAGTTCTGATATATAGATATATTTGATATTAAGCAGCATATATGCTAACCTATTTAGGAGCTGCCATTGTTGTTTTTGAATATATAAACAATAAAAGTACATATAAAAACAATAAAAGCATACAAAAATACACACAAAATTACAATAAAAGTGAATATACAAACAAAAGCACACAAAAATTACAGTATCAACAGATGATACAACAGGCCAAAGACATCAACATAAGGGACAGCATCAATTTAAAAACACTTGCATTCACACTGCTCTATGTCAGTCAAAAGGGATTTAAATTGATTAAAAGGGATTAGCTTGTCTAATTTTACAAGCTTCTGCAGATTGTTCCACTTGTGTGGAGCATAGTATTTAAAAGCCAGTTTCCCAGTCTCAGTACTAACATGATGATTTGAGGACTAAATAGTCTTGGGACCTAGTGCAGTATGACATTGATCTAAAGTTAAAAAGACATGTAGAGATACCCAGGCAGTTTGCCAAGAAGCGCTTTGTTAGTAAATAGAATGCAGTGCCTGTCTTTTCTCACTGCCAATGACTGCTACCCAACTTTCTCACAAAGAATACAATGATGTGTCCTAAAGCCATCCCCAGTTATGAAACTGAGGGCAGAATGATAGACTGCATCATCGACGTTGCCAGGGCTTAAGCCCTGAACATTTTGTGTGTAGCCCCAAATATAATTTTACTTGTAAGCCTATGTCAAGCTTGACAAAAAAGGTAATGTGTGTGATGCCGATTAGCCACCTCTCAAATTAAGGAATAGCATAAAAAAAACGCAGACTTTCTTCACTTTACAGTTGTTAGTGGCTCAGACTGGCTTCCTACTGCAGTCTCTGTTGTAGCTTCTAGGAGCACTCGTTTTGTTTACCGTTTGAACACTGTATGAGATACCAACAAACCACCACCAGCTCCTGCTATGTGGGTTTTTGAAACAAACGAACCCTTCGTGCTGAACCTAGCAGGTAGACTGGAGCAGAGTTCAGAGGATCATATATGACATTAACATGTGCAGCATCAAATAATAATGTCAGACAAAATATAACAAAATAAGTAGCTAGAAAAGCTCTTCAGTGAAGCTTAAGTTTGATAGCTATCCAAACTATAAAGCCTCACTTTGGAAATGTAAAAAGCTTTCCTTTGACGTCAGCTCGACTGCTGACATCAAAGGAAAGCTTTTTACATTTCCAGAGTGAGTGAAGGAATCAGGAGAGAGGCGACAGAAGCAAGGAAGAATCGCAGGATGTAACGTTAATGGTTTTGAAAGAAAAACAAGGAGAAAGTGAAGAACTGATCAAAAAAGAAGACAGTGCAACTGATTCAAGATTTAAAGAAAAAGTTTAAGGAGGAAAGAGAAACACAGAGGCAGCCCAGGCATCAGGTGATGGAGAGACATGAGCACATTCAAAGCAGGAGGCAGAAAAAACCAGCAAGGTCTGACTTCCACCTGTATCTAGATGAACTACTAACACAATCGGTTATCCAAAATAAAGGACATCCTAACAAACAAAAGTCAAAACACAAGATTAAAACCTGCTATAAAAGGTCTTACAGATCTTTGAATACAGGTACTAACATTAAACAACAACTCTATTAACTTGTTTTCTTAAACTGTTAAAAGGCTGTTGACCTCAGTAACTGTTGTAAACACAGCACTAAGATTGTTTCACATATTAGGAAACAAAATGCTGATTCATCATCCATATGACTGATTCATCTATAAGTCAAACTGTTTGAGCAAATTAATTCCCCATAAGTCAGTTTTGTTATATTACAAACATTGATCTATATTGAAAGGACCATATAGATGGTGGGAGAATCAAGATTTGTGTGTGTGATAGAGAGAGAGAGAGAGAGAGAGAGAGAGAGACAGACAGACAGACAGAGAGAGAGAGAGAGAGAGAGAGAGAGCTCTAGTCTGTTACTGTAACATGTCAACATATGTTTAATGACAGCAGTTGTGAAGTATTCTATTACTACTCAATACTAATTACTAGCAACCAATATTTTAACATCACAATTAATAATTAATCTGGAATTTACACATTTAAATTTTTCAATGATTAAGACATGTACTTTGAATGTAAATAAGGTGCCAGAGTATACAATACAGCATCAAAATAGAGCTTGTTTATCAAAAAGAAAAAATAAAGTTAAGGGCTAAGCCCTGAATGTCCTCAAATCCTAGAAACGCCCCTGGACTGCAAGAGGTTTAAGAGTAAAGGCAGGACAGTGTATATAAAATACATCACCATAGTCCATAACAGGTAAAAGGCTGAACAATTTGCTTTCTCAAATTCTGGGTAATACATACCTTATTTATATACACAAGAATGCCCATTCTGCTTTTAAGGACTTTCTTCATTAATAAGTTTTCTGAAGTACAACTTGTCATCAAGCCAGAAACCTAGGTATTTATAAGAGGATACTCTTTCAATTGGTGTCTCATTAAGATTAGTAATATTTACTTCAGTGGAACTGTTTTATTTTTTTTAGAAACCACAGCATGCATTTTTATCTTATCAGAGTTTTAAAAAATTTAAGACCAATTAAAATTTGCTGTACAGCACAGAAATCAAAATGCAAGTTTTGAACCGCCTGGACAACAGAGGGCGTCGTTGTATAGAGAATAGTGTCGTCCACATACAGATGAATTCTACTGTTTAACATTTTGTCCTAAGTCATTTATATGAATTGTGAATAAAAGTGGTCCTAGAAAGGTACCTTTGACACACCTTTTTTAACACACATAAAGCTGGACTGATAGTCAGCCATAGCAGCTTTAGTTCTACCACTGAGATAATTTGCAAACCAATTACACAATTTTTTCATCAAATCCAATAGATTCAAGGCATTTCAAAAGAATTTGATGAACACTGAAACTTTAAATAAATTAATAAAAATGGTGACACAGGCCTGCTTGTCATCTAATGCTCCAGCAACATCATTCAAGACAGGGGTGTCACTAGAAATTTATGGTTAGGGGGTCTAAGCCTAAGCAAAGTGAAAACCAAAACCCAGAAAACAAATTCTCAATACAACCCAGCATACATTAAATCATCCAAGACAATACACATGAATATAAATTCCAGTACACAACACCATAAACTAACCAATAATGCAAGGCAGTCCTTCAAACCAACAACCCAAATAATATAAATGAGTAAAACCAGAGGGGTGTACTATGAAGCAAGTTCAATGTATCCAGGCTTTCTTTGTGTGAGCTGGCTCGACAAACCCTAAACTCGCGATCAGAGATAAGTGGTATCACGATGGTGGATATGAACTGTCTTTGTCAACCCAGGCTTTCTGCTTCAGGCTCTGTGTGCGTCCCCATAAAAGGGGGCGTTTGGCGCGTCATTTGACTCTTTTCCCCCACAAAATGGACTGATCGTGTGCCGCTTACTTAAGTCAGGAGGAACAGGTCATTATAACGGAGAGCTATGAATAATATGGATACATTATCACAGCAAAAAGAAACATGGTTGCTGCAAATAAGGCGAGAGAGGAATTCTGGCAGAAAATTGCTGATGTAAATTTGTTAATTAAAAAACAAATTCATTAATTTATTATTACGTAATTAGTTTATATACATATTTTACCACTCAATGCACTCTCTGTGCCTCCCACATCCAAAGCTCTTAAACTTTAAACTTGATGCAGCAGATTTAAACATTATACTCAAGAAGTGCATTTAGGTCTGACTCTGTCCCATAATGATGGACAAGTGGAAATCACTTTAGATTCTGGCCAAATCAAAGTGAAATTAATATTATAGATTGAATATTATCTGTGATAAATACCAATAGATTAATCTTTTCTTTTTTTTTTGTTCAAAGTATTTCTTCATTTTTTTTGTTTGTTTTTTTGTTTGTTTTATTTGAAATACAATTTATAAAATCCCATCCCCTAACCTCTTGCGCCATTACAAATTTATAATTTGACATATCAAATCAATGTTAAGTATGATAAAAGACTAATCAATATTCTGTGTTCTAATAGCTACAGTACGAGCAGTGTTAAACGGACTTGGCAGCAAATCAGGTGGTTAGTGAAAGGACGGCACTTTTTATTGCCGATTTAAGCCAAAACTCGGAACGCAACCTGCTCCGGACCAGGTTAAGTTTGCTGCATAAGTTACCATGGTGATGTAGCCAGGTTAAAAGAGAGCCACCTTCATGACATTGAAAACCCTGGCTTTATGCTCAACATACCTTGTTAACCCACTAATCTTGCTTCGTAGTACATCCCTCAAATGACCAGAAGGACTGGACAACTGAAGTATAACACAGGAAACCTAGAGAACAAAAATACAAAGAGTCCAAAAACCAAGGGTTCATGATAAAAGGTGGGATGAAGGCTGTCTTCCAGAGGTCTGGGATGCTTTCTGTTACCACTGTCAGATTAAAAACATAAGTTAAGCATTCAAGTAGCAATAGAGCTGCTAATAATAAAAGCCTTGGCTCTAACTGATCAGCCTCAGTGGACTTTTTTGAGTCAATAGAACAAAGAGCATTAAACACTTCATGATTTGTAAAAGGCTGCAATGAGAGGGTATGAGTGCTTAATTTGTTTGTCAGGCAGGGTGCACTATGATCAGAAACAGCTTTTTCAAATAAATAACCTGAAGAAATAAAGTGTTCATCTTCTTTCCAACTGAGATAATGGTAGAACCTTGATCAATTTCATTGGGTAAGGATGAAGTCGGATTATGTGATAATGATTTAAGTGTTTTCCAAAAATTTGCTTCCAAGCATCCTTTACTTTCAGATAGTGCAGAGGCAGAAAATGATGAATGGCTAGTGTATATCAGGAATTGCCATGGTAAACCCAATATCACTATCACTATACTCGCACAAATCAAACAAAAATGCTTGGTCAGAAAAGTGTTTAAAATTCCTTTTGACAGTGATACGTGCTTTGGATCTTTGTGATTTTGTGTCACAGATGCATGCTGTTGGGCTGTTGGAAGCTGAGAGGGAAAACCCCACTAGATTTATAATGTTGGGGTTTATTGGTCAAAATAATATCTAGAGGTATGGCCTTTTCTGCAGTTTTTAGATCTGGCTGAGTAGGGGAAGAGATTAACTGTGTGAGATTGAATTCAATGCAGAGATTTCTTGGATTATCAGAAATGTTAGTTAATCAGTTTATATTTATATCACCCAGGATAAGAATTTTGAACTTTCATAGCTGGATAACAAATCAAAACATCTATCGCTCCTGCAGGTACAGAGGGTGAACGATAAAACCCAATAACTAGTAATTTTGCAGTATAATTTTTCCCCTGACAAACACAGCCAGGAGTTCAAAACATTTATGCTTAGAAACAGAGGTAATGACAGAGACAGATAAACAACCTTTCACAAAAATGGCAATGCCTTCTCCTTTAGTAGGCTGATCACATCAAAAAACACTAGTTGTCAAGACAAATACCAGCATTTTAAACTCTGTTCAACAACCATATTTCAGAAAACACAAAAATGTCATGGTCAGTTTGTTGTGCCCAGACTTTAATATAGTCCATTTTGGATACAATACTACGCACATTCATATGAACAGTTCCCAAGCCATATTAAAATCAACATTCAGAGTTTGAGTCACGACCTCCAGAACTGCAAGTTGCGTTGTTTATAAGCAGAGAACCTAGCAACGGGTTTTGTTTTGAATCCGGGTTCATGATCCTTTGATTTACTTCCTTGTGTGGCAAGAAGACAGTCTGAATCATGATCATGACTTTAAAATACTAAATTGCTGCTTTAACAAAACTGTTTGTTAGTGCAAGCTTAGGGCATATGAGCTCCAGGGTGAAAGTAAGACAGTTTCCTGTGGCACAGAGTAGAAAATACAGTACTCCAGATAAATAAACAGCAGGAAGTGAGTAACAGCAGAGCAGTGTGGGTAAGATCAGGCTTTGTGAAGTGATTCAAGCGGTCTCATTCGACATGCCCCCCTAAGGGCAGCCTTAAGGCATTCTGGTGACTGTTTGTTCCTGAGAAACAACATCAGCATTTGAGGCTTTAATATTGTCCCCCCCTCTGATCTGTAGCATTACTAAAAAAGTAGTCACCTTGGCTTGTGTGTTTCCCGTTTGATAACACAAACGGGAAACACATGATGAAGCCATCATTTGTTGTGGAGATGGCAGTTGTGAAGGATGACAAACTGGCTCCAGGTGTTTTGTTTTTGCCCCCATCTGGTGTCTGGTCTGCAATGAGGGATTGAAGAGAGTGGGAATGTGAAGGAAAAGTGCTGAGGTGACAATCTATAAATCTCCTTCAGTATGAAAGATGAGTCATTTTGGTCAGCTCTCAAAAGATACATTCAAATTACTTTTTAAGACATTAGCTGTGGCTGTGAGGTGATCTGCTCCTGGCAACATGTGTCACTCTACATGCTGAAGAAAGATGGACAATGAGGATTTAGCTGAAAATGTCTAACAGTTTTATTTTCCAACAGTAATTTAACAGTAATTTCACTGCAGCAATAAATAACTGGGTGGGGAGAGTGAAGAGGCAGTGCTTGTCCCTCCCTCATTACCACCACTGAGGTGCCTTTGAGCAAGGCCCTTAACCCCAACTGCTCCAGTGGAGCTGCTCAGTGGCCAGCAGATCAGACTGTGACAGTGTACTGGGCAGCTTCCAGGTAAGAATGTGTAACTGTGTGAATTTGATCAAGGCTTTCCTGAAAAAGAGAGTATTGCTGTCAGTGACAAATTCCCCTGAATAAATAAACATAAAAAGAAAAAAACCCTTCATCTTTGTGTTAGTCTTTACAGTGATGGGTCCATTTTGCAGCTACAGTATTGTGAAAGTTGTGAGCATGTATCTATTAATGTTACCAATAAATATGTTGCATTAAATAAATACTGATACATTTGTTTGTATATTAAGTTCAGTAATCTGCATGCATTGTAGCTGTGCTTGGCACATTTGGAATTCCACATCTTTTCAAACATTCACCTGACATACTGATATGCTGCCTTTGCTAACTGCCAGTTGAACAGGACTCCACACTGTTTTCAGTAGTGTATTAAAAGAGCACTCTGACTTTTTGTCAAAGCGATCAATTTTATCTCCAGTAGCTTTGGGATGTGTTTAGCCTAACTCAGCACAAAGTCCTGTCCTTATAATGGGGTTCAATTTCATAAAAAAAAAGATTGCTTGCACACTGACAAAAAATAGAAGAGACTTGAGATCAGAGAAGAGGTCAAAGAATCTATTTAGCAGAAAGTAACACAATGAAAAAATGTCAAAGGTCAAAGGACCATCGTGACTACAACTTCCATTCTACTACTATTCTTTCTACTATTCATTTATTCTTTAGTAATCTTCTAGATGGTTTGCCAGGTTTGGTATATGTCCTAACTCTACAGTCAACAAAACCCAGCTGATTCAGACTAATGACCTAAATGTCTCACTGGTCCTTTAACATATTGTACTTATAACACAATTTGTGAATATACCAATTCGAGGTCGTCACCTCTCCAGGTAATAATTACACATAATGTTACCATAAGTTCCTATGGATTGTCTGGCCAGTATTTAATTTTCACAACAGACTATGTGGCATCATCAGAAACTGCTGTTATAAACACATACACTGATACCTGGAACAGTTTGAGCCATGTGATTAAACTGAATCATTATTGACTTAATTATTATGGCTGAATCATGACTATTTTTTATTGTTTGAATCGTGCACAATGTAGCCAGCATTATTGGTCATATGGGAGATTAAATATCAACTATGGACAGTTCTATGGAATCTAATAAAATAGGGCGTAATGTTTTCTGTGTATAAATAAAAATAGTCAGGGGGAATGCAATGTGGATCACTGTGAATAATTGATGTGAACAAATGTCAGAACTGTCTGGAAGCACATACTTGAATATAGATAACCCTTTACATGCAGAGCCTGAATGTTGTATGTTTTGCCTGTATTTGCATGAGCTGATGTGTTTTCTTTGATCAATATCATCTTTTGGGGTCTACTACCAAAATCATTTGTTGCTTTTGTAAATACACTTACATACAAACTTGTATTAACAACTATAAAACACTGATTTTGAGGGAAGATATGCTCTCTAGTTCAGAACTCTTAACATGACTTCCTAGAATCTTTTTTTTTCTGCATTTTTTCCTTCTTTGACAAGAAGGAAATAAGCCTACCAAGCCATTATCATATTTAGGATTGATGCAATATTGAGAGTGTTCTTTGATTTAATATAACTTGTAAACTTGCTTCATATTATTTAATTTTTAATATCGACAGAACACATGTAAAAGATAAGCCTGGGAGACCTGACGTGGGCTGCTGATTCATGACCGAGCCTGTGACAAGCATCCACCATTGTGGTAGAATTGAGCTTTAATAAACTGTGATTACTGTTTTCATTACAAGATGCCCAAAGCTCAAAGATGTTGGATTGTCTTGTAAAGACTGGGAAATTGGATTGCTAATGGCTTTGTCTTTGCTAAGTACTGTACTCCCACCAACAGAAACCACCCCCCCCAGTGGAAATCTTTAGATGTGAGAATCTGACTGTGTATACAGTACAGCTGTGTCACATCTTGCCTGGACTTTGCTTGGTTTTGGACTCTTTGTGTTTTTGTTCTCTTGGGTTCTGTTGAGTTAAGTCCTTCTGGTAATGGCTTTATTTGTCATGAGTTGAGGTGGGTGGTGGGTTTAGAGGGCTGCCTTTGTTTAGCTTAGGGTATTGTGTTTTTTGGTTTTCTGGTTTCCCTGTGTTTTCTCCTCCTGTGTTCATGTGCTCCTCCTCTTACCTCCCCTGCATTGCCCTCGTTAGCCCTGCTCTGCTCTGTGTCTTCTCCACACCTGCCCTCTATCAGTCCTGTGTTTCCCTCAGCCAATCACTCCCAGCCTGCCCTGGTGTCTAGTCACCTGTTCCCCATTCCCTGATTAGTTTAGTTTGTATTTAAGGTCTGGTTTTGAGTTCAGTCTTTGTCAAGTTGTCAATGTTCCCTGTTCCTCAGTGTTTCATGCTTGTTATTAAACATTCTGCATCTGATCCTGCCTGCCATCTGCATTTGGGTCCACCTGCTCCACTCACTTCCTGACAAGCTGATGATGATGATGATGATGATGCTACCACCACTGCTACAAGCAATCATTTTCAATACTCACAGCAATGTTCAGGTTAACTCGTCGGAAAGGTAAATGTGTTTAAATCTAGATACAGTTCTGTAGCTACTGACAAGTAGTATTCACATGAAACCAATTTTAAACATTACTTACTTAACTTAGCACAAAAAGTAAGGAAAAATGTGTTTGGTAGATTATTTTTTTGTTGTAACAATGCTCCTTGGCAATAAATTTTGTACCGTTGGAAAGCCTGTTTATTTCCCTTTTAAATGGTGCCACATTTGTAAGGAACATGCATTTGTGGGATGAGCAGCAAAACTGAGTATGTGGGTTGCGCCCATGAAAAATATGCCAAATCTTCTCTGCCAATGCCAAACAGCTTATTCTGCCATTGACTCTTGTTTGGGGGATTGGATGATTGAAGTTTGAAGAAACAAGACATATTGGCAATTTAACAATTTATTGATTTAACAAACAGGAGCTTCAGTAGCGTATGGAAGAACCATACACAGCCACAACAGGCTGGCACCTCCTCCTCATGCTGGTCACCAGCCTGGTCACACACTGCTGTGGGATAGCATCCCATTCTTCAACCAGCATTTGTCGCAAGTCAGCCAACGTGGTTGTGTTGGTCACTCTGGCACAAACAGCATGACCAAGCTGATCCCACAAGTGTTCAATGGGGTTAAGGTCAGGACTGCTGGCAGGCCATTCCATCCTCTCCACTCCCAAATTCTGGAGGTAGTCTCTGATAAACCCCGCTCTGTGGGGGCGAGCCATCTTGGAGGATAGAGTTCAGTCCCAGACTGTGGAGATATGGGATTGCCACTGGTTGCAGAATCTCATCTCTATCTGTCTGCATTGAGATTGCCTCCAATGATGAGAAGCCTAGTTTTTCCCAGTGAGGGAGATGCTGCCCACACCATCACACTGCCTCCACCAAAAGATGTTACTCTATTGGTGCAGCAATCAGCACAGCGTTCTCCACGTCTTCTCCACACTTTGACCCTATAATCCAACTGCCGTAGGCAGAATCTGGACTCATCGCTGAACATAACGTTCCTCCACATGTTCAGGTTCCAGTGCACATGTTGCCGACACCAGCACAAACGGGCCTGATGGTTTCTTTTAAAAATATTTACCGAGCTGGCTTCCTTGATATCTATCTCCTAATGACTTTGGTGATCCTCTGACTGCTCCTCCAACATCAGCAGGTTTCCACTTACGCTGTGATATAACATCTACTGGATGGATTGCACTGAATTTGGTATAGACATTCATGGTTCCCAGATAATGTATTCTACCAACAATAATTCTCTGACTTTTCCTGTAGTGCCACAATGAGGTTGACTTGTGTTCTTTATTGAAATATTATAGACAACTATGACTGGATTGCTGTAAAATTTGGTTCACACATTCATGGTCCCCAGAGGGTGAATTGTAATAAGTCTGATGTCCTGACTTATCCTCTAGCGCCATCATCGAGTCAAAATGTCATTTTGTCCAAAAGTGTGGTTTATGAGCAAATTCCTGCAAAACTAAGGACATTCTCATCAGCCTTACCTGCGCTTTGTGTTTACTGCTAATTAGCAAACATCTGCATGCTAAACCAACACAGTGAATATGGTAAACATTATACCAGTTGAACACCAATGCTAGAATTATCATTATGAGCATGTTAGCATGCTAATGTTGGCATTTAGCTCGAGTACAGCCTCACGGAGTCACTAGCTTGGCTGTAGACTCTTGTTAATGTTATTGAGTCTTGTTAATAGACAACTTGTTTATTGTTTATTTACCAGGCAGGCAGGGTTTAATAAAAATCAGCTATTGATTGATTTGAGAAATGGAATGTCCCACTTGATGAAATGAAGAACTGCAGTTCAATCAATACATTAAAGGCCAAATTAAAAAATCTACTAGAGGACGGCTGTGGCTCAGGAGGTAGAACGAGTCGTCCACTAATCGGAAGATCGGTGGTTCAATTCCCGGTTCCTCCAGTTCACATGTCGATGTGTCCTTGAGCAAGATACTTAACCTCTAATTGCTCCTGATGGCTGTGCCATCAGTGTCAGAATGTGTGTGAATGATTAGATTTCCTCTGATGGGCAAGTTGGGACCTTGCATGGTAGCCCCTGTACCCATTTAGCGTATGAATGGGTAAATGTGATTCGTAGTGTAAAAAAGTGGTCGGAAGACTAGAAAGGCGCTATACAAGTACAGTCCATTTACCATTTGCTAAAGACCACTGTGACCACTGAGTCTAAATTTCTTCTCATTTGCGCAGGTAGTCTTGCTTTTAATTTGACAAGTTTACATTATTAGTTTCTAATTGACATTGTAGGTGTATGTGATGTACTGTTGTGTGTAGCTTTGTATTTTGTATGGTGTGTTCTGTGTGTTTTTTTGCTTTGTACTGTTTGTTGTTGTGCCGTTGTATGTTTGATTATGGGGACTTCGGATGTAAATTAGCTTTGAGCTAACTCCGGTGCAGTGCATCTTTAATGTTTACTGTTACACTGTCCCAATCAATAAATAAATACAACACACAAATGTAGGATCTAGTGTTCATGAAGCTTGACTCATACAAGACAAAAGGTCAACATATCTTGGCCTCTGCTACATTCTCTTTAAAAATGTGTCTCCTTGACTCCCCTGAAGATCCTATACAAAATCACTGGAGTACGCCTTCGATAAAATCAATGTGTGATTAGTGCAAGAGATGTTGCTGGAAACAAATGAAATTCTGTAAACCAGAAATAACAAAACTGAATAAATAAGGACCAGCTCGCAACACAACTATTCTGTTATCAACATGGACTGTCCTACAAGGACACAGTTTTCCATATGTTACACTGAATACACAATGCAACCCTCAACAACATTGTACCTAATACAGTGGCAGGCCTTGAAATGTTGTGAAATGAATGGCAGTGAGCTTGTATGAGATGCAGCATCACAAAAGTAGTTGACATTGAAATGTATAGAAAGATGTAACAGACTTGTCAGTGTAAAATACTGAGTAGCATTATGAATTTGTCATATGAACATATTTGATGTCCTCTTACAGAGTCTCTCCAACATTTACAGAAACACCTTTCTTGAATGAAGACGGAAGTTTTATGTTTTCCTAAGAGATATGGGATAAATCAGCAAGGGAATGCAACATTGATCAGAACATTCAGCAAACCTCCAAAAACCAGAGTAGGGTTCTCGGTAGTTGTATGGAGATAGATTTGTTTCATAATGATTTGTGTGAACAGATCGACAATCTGTGTTTAAATGTGTAATCTGTAAATATAAAACACCTACCACAAATACAATAAAAAAGATTTGTAAACTCACAAAATATTTTGAAAATATAATACAGATCTGCAAATACTCAAACAAATTCCACAAATAAAAAGAAATCTGTGAATACATTAAATTAATTTGCAAATAAATGAAAAGCATTTGTGAATATCTTCCTAACATTTACAACTTTCCAACAGGCATTTGTGAACTCAGTTTTTTTTTTTTTTGGGAATCGAAAAAAACATTTGTGGATCTCAGTTCTACGCTTGTGGATTTGCTTTTTACACACACAGAGTTTTGAAACAAATTTTCTGCCAGTGCAGACGAAAATCCACTCGTATCACTCATTTTCGGATGCGTCATTTCCGCATTTCAAAGTAAGAGCACACAGTCTTTCTATGAGCTGTTTTTTGTTTTTGTTATTTTTAATAATCAGCAATAAGTAACGTTCATTCATTGTTTTATATTAATGCCATACAGTGAGTATTAGTGTGTGTTTATTTGTTCTATGTATGTTATCTGGCACACACTTTCGTATACATTTCTGTTTAAGTATGAAAGGCCCGAGGATGCTTGTGGGTAACGTTCAGTTCTCTAATTTTGTGTGAATTTGTGTATTTGAAGATCCGTTTTATATTTGCAAAATATTTCTGTGAGTTTACAAATCTTTTTTTTTATTTGTGGAAGATGTTTACATTTACAGGTTACACATTTACACACAGATTGTCGATCTGTTCACACAAATCATTATGAAACAAATCTATCTCCATATAGTTGCTTCTTGTTCATACGAGAGCGTGTTACTGATAAACAGCATCCTTACTGATAAACAATAACAGGAGAACCAGGAACTGCAATGGCCCCTGGATTATTGTCAAGCATCACAAGAGAGTTGGGACACCAATACCCAGGAGCACAGGGCCTCCCAGGAAAGCAGACTGGATTTCAGCCAGATAATGATTTCACAAGAGCAACTGTACCTGCTTCAAAGATTCTCCCAGCAGCTAAATTCAGCTGGATTTGCAGCAAACAAAACAGCTCACACACAGCTGAGTCTCTTTGTAAAAGTGAGTATAAACTTAGTTGCAGCTAGAAATGACTTTAAACATGCAGGAAATTGATACTGTAAATTCTCAAATAGTAGATAAAGCCTGTATTTACCTCAACTGGAGTACTATAGTATAGTTTCCTTCAAGTTAGGCCTTTATTTAGAATGTCCAATTCTTTATTCTCATATTTAATTACACTTACTCCTAATTACTCCTAAAAGAGTCCCTGTCCTGAAACACCTGCAGGAAGTTTTAAAAGCAGTTTAACACAAAAAAGCATGAGCAGTGTGCCTATTGTGATATTAGAGTTGTGTCACTTGCATTTTGTTGTATTTGATTATTGGTGATGTTGTGGTGGGGCATCATACTGCCTGGCACTATGGAGCACTATGCTGTTGTCTGTCTCTAACTGTAATGTCCTTTGTTGTTGTTTTATTTGCCTAGAAATAGCCACAGATACACAATGAATTTCTGGAAGGATAATTAACAAAAACTAGAAATGCATTTCCTGTGGAAAATGTGTGTGAATGCTGAAAGGTAAAATAAATCACAAACAATTGCTGAAAATACTACAGACCTCTTGAGCATCCCCATCTGTACAATTTTGCAGAGTTTGGTTACCCTGGAATATTAGATTTAAAGATATGGCAGTTAATAAGTAGTATGATGGTGTTTTATTAATGATCACAAGGTGGGGCTATTGGTGCCATGATTCAGTATGTCAAGCAGATTCTCATGGAAAACTTGTGTAGCAAGTTTCATTTCATTAAAGTCAACAGGATTGCAGGATTGCGAATATCATAGTTACTTTAGCACCCCCTTTTGGTAGAGTTGTATCAAATTTTACACCCTTGTGCAATGTCACCTTATGTACAACATCCCCAAATTTGGTTGCAATCTAATTCAATATTGAGGGAGTTATTGCCCTTAAAGTGCATTAGGCCACACCTTCAAAAGTTTGGTATTCAATTACAGACAAACCAAGCACACATCTCCTGAATGACACACAACTAGAAAATTCTGCAATTTCTGAAGAAATTGTGTGTGAGAGCTGCAAGCTGCTAGCTGTTGCTGCTGCTAAAAATTTCTGCTCCAGCAGCAATTTTTAAAAAATTTGCAACACCACCTATAGGTGAAATTGCATTAAATACTACAGAATTGTTTATCATCCCGTCCTGTATATTTTTGCTCAATTTGTTACCATGGAATATTATACTTAAAAGATATGGAACATAATAAATAGTATTGTAGTGCTTTACTAATGGCCACAAGGTGGGGCTATTGGTGCCATGATTGTGTACCAAGTTTCATTTCATTAAAGACACCAATATTGTAGGAATGTCAAGTTATACTATTAAAGTAGCGCCCCCTGTGGATAGAATTGTATCGAATGTTACAGACTTGTGCACTGTGGCAGTATGTACCACAATCGCAAATTTGGCATCAATCCAATTTAGCATTGAAGAGTTATGGTCTGTTGAGTGCATCAGGCCACGCCTTTAAAGTATGGTAACCAATTACATATAAACGGTAAGTGATACGAAAAAACAAATACATGAGCTTTGTTCGGGGTCATCTAACTGTGATATGTATCATATTTGGTTAAGATTGTATGAAATATGTCCCAACAAAAGCAAGAAATGCATTTATGGAAAATCCAAATGGCGGAAACATTTTCTGGGTGCTCATAAGCTAAAATGCTTATGTACGCAGAAACTTCAGTTTTCCAGACAGAGCCAGTGGAGTTGCACACAGTCGTTGCTACAGCAAACCAAGCAGCACCTGTCTTCAACGAGTGTAGTGTTTCAGCTTACATCACACACAGTTGTGTGGCAATGCACACAGACCTCACATTACATCACAATGGGCTCTTACATGGCTGCCTCAGGCTGTATGTGTCTCAACTGTTTGGCCTTCCCACTCAGCAGGCCTGCGAGACAGGCTTCCTGCAGAGAGTCTTAAGGCTCAGCTGAGCTCCCCCTAATGACCCCACACCCCACTTCCCCCCTCCCCCCACACACACAAACACACACCTTCACACTGCCAGCAATCACTTCTCTCTCCACTCCTCAGCACTGCATATGGGCAACAAATCTAGCTAGCTATCTCTGCTATCCATGCCATGTCATCCTGGGCACCACCGTCAGCACAGTGCTGACCCAGCAGTTCCTGCTGTTCATAGCCTCCTTCCTGGCATTCACTGGACTCTTCCATGATGAGTGGCAGACAGGAGGATGTTGGGGATCAGAGGACACAGACTGACCACCACTCAGTGTAGCATGAATAATGATGTAGAACTGGTAGTCAGAGCTAACCAGCCATGAGCAGCTGCAGTCAGACTTACCATGTCCGCGCTGGAAACATAGAGTCCGCTGGAGCTTAAACCATCACTAGAAGCACATTAATTGCCCTTTGAGAGAGTTTCTGTGTGGTACCTGTGCTATGTTGTAATTTCCAAATCCATTCTTGAAATCCAGAGACTGATCTTTGTGTTTGTGCCTTTTCTCAGTAAATATGTATTTGTGCACTGAATGTTGTGTGCATGCAGTGTTTACTTGTTGTAAATGGTTCAGTTTGAGCTACATGATGTGTAAAATCTATACTTTGTAGAAATCCAGTTATTACAATGTGCACAAAAAGCTTATTTTAAAAGTCAAATACTACTACTTAGAGAGAATGTTTGGCATTCCTGAGTGAGATCAGCCACCACCACCAGCTTGCAAATGAGGAGGTAGGGTTCGTCAGTTGGTTTTTCTGGACTTGCTTTTAAGGTTACAGCAGGTATGTTTACATGCACATTAATATTCCACTATTATTCCAAATATGACAATATTCTGAATTTGATACAGGTCATGTAAACAGCATATCCTGTTTGGATATTCCGAATTAGGCCTTATTCCAAATGTAGCATTTTCCAATTCAGACATGTGGGATATGCCAGTATTATTCTGGTTTTAGGAGCATTCTCTGGACATGTATACAGCACATTCAGAATATGTGTCTCAAATGGAGTTTTTACCACAGTTTGCGACACAAGGCCCTCTTGCCTGTTTACCCCTGCACAGGCAAACTGACATATGCTGGAGCAGGAGGGCAGACAGAGGAGAGGAATAAGAGGAGAATGGAGAACTGTTCAGGGTGAGCTGGAAAAACAGAATGTGCCTTATCCATGATGAGGACAGAGGGGTTTGGTTATTATCCTGGCTGATGGTGACGACTCAGTGTGATGCACCAAAAACACTCAGCAGTGTAGTAAACATCATGGGACAACCTAAGTACTGGATGTGCCTGTAATTATAAATCTATACTATCAGTCATATCAATGTCACTTATAAATATCAAGCAGCAGCTCACTAATGTTTTTCACCTCACTGGTTTACTTCACTGCCTGCGGAGATCTTGTGATTCCCGTTCCCACTGGAGGGAAACCCTGAAAACACTCTGCATGTAAACTAATATTGGTGGAATGTTCATTTTCATTAGCCATGTAAACAGCTTAGTAGGAATATTGCCTTTTTCGGAATAAGGGCAAAAACCGGTATATTTTGTTCATCTAAACATAATCATTGAGGTTGAATGTGGACTCCTAAAATCTCATCTGTGATTGGCTACCATGCCATGGTTTTCCACCTCTTTCAGGTCACAGTAGAATTATTTAACTTTGCCTGCTGCACTGCCCACCTTCCACCTGTCCCTGTCATGGCCACGCAAGTGATTCACTGCTCGTCATAGAAAATGAATGGAAGGTGTCAGCCCCATGTAATGGTACAGCACTTATGTGACAACAGTAGTGTGTAGATGGAACTGCTCCCTGTTGCTTTTTAATCTCTTTGGGGCAAGAACACTACCTACAGTAACTCAAACTTCAGTGTAATGCAAAGCCACTTGTTGCAAACACTGGTTATCACCACAGAAGAAGCTAAGAGAAAAAAAGGAACTTCAGATTCATGTTTTGGGAAGGTGAACAAAGCCTGAACCACAGAAGAGTCGAGTACAATGCATGCCTGAGAAGCAATCCACTTCACTCTCCATCCTGATGCTTTTAATGATTTTTCATGAGGGCTTTTCTGTCGATGCCCTGAGGCTGGCAGTAATATTAATTCTTCATCAGAATACTTGTTATGCTGCAAGTTTTCTTGGCTTTTAGTTTCACAAGTAGCTTAAATATACATTTCCAGGTCGGGGGTTGAGAAAGAAGTGACAAGGAGAGGGGGATGAAAGGAGGTATAGAAGAGCAGAGGAGTGATGGAAGAAAGGGATGGAATGGGACAGATAGTGAGTTGGACTTGCAGTGAAAAGGAGGGAAATAAGCTAAGATTAAGAGAGGGAATCTTATATACAGTAGCAGGAAAACAATATAATTTAGTTGCTCTTTGTGTGTTTTTATACAACAACATGCACTGACATCTGTTTGCTTCTGGATAAATTCAGTCTTTCACAGGAATAATGTCAAAATGATGTCTACAGGAGCGCAAGCAGACAGGAGAGACTGCAGTGAAAGGGGCCTTTCACCTGTAAGCCAAACAAACTTCAAATTTCGTGTTTGCTGATGAACTTGGTAATTACATCAAATTAAGACCATTTACTTCAGCGGGAGTTTTCAATCTGATAATTGGTATGCCTTCACGAGCCTTTGTTCTGCTTTGTAATAGGCTTCCTCTAGGACGAAATTAGTGCAATTATTTGTGCTCTGTAATCCTGTAGCACACAAAGAGAGAGATGTCAGAGCTATGGTGGTTTAATGGCGAACCGGAGAGGCCTCATTGATTGCAGATACAGATTTTTACAGTACATAGACACAATGGAAGGAGAGGATGAATAGCATTTACAGCCACAAATCCCAATGTGAATGTTTTTTTAATCATGTGTACAGTCTGAATATTTTGTTTGATAGTGATGCCTTAACCCTAACTGTGGAGGAAAGGTCAGGGTTCACCTGTATCATTAGTAATCATCCTCTGGGATAGATTATGATTCACATTTTTTACAGATATCTGGTCAATAGATTTTGAGAGATCTTGCTCTTGCTTTTTTTTAAACTGAAAAAAATGATGCTTTAGATATGTGATTTTGGTAGATGTATTGCCCTTGCAGTGCAAAGAGAGACACCCAGTGAAAATTCAAAAGTCCTCCAATAAACACACAAGGCTTGACTTTTCTTGTATTTTACTTAAGTCTTGTTTCCTCTTTTTAATTTTTGCTTTTGTTTGTAAAACGGAAACATTACAGAAATAATAACATAAATCAATACACAAACATTGACATATCCATATAGACAGTAAGTATTATACACATAAATACACAATTCCTGTACTGTATAAAGAACACAGCTCAACTACCACAACAGCTACAAGTCACAAAGTCAATTAGTGAACAGAGCTTACTACTGCTGTAACTGCTAGTTAGCAGATCACGTTTTACTAAAACAATTAAAAAGTTTCTAAAATGACATTTCTTAAAAAAATAGTGTTTGATAATTATTTACACATGCATACACAGGCAAAAATGTATCAGAAATACAACATGTGCTGTTGACAAAGTAGTATATAGCTTTCACAGAAGCCAATAAGTATGTGTGTGTGTATATATATATGTGCTATGACTTTTATTCAGCCATCAATAAGAAAACATTAACATTTTTGTTTCTCATTTTAGAGACAACTCTGAGACTTATGAGACTTTAAGAATGAATACTTAAAATTTGACCACTGAATAAAACATCTGATATTGTGAAGTCTAATTTGAAGGTCAAAGTTTAAATTTTGATGTTAATTGAAAATCAAGGTATGGGGAAAAAATTCTAAGAGATTGTATTAGGTTCAGCAAGAGGATCGTTCTTAGAAATTAAATAGAAAAAAGTGACAAAAAATAGAAAATAAGCTCAGTTATGTGTAGGGGAAACTCACTGCAAGAGGAGCCAGAGGAGATCTTTTGAACTCTTCCATCCTCAAGGTTGCACCATCATTTTTTTACGTTTATTTCTTCACAACCCTTGTAACCTAGTTTCTCTCAAACTGTTATCTAAATCTGCAGTCTCGCTGCCCTTTGTCACTTCCACTATATTCTGCTCACTATCTCCACTTCACTCCTTCCTCTCTATTTCCACTTTTTCAGGTTTCAGCCTGCTTTGCTGTCTTCTCTTGACCTTCCCTGTCCCATTTCATCTCGACCTGTCAACATCTCTGCCTGCCCCTTGGCTCTCTGAAAACCTTATGACCCAAGCAAACAAGCCTTTGAACAGTGAAAGTGCAACACATCTGGCTTCATCTCTCACTTCACTCTCCTTTTCTCCATATCCACAGTGTAAAAAGAATAGAAAGAAGAGAGTCATAATATTTTAGTTAAAATGACTTGTTTCTGCTTATTAAAAGATTTGTCTGGTGATTTTTTATATTTTTCTTATTGTCAACAAATCTCATGTGAAGAGCCAAACCAACAATGAACTACTACTTACAACTTACAAGTATTGTGTGTGTATCCAAAGTCTGATATATCTTATTCCTCTGTGTTGTAGAACTCTGTTGTCCAAAAACTATTAAAAACATGTCAATGAGCCACACTGCTGCACTGGATGACATCCTCCTTTGTCCCTGAAGAGAGCGGTTACTGTAGTTTGTTTCAACTCAATCTCCTAGAAATTACGGTAACCCTTCCTTTTACAGTCCCCTTATGACTAAGTATTTACCTGGTAAATATATGGTAAATTATAGTACATTATTGGGTACCACTGGTAAATAAGTAGGTAAGTACTGAGAAACTACAGCTGAAATACTAAAAAAACCCTCCACTAATACCCATCAGTTCAACTAAGTACTTTGCAGTTGTGACCATTTTAGGTTGGTAATAACTCACATATAATTGTGTACTTCCTAGGAAAGTAGGCAACCAATTCTAAGAAACACTTCCTCTATTACCCATCAGTTCCAGTTACAGTTGTAGTTATCCAAGGTTTATGTTTGTTAACAGCCCAAGTTTAATTATGTTCTATCTAAAAATTAAGATTAGTTAATTAATTAGTACTTTCCAATAAATTACTTTGTCTTATATAGTTATTGTTCATGGCTACAGCTATTTATAAAGGGTTTATTAGATTTACTTTATACTTACCTGATAACAACCTCCACAAGTACGTTCATGCAGATGTTTTTACAATTTACTCAGTAAGTAAGCTGAAACTGTACTGTAAAGGGAAGGCTTGTTTGTTTCCATGGTATTATGTTCTCATCATATCCTTTGTAATAGATTATTCCATTGTTCATGCAGTTAACAGGAACTTGTAACAAATATGTTCCACAACATAACTGAGTAAAACATGACAATCTAATCAGTAAGTACGCTGAAACGATACTGTAAAAGGAAGCCATGTTTGTTTCCATGTAATTAATTTCTCTCAACAAAAGTGTTGTTGGTTGCTACTGAGTGAAATGTTCACAGGCAATGTACATAGTTGTTTTATTTTCTCACCACAATATTCAATCTCGCAATACAATATCCATGAGTAGAAACTACAGCAGTATTAAACTTTATATGGTTATGTTTAGACTCTAGCAGCACTTGGTTAAGGTTATGGAAAGATTGTGGTCCTGGTTTAATAGAGAGAAAAATCTGCAATACCTTGAAGCAAAATATTTATTAACATTTAAGCAACACCATGATCTTTCACTAACCTGAACCAAAGTGCTTTTGTTGCCTAAACCTGAAGACACACAGGACTCAGGATGTGAACCCAGGTCTGTCAGAGTCCTGCATCTTGTAGGCCCCCTATCCACCCTGACCTCCTCCCTCTGACTTCAGAGCCATATATAAATGTAGCTTCATTCATTCAAAAAATGTTACCTGTGAACATAATCCAGGCAGAGATTACGTTTGCCAGAGCAACGTAATTGGAAAGTACAATCTAGTTGTATATGAACATGATTTCTAGGAGACAGAGTTGCTTGTTTACAAATGGCTCCAAAGAGTAAAAACTGATAAGATTGTAACTCTCAGGAGAGAGGTTCCTTGTACAGCAGACACCACTGAGCATGTACAGGAACATGGTTCCATTTACAGAGCTTCTTTGTGCAACAATATACATTTCTCAAAACACTACAGCACCAGTGCTGGGAAGGTTACTTTTGAAATGAAATAGGTTACAGATTCATAGTGACCTTGTTAACAATGTAATAAGTAACTTCATCAAAGTAATGTACTACTGAAAAAAGTAATTACTTTTTGATTACAAATGTTTAAAACTGGGCAATAAAGCTGAAAAGTCCTAAAAACATGAAATTTAAATTAAAGATGCAAGCAGCAATGAACGAGCCCTTGCACCTCACGCACGTTGGAGGGAGTGGCAGCCGTGGTATCGCTACTGGAAGTCTGTTGGCACGGCTCTGAATTGTCAGGGTTATGGGACACTGTGTGAATGAGTACAGTATTATTTCCTGTTGATGCACTATGTGTTATTTAGGCTTCACTTCCTGTTGCCCGCAATACTACATAAGTAAAATATTAATGGAGCAATACATTTACCATAGGACAACTGACATGGATATAAATTTTCATGAATATTGGACATTGTATGTTGTAGATAACTATCATTTCCTGTGTCCACCATGTGGCACTAGAGAACATCCAGTAATTATATGTCAAGTTGCTGTATATCATGTGTAGACTACACCATGTAAATTTCATGTAGATTAGATGTCACATAAGGACAGTAGGTGGGATTATGACTATAATTCATTATTGACATGTGGATGTGTTCACGCATGGACTCTTATCAAACATGAGAAATTTAGGGCAGATTGGACAATGTAAATCTCTCATGTCCTTGCTTGCTTATTGAGGCCTGATAATAATGTCTTCACACCACTCAACAAATTAAGTGTCACTTTTTATATTTTGAGACAATACATGAACTATATATATATATATATATATATATATACATACATACATATATTTTGTATTTATTCTCCTGTTTTTTCGAGTGTTTGTTTCTCTTTTTTCCTTCTAGTGTTTTTTTTTTTCCTTCTAGTGGTATTTTGTGTTGTTTCAAGATACTGACACAAGTTGTTTTGTTTTTGTTGAAATAATCTTACTGTGCTGTTTTAAGAAAATATTATTTTGAACAGTCAGTAACAAAAAGATTCAAAAACACACCAAACGACTTGGAAAATTGAACTTTTACAGTGATAATGAAGTGAGTGTGATCTGATGTGTACATCTCCCTCTCAGGCTGCTGTTTACAGCTCAGAGGCCTGCAGTAAGGCCAAGAGTGATGGTGTAATCATCAATAAACATGGAAGCTGCAGATGCGACTAAACGAGCTCGCCTTCCAAGTCATTAATTGCATTTCAGCTCCAGCATCTTCACCACAGCACTTTCTCTTTGCAGCAACCGCCTCTCTATGCTTTAGGCTACACCCACCACAAACATAAGCTCTTTAGAGACTCCATTAGAGCAAAGAAAGACACCATTTGTGAAGACACGATGTATATTGGAGAGTTAATCAAGCTGTTTAATTTGCCTGGGGCCCATTACTCACTGTGGCTTATTGTGTGGTCAAGAAGACAAACAGAGCACATCGCAAATAGACACAATGCACCTTTAATCTTGTCAGGGCAGGCAAAAACCAACAAACTACCTGCCAATCACACAAATTGCAACATGCATTTTCATTAAAAGTTCAAGAAGTCTTCAGTGTTGACAAACAGCCTCAGAGCCTCTGTCTGCTAAACTGTAACTACAGAACTATTTTACGTTGCCTACATTGCAAAACATAAAACCATTTTACTTTTAAATTTAATATAGCAGGCAACCAGTTTAAAACCACAAAAACAATTATAGCTTAAAAATGTATCTAGCTGTGGCTTGTCCCTCATAAATAGTTGAAGTGATTAGTGGTGAGGTGTAGACGTGTGTCGGCACCACACAGAGCTTGTGCCCCCAGGTGGGAGATAAGGGGGGAAATGGTTGTCAGGATCTCATTTTCTGTTTTCCACCACGTTCCACCAGGAGTCTGGAGCAGGAATGAGGAAGAGTCGAAACTCCCAACTTTCCTTCCATTTTCTCCCAAACTCTGCTACTGTCAGAAAGTCTTACATGCAAACCTCACTGGACTGTCACCGCTCACTATTATTCATCTACCTCCCCCTTAGGTAATGCTGGGTAGTGGAAAAAAATGGGGAAGACTGCAGGGATGAAGTCTGTGGAGAAGAAATTTTTTCCTAGTGATTTGTTTACTAATGCTGGCTGATGTAATTTAGGCCTGAGAATGAATCCAAACACATAGCTGTAAGGTGCCCTAACTGTCTACTAAATACAGAAAATGTAACCCTTTTGTTAAATAGCCCATTATATCACTGCATATTTCCCCTTCTTTCTTTTTCTGATAACCTTTCTGAATTCAATAGTAGATAATAAAAAATAAAAAATACATTTGGAAATGTGAAGCAATCAAACTCAGATGCACAATTGCAGAATTCAAACCTGAGGCGCGAACAAATTACAACCTTTTCTCCTCCTCTCTCCTCCTCCTGCCCCTGGTAGCAAGTGATTGAGAAATGTTATCAAGCTGTTCCTGTGTGTAAAAATAGAAAAAAAAAAAAAAAAAAAAAAAAAAATAATGATAATAATAATAATAATAATAATGCAGATAGGAGCAGAAGGTATTCAGACTAGGTTTATTAGAACTTAACATACTGGTGGTACCATATTCTATGCTGATATTAAATATTTTACTTTTTTTATACTTTTGTCTTTTTTTTCCCAGGTATTCAAAATTCCCTCCCAGATTTTTATTTTGTCAGGTCTTAGAGAGCCTCAATAACAACATTTCATTGTTGTCAGGTGTAAACGTCTTCCCCCAAAATCTTTTCTGGAAACAAGAAAAATAAATATTAGCTGCATGACAACAGGTTTTTGAGACTATCACGATTGCTTGTTTCTCAAGGGTTATGAGCCTAAGGGGAGTTGAAAAAAAGATTGTAATGGGTGCTTTCCTTTTAACTGATGAAAGCATGAAAATGATCAAACTGTTGATACAAGGTTGTCATGGGTTACATTTAATATAGACTGTCCTCCTGCCTAAAACCCCCGACACAATAGGTCGTAATGTCAGTCACTGAAAGCGACATATATATACGTTTGAGTGACAGATGCCTGGAGCCGTGGCACATTTCCAATTATGTATATACTGTACAAGTTGAAAATTTTCCTCATTCAGAGGAGGAGGGGTGGATGTGGGAATTAACCCAACAGTGGACTCTGTCACAGAAGACGCTGTTGTTTTCCCATTCCAAGCCACCAGTGTCACATTTCCAACCATGAGAAGGGACAGTCTTTTAAAAAAGCGTTACAATTATCTTAACCCTGTGGTTATTATTGTAGCCCTGACAATGACGAACACTTTAACTTTATGGAAATAGTAACTTTAACCCACACCACATCATTCTCATACCTTAAGGGAGTGATCATTTTATCAATCAGTCAATCAATTTTTATTTATATAGCGCCATATCACAACAGAAGTCATCTCAAGGCACTTTTCACATAGAGCAGGTCAAGACCGTACTCTTTAATTTACAGAGACCCAACAATTCCCCCATGAGCAAGCACTTGGCAACAGCGGTAAGGAAAAACTCCCCTTTAACGGGTAGAAACCTCAAGCAGACCCCGGCTCTTGGTGGGCGGCCATCTGCTTTGACCGGTTGGGTTGAGAGAGAGAAAGAGAGAGGGAAAGGGGGAGGGGGGACAAGAGAGCAACAATCACAACAACAACAACAAGCACAAGCATCAATAGACAGGGAAGGATGCCATCAGGACTGTGAAGGACCGTGAAGGTTCGGCCCGGGACTCAGGTTTTCCTGTGAGATGAGAAAATGATGAATTAATGAACAACACTGAATAAAACTTTGCTATTTATTTATTATTTATTTTCCAGCTCAAATGTGCGCCATCCACATACACATGCATTAATATCTCTACGTCCACTGGATTAAAATGGAGGCTCTGCCTTCTATTTACTTGTTGCCATATTTACACTTAGTATCAGAGCTCCATCGATGATGGCTTTTTTAAATTCATCATGCAAATGCTTAACTCAGAGTGAATATACTCAGAGTTGATTGAACTGACTCTGATCTGGAACCGAAAACTTGGGAGTTTCCCATCTAGGGGTACATCAACTCAGAGTTCAGGGTTGGACCCAGAGTTTGTAATGCCTGCTTTCTGAAACAGGCCCCTGGTTCCCTGTCTCTCCACTGCTCCACTGTGTGTGCAGCACACACACAAGGAGGGCTCAGCCCCGCCTTCGCTAAACCACAGACAGCAGAGGAGAGGAGAGAAACTAATGCGACCATAAATGTCAGCAAAATTCACTAGACTCTCACGCCTAGCTTAAATGACTCTACTGCGTTTTGCTGTCATTTATGGTTGCCCTGCTTCACGGAGTCCTGACACACAGCGGAGCAGGGGAGAGACAGTAAACCAAGTGAAGATAGATAAACGATGAGGGGGCGGGGGCTTTTAAATCACAATGTTAAAGGCTCAGTGGTCAATTACAACCACAGCATAATTTCTGAGTGATGACCTGCCTCCTGCTTCCCTCGCCTAAACCCAATGGAGTATTTCCAGAAGGTGAGAATGCATCTGCAATCTCCTGCTGTGTGCTACATGTGTGAACTCTGGAAATTCTGCGGGTGTTGTCGGAGTCCATATGTGAAAACGGCTTATAGCATGGTTGCACCACAGGGTAGCAGTATAATATTTCTAGAGAGAGAGAGAAATTATTTTTTTCAGTTGTCCCTCCGCCGTCGTCCATTTCAGCACTGCGGACAGCACCGAGCCACAGCGCTGCTGTGTCGCTGTCCCCCTGAGGAAATTTAATGCCCATCCACGAATTTGTTTCTCCCGCCAGGTCAGCTTGGAAATAAAGTTGCAGCAGCACGTCATGAAGGTGATGGCGAAGAAAGAAAAAGGTCCAGGTAACGTGTTTAACAACAAATTATTCCTATGAAGTCTTCGTGGGCAACATAGTCAGTTGATACCCATCATACAGACAGAGACAACTGTTCATACAGTCACGAGTTTCATCCATAGCAATTGCATAGTGTTTTGCTTGGCTTTTTATTTCAGTTATGCCCTCTAATCGCCAGCCCCTGTCGGGTTAGAAATTGCAGACAGCGCAGTTGCTCCATCATCCCATCCCTTCTTTTCTCCTGCTCAATGCGCTCTTGTTTGACAAGCTGAATGTTGACTGGTGCCTGACTGAAGAAAGCACACTTTTTTTGGACACACTCTTTGTGAAAGTGAGACTTTTCATGGTTGTCTAGGAGGCTTGGACACTTTTTTCAATTAGCTATTAATTCCTGACTTTACAAAACTGTCATCTAAAATCGGCATATTTCAGATAATGCTCACTTCCTGGTTTTACAAAGAATTAACCACTTTCTATTTTTGTACCATTCTGCATTAAAGTATCTTTCTCTTTGGTCAAATGATCTAGCAGTCTCCTTTTTGTCTATAATTAGCTGTGCAGCTGTACCTGTCTCTATGTCCCGACAACAACTCTCCACGCAATCGGAGCCAGCACCAGCCTGTTTTGGTTCAATGCCTGCGGTTTCAACGGTGTCAGCGGGCACAGAACTGCTGCTTTGGGGGTCGTCTGGCTGCTGCTGCGCTGGTTCTGAGGTTGAAGGGCCAGGCTCCAACGGAGTTGTGGAGGTCAGGGATGAAACACTGAAGTTTTGTTTGACTGTATTTTCCTTTCTTATGCACTGGTTCTTTTGACATGTTAGCAGAAGAATGCAGTATATTTGCAATATTAAGTTAAGGTTAGCTGGCACAACAGTTCAAACAGATTTACTGTAAACAAAGTAGGCTAAAAGACGTTACAGCATTGAAACAATTTTATTGGTTGCAATGTACACTGTATACATTTGATTTTGTCCCCTTTGTTTGGATTAAAATGTAAATATTCTTCCTGCTTTATGTTTGTCTGCTTTATTCATGAATATATGGGCGGGAATGATTGAAACGTCTTTTTACCGAAAGTGTTGCAATATCAGGGCATTGGAGGGCATACAGTGCTTCACGACTTAAAAAGCATGTGGGAGGAAGGAAAAGTGGCGGGGCCAATGGCCCCTTGGCCCCCCTACTTCTGGTGCCAGTGGTGACAGGTTATTGCAGTTTATCACAGCAAAACGAACAGAGGAGTTGATGTATTTGATGTATTTCTCAGTGTTTACAGATATGTGTCAGTATGAATGTTGTTTGCAGGAGGACTGAGCTGGCAGGCAGACTGAGCTTCAGTAACATCACTGGCTGGCTCCCATTGTTCAGGTGGGGACTAGCCAGTGCCTGCCATTGCTCACTGGCTGTTTGGGGCGAATGAGAAAAAATGATCCTGCGGCCAAACTTGCGTGAATTACATGAATAAAAACAAATGTTCCTGCATTCAAACTCGCGCACATAACGCAAGGCAAAAATTCACTTCGCATTTGGTCTGAACACAACATGGAAAGCTTTTTCCATCCTCCACTAGGCCCAGGCCCATTTTTGTCAAGTTTCTGCGTTATAAGGACAAACTGGAGGTCCTCGGCAAAGTCAAAGCCCTGAAAGGCACTGACATTTTCATAAATGAAGATTTTCTTGAAGCTGTTCGACAGAAGCGAAAAGAACTTCTTTCAGCCATGAGGGCTGCCATGGAGAAGGGGGAGATTGCCTACCTGCGGTATGATAAACTCAATGTACACCCACTATCTAAGAAACCTGCACTGAGGCCTAGGCAGAACAATGCTCTGCCTCTGACTTCTGATCATTAGACATTATATTCTCACTCTCACATACACATACATTCACACATACAGTATCACACTTAGTAATTCCAATATGTATATCAGTATTTTGGTCTACCTATGTGCACTTCCATGCCCATGATGGAATCAATAAGGGTTGCAGATGAAGAAGTTAACCTAGTAGGTTTAGTGATTAGGGGGTATGGGGAATTTGCATATCATATATTCAGAAAATCAGCTCTCTTTGTCATCACTGTCACAACATCCTCTCAAATCCAACTGTTTATTGTACTTGCTGTAAAAAGTGTTACCACCTGAGATGCACACCTATCAATGAATATGAAATGAATGAATGGAGCTCTTGGACTTGTTCTAAGTGTGTCTCCATGTTTTCTTATCATGACACTGATGATGATGACTTGGTTGCTGATATAAATTATGATTATAGGATGCCAACTGTTTCAAATCATATGTTTTTCAATCCTTTGGATTAAAGTCTGTATAGCGACACTAAATTTATGGAGCCATTTGACCCTGATTCAAATTTGTTTAGCTCTTTGACTACTGAGTGTTTATCCTGCAACTATTTCAGTATTAATGGATTTAATAGATTATTACTTGGCATGCCAAAGCAGTTCTCAACTTTTCATTTAAACATTCGTAGTCTCTCAGAAATTTTGATTTATTTCATCACTTTTTATTTTCATTAAATTATGAATTCTCAGTTATAGCACTTTCAAAAACTTGGTTGTGTAATGAGTCAACATCTCTCTATGGCATCCCAAATTATCTATATATTTACATAATGAATTTCAATATAAGCATAGAGATGATGTCACTCTTAGTTCTGAATGTAATGACATTGACTCGCTGTTCCTTGAAATACCCTCCTGTGATATTTTTGATGGCAAAAGTGTCAGTATAGGTTGCAAATCCTCCAGACACAAACATTAAAAACTTTAATTCTAGTCTTGCTTGAGTCTTGGACAAAATTAACCAAGAAGTATGTTTCCTTCTAGGTGACTTCAGTATTAATTTGTTTAACAGTGAGTTTCATTCACTCACAACAGATTTTCTGAATATACTGTATGCAAATTCCCTATACCCCCTAATCACTAAACCTACTAGGTTAACTTCCTCATCTGC
This sequence comes from Thunnus albacares, assembly GCF_914725855.1. Lineage (NCBI taxonomy): Eukaryota > Metazoa > Chordata > Actinopteri > Scombriformes > Scombridae > Thunnus > Thunnus albacares. The sequence goes on along the minus strand of NC_058109.1, from coordinate 36,579,335 downwards.
AATCCTTATTGATGATATATTTACCAACTCTCTTACTAATGTGTTGAAGTCTAGTGTTCTGTACTCTCATATATCTGATCATTTTCCAATATTTAATTTTACTTCAATCACCTCAGTTCGACATCAGAAAAGAGAGAAATCTTTAGACTTCAATAAAAGAAACATTGACCGATTTGAGGAGCTTATTGGTAATGTTCCATGGGATAATGTATATACTCATCATGATGTCAATCTAGCATATCAGTCATTTGTATTATCTTTTAACACTATATTTAACAGGTGCTTTCCCTTGGTTAGTATGCATACAAAAAAAGTCAGTAAATTCAGAAAACCCTGGTTTACCCCAGGTCTCAACAAGTCTGCAATGACTAAGAATAGGTTGTATAAGAAATTTATCATAAATCCTTCTCCTGTGAATATTGCCAATTATAAGAAGTACAGAAACAAATACAACCATTTAATTAGAATTGCAAAGAAAAACTATTTCACCAATGAAAGTATCAAATAACATCAAAACTACATGAGGAGTCATCAATCAGCTCCTAAATAGGAAAAAGGCTTCAGCCACTTTTCCGTCCCAATTTGTTGATGAAAATAGAATATACACAGACCCTCCTGATATTGTATGTGCTTTCAATAATTATTTTGTCAATATTGGTACTTTTCTGTCAGAGAGGATAACTCCTATTGCTGAGTCTCCATCTGAGTTCCTGAAAGGGTGCTATCCCTCTCTCCAGAGCTTTAATCCTCCTACTGAGAAGGAAATCATGGACATCATTACCAATATGAGAGATTTGGCAGCTGGTCATGATGAGGTCAGGTCATGTTTGGTCATTAAAATTAGCTCCTCAATTATTAAGCCATTTACATATATATTTACTAAATCTCTAGAAACTGGAATAATACTTAATGACCTTAAAATTGCTAAAGTAGTTCCTGTGTGCAAATCTGGAGACTGTAGTTCTTTTAACAATTACCCGCCTATTTCTGTCCTTCTATGCTTTTCAAAGATTTTGGAGTGAATGGAACATCCTATCTGAACATCAATATGGATTTAGGAAAAATTATTCTACAGAAATGGCTGTGCTTGAACTGGTTGACAAAATTCATAGTGCTTTGAATAACAATGAATATGCTTTAGGAATATTTCTTGATTTATCTAAAGCTTTTGACACTGTTAATCATGACATCTTACTCCAAAAACTGTTACACTACAGTTTTACTGGAATCACTTATGAATGGTTTTACAATTATATTCATAATCAACAACAATTTGTTATCATGAATGGACAGCCATCCGATAGTGCCATTTTAACATGTGGGGTCCCACAGGGATCTATTCTAGGACCACTTCTATTCCTTATTTATATTAATGACCTGGCTGTAGCATTGTCCTCCTTGCTCCCAGTGCTTTTTTCTGATGATACTAATTTATTTCTCTCACATACTGATTTCCCTGCACTTATGGCCAAAGCTAATTCTGATTTAGGGAATATTTCCAAATGGTTCAAATTAAACAAATTATCTATCAATGTCAAAAAATCCAATTTTATCATATTTACATCAAAAAATAAAAAATATTGTAAATCTAATTCTTGTCTCTCCATCGGAAATAACCCAATTACCCACGTATCATCCCCGAGTTTCCTTGGAGTCCTGATTGATGAAACTCTGAGCTGGAAGACTCATATTCATTTTGTTTGCAATAAAATGTCCAAATCTATCAGCATCATCGGCAAATTTCGAAGTTTGGTTCATCAGAAGTGTTTATTAACTCTTTATTACAGCCTAATTTATCCATACCTCATATATTGCAATATTATTATCTACTTATCCCACCTACCTTTGTAAGCTTTATATTTTGCAGAAAAAGTTTTGCAGAATTGCTACATTTAGCAGTAGGGCTGATCACTCAGCCCCTCTCTTCAGTCAACTCAAGATCCTAACAATTATTAACATAAACAAATACCAAACTTGTGTTTTTATTTTTAAAATTCTGCATCAGCCTCCTTCACTTCACTTCCCTTGTAAAGCATTTTTCCAGCCTAATGGAGATGTACACAACTATAATACAAGACATGCCAAATGTTCACACCACCCAATATTCCGTACTGGGCTCTGTCAATTCTCTTAGATACAGGGGGGCTCAGCTGTGGAACAGTTATATTCAAATTGCATTTCAGTCTACCTCTCTCAAGAATTTCAAATATTAGCTTAGGACCTGTCTGGTGAACCAGACTTAACCTGAGTAACTAACCAACTGACTAAAAGTTTGCTTCAGTAAGCATGCGCACACGCTCTCATGTGCGCACGCACATTCACTTGCACACTCACACACACACTTATACATTAAACCAACACACACACCCCTGTTACATTATTTTATCTGATTTGTCTCTTTGCTTGGTTTGTGCTGCTTATTTTATATTTGCTTTTGACTCTGTGGTTGCTTGTTTATTTTTGTAGATCACATGACTTTTGTATCAGTTTATAATGTGTAATGAGGTGAGATTACTCTCATAAGCCTCTAGGGGTTTTCTAAATCTCACCTGCACAATTTTTTTCTTCTCTTTTGTTGTGTTGTTTTATGTTGTTTTGTTTTTACTGTGCAAATAAAAATATAATGCTTTCAGCTAAATGCTAACATCAGAATGCTAGCATGCTCATGACGATAATGTTAACATGTTAATGTTTAACAGGTATAATGTTAACTATGTTTGTCATTTTAGTTTAGCAAGGCTACTTTACAAGACTATATGAAAGACTACAGGACTAGAGGAAAAGTCAGAAGATCACTGAAGTCAGTGGGATACATCATTTGGGGGACCATGAATATCTGTATAACGTCTGTAATAAAATTTCATTGCAACCATTCCAATAGTCGTCCAGATATTTTAATCTGGACCAAAGGAGTGGACTGACCAACCAATTGGCATTGCCGAGTCATGCCACTAGCATGGCTAAAAACAACAGCTATGGTTATTTATTTAAATACTGAAAATCAATGACTGTCCTCTCTTAATAGCAAAGGCGGAAGCAGCATGACATACATACCACTGCAAACATTTGGAAGGGGGTTTCCACTGTCCTACAACTAAAAAGAATGTGATTTTGACAGTGGAAACTACGATTGTTATCATCTCTTATCAGCAGTCACAGTTGGGTATATAAAACTGGTTGATTCTTTCAGCAGGAGAATCTGACTAATATAGCAAAGGAAATAACACTAATAACACAAAGGAAATCACTTCAAATTACATAAAAATGTGTTTATATGTTGGATAAGATACACATTTGAAAGGCCAAGCTACTAGTTTACTACTAGCCAACAGTTAGCTTCTTGTAGCAGCCTGAAGGACTCTTTATACATCCATGGAAGGACTGTTAAGAACTGTTGTTAAACTAACGGGAGAATGGATCTGGATCGTGCAGCACGGCAGTGACAAGACGCTGTCGGGGAGTCTGGAGAGAGAAGCAAATGGAGAAACAACCAGGAGAGTTAGCTTGTTTGTCATTGTTGCTAATAATATTAGACTGGTTAACCAGAAGCCACAAAGTTCTGTTAACTCACAAACAAGATGACCAAGAGCCACAAATGGACGTTGTGACATGGATACTTCATCTCCATGATAGAAAGAAGAAGACGTCAGATAGCATGAGTCAGATACAGCTTCTCTCTCTCTGTCTCTTTGGTCGCTAATTTCCTCTCTGATGGTTAAATGTCTCTGTGGCTGTTGTGTGAATTTATCTCCTTAACAAGCATGCAGCAGAGATCATACAATGTGTTGTGGGTAGTTTCATTGTTGAAGTTACAGTGAGCTGTCTAGACTCACTCATTCATTTGGAATTGATCCAGTTTTTAATTGAGTGGTTGTTGAATCACCTGTTGATGTTATGTGATTAGTGAATGAGTGTTCAGGAAGTCTGGCTGCTTGTTGTGACAATTTCTTCAGTTGGTTTTTAAGCTGAGTCGTATATTGAGTAATAAGCTTAAAGTAACTAGAATAACAAGTGCTACATGTCAGCTTTGTAGACAATATTTTGTATGTGGTGCATATAGATAAGAGTGTGTAAGTCATGTATTTGATACATGCATTAATACTTTCTGATGTGATGTGATTCTGTCTGATGTTTTAGATCTGTGAATATTTTTAGTGTTCAGTCTTTCTAGTATTCAGCACTGATCTGTAGTTGTATCAGATTATAAGCTTTGTGGTACTATATATATTTCTGTACACTAAGAAAATACATAGGAAACACATGTAAATCATGTGATATGTTGTCTGTTTTTGATGAGAACATAAATCTGTTGTCACAATAGAACAATACTATAAATTTGAATTTCACTTTGTTGGTAAAATGACACATTCTGAACCACTGCACAGCTAAAATGAGCACTTCTTTGTTTAAAAACAATATGTATATGCTAAATGTATTTAAAGAAGCAGCCTTTTCACCACTCAGGGGTTTTTGTTTTTGAAAGCAAATTGTTTTATTGGCATATAAAATTGCCCCTCACCCCCCCATCAGATGGGGGAAATGATATAGTATGATGTGGTCAATTTTTTGAGTGACCAGCCGCAACTGGTTTGGGATATATTAAATTTGGTGAGCTAACAGTGCAGTTCCACTGTAACCAGTTGAAGAAGTGCCAAAGAAGCATGTGACATGTTTTCCATCATGGCAACATGGCAGTATGTCTGTTACTTATGACCCATTTGTACTATTTTATTTTAGATGTAGGAAAGGTTCGAGTAACGAAGAGGACTGTGACTCATCTCTGTAAAGCCTAATGGGAAATGACGTTTATCTCAAGCAAACTGCTGTGATTGCAGGCTGGTTTTTAGAGGCTAGTACACAAATAATGTTTATGACCATAATGAAATCCTCTGACCCATAGAAATTATGCACACACTAAAACCTGCACTTTTCCACAAAGAGGACGATGTACATAAGCACACTTAACAACATGACCAATACAAACAAGCTCTTGCCACATCTGCACAAGTGCATTAGAGAGAGTTCATTTCATATGCAACATGATATATTAGCATATTGAAAAAAGGCAGCAGAACCAGTGTAATTATCCTTAGTATTAGTTAAACCGTCAAGTGCTTCTTCCTCTTCTCTAATGCTATGTTGCATCATTTGGCTTTACTCATATTAATGTGTAGAGCAGTATTGTTTGTGCGATCAATAAACTGTCAGTGTCTTTCTTTGCACAACCCAGCAACCATTAAAAAATGACCTCAGAGAACCTCAGCAATTACAGGTCCTGTCACTAGTATATTTCTAATGGGACTGATTCAACAGCTTAAACACTCCACACTAACTGGAGCTTCAGTGGCTGAGGGGAAATCACTGAAAGACTTTATCAATCAATTGCAATCCTATTTCTTATCATCTCAGAGGTGATGGAAGTCTGCATAGTTGGAATAGTGTATAATATAATAATAGCCAAAAATAATAGCCATTATTCACCTCAACTGCAGAGGGTACCAGGCCTTTATTGGAGGGAGGTTTACATTAGAGAGAGGCCTTTATTTCTAATTCCCTCTGTTTCATAAGTACATTTGCTCTTATTTTAGTACAAAGCCTCCTTGTTTTCTGATCAGCCTCTGTTTGCTCTTTTAAATTTTTGTTACTGCAATACCAGTAATCCACTTACACTTGTGCAACTATAATTCTAGTGCTTGAGTTACACCTGGAACGTTTTCTTCATATTTAAACAATATCGCGTCTCCTCAGTCCCCCTCCCCCCTCTGTGACAGTCAGCTTTGAGTGAAAATAGCTTATACATTGTTGAATTTATGAAATTAAAGAAGTGGAAATGTAGCCTACATTAGAGGGCTCTGCACGTACTCTTAGAATTGGAATTACATCCAGGTAATTACTATTTAAGTGGCATGCACATTATATAACAGGCACGAGGAGTTTATTCACCCTTGTTTTTTCCCAAGCCTGTATTTGGGGCCATCCATTATTCGTTAGTGTCGACCATTCCATGGTTGGTATTCAATTAAAAGCCCAGCTTTTAGTTGAATACCAGCTGGCTTTTAATTGAATACCGGCCACTATTAGAGAAAATATGGTAGATTCCATAAATTAATGAACGTAACAGACTAAAAGTACAATATTTCCATATGAAAATGCTCAAGTACTGTAGAAGTACCTCAGAATTGTATCACCACTGGTTTCCATCCAAACATGAGTTTCCAGAAGAAAATGCAACAAAGTTGGCAGAGCCAGTGATATTATTCTGTTCTCTAATATGAAAATTAAAGTTATAATCTAGAAGATTTTGATTTAAATAAATGTCTGTTAAGTCCTCATCTATCGCCAAATGAGGTAACACAATGGTGATTGAGTCTATGGCCCACTGATGAAAGCTCTTGCATTTGCAGTATTATGATTGTTACGAAATTCTCAAGAATGAATACAGTCTTTTTAGTCAGCATTTTAGTCAGCAAAATAGCTAAGTCCATGAAGCTAGCATTTAGCAAAGAGTGGAAAGGCTCCAGAATCTGTGGCTGTTACAAGTGATAAGCTTTCTGTTAACTCTTTTCTGTCTTTTCAAACAATATTTCATCCACAGTTTGTCTCATTTTTCCCACATTACATGATCTAATTAAGAAAGATTTTAATACCGTATTGTTATCTAACAGCTAGATATTATGTGTATAACTTAAAAAATTACAAAGGATCCTCTTTTGTGTTTTCATTTAATGAAAATCTCACTTATTCATCTTGTGTTACATAATTGACAGACATTGTTATTAGTATGTCAATAGTCATCTATTGTGAAATTATTAATGAATATCATATATTCAATATTTGGTAAATTTTTTTGTGTGTTTTCTGAGAAACCTGAAAAAATGACTTGGGCCATTATTTTAGGAAGGTGACGATATGTAATTTCATTGTTCGTGTTATTAAAACCCTGCAGGTGTCTAGGAATAAGAGAAGCAACATACTGCTAATGTAGTCAGGCAAGAACTGCTATTGTTTAGTGAACCGACAATAATTAAAGTCACATGCACAAGATAACCAGAAAAGGAGTCAAGTGAGACAAGGAACAAAGGGAAGAGTTGCAGATGGCACCAATTTTGAAACAAGCAAATCACTTCCTAACCCAACAGACCCACTGACTCACTACAGCTGAAAAACGGCTGAAAGAAACAAAATAAAAACCTACCTGGTTGGACTAATCTTACCTGTCAAAATAAAACACATTCTAGCAGCCATCCTGGCATCCAACTAGACGATCAAATTGCTGTGTGGTGCTGAAATAATGGATATATGACAATAAACAAAGTAAACCTACTGCCCAGATCCTGACATCGCTAAAGTAGTGCCTCAGACGAGTTAAAATTATTTTACACTCACTGAAAGACCTAATACCTCAACTGAAGACGGAGAAGATTGGGGCGCAAACACAGGTGGGAGGTCCAGCATTCTCCATGGAGACACATGTCATCAGGAGGGATTCCTGCCTGATGACGTGTTGACCAGCCATAATTATTGGAGGGAAAGACTGCACCGCAGTTATTCATAATAATGTAAAGAGTTGTCACCCAAAGACCATAGTGTGTTCGCAAGCACATCAATAATGCATTTGTTTGATGAAATTATTAGAAATTTTCAATGTCCTGTGCCAATTTACAATGTTTTTATTTCCATGTGTCAGTTATATTTTTTCATGATGCTCATTGATTTATTTACTGCTGCTGCATGTCTTCTGTTCAAATGGGCCAATTTGTTTTATGATGCTAAAATACAACTACAGTAATATATGACCTGTAACCTACTACATTGCAGGCTATATTTAGTATTTTAATAAACACACTGCAGAATAATATAACACCGGAATTATGGAGGAAACATTTCTATTGATGCTGCTGCAGCACATGGAATAATAATAACAATAATAATAATTATGATTATAATGATTTGTTTTAGAAGTAATAATAATTTATTATATAAGTAAAATAAGTTTATTTATATAAAGAGCAGACGTCACAAACAGACATTAAATGCAGACATTCAGCAAAAAACAGAAAAGAGCCTATACAAAACAAATTAAACAAAAGCAAGTCTAAACACTATAACACAATAACCTATGACATACAGCTGGGTCAAAAGCTCACTATCCTTATTCCTGTGATAAAACCATCATATAATGTACTTTGGTGACATAGAAGGTGACAGTCTCTGGCTTTCTCCTCTGATCACTCCTGATGGATACGGTCTGGTGCACTGTGCTGAGGAGCGCAACGCTCTTTCTTTGTTTGTTCTAGTACACTGTTAGAGTGGCTCACTCATGCATGAGCACCATGGTGGAGAACAGCTCTCCTCTCTGCTGCTAGACTGAAGGAGGAAGCTCCCGTCTGGTCTTGTTGACAGTGCCAACCAGGCTGGTGTTCTTCTTCAGCAGGTTCTTGGCGAGGGTGAGGGATGTGAAAAAGTTGTCTATGGTGACATTTCTTCCCTTCCCACATATGGCTCCACCAGCTTCATGACCACATTCTGTCCCAGACTTTGATGTGCTGGTCACATTTCATCCTTGCTCAGGTATGGGAAGCCATTCAAAAGGTATTTGGTCTCCATGTCTACAGCTAACCAGAATTTAATTCCAAAGTTGTCTGGTTTGCTCACCATATATTGCGTAAAGCAGCATCATGCTTTGGTGGGGAACAGCTACTCATCCACAGTGATCTTCGCCCCAGACTTGTAGCAGGCAATGCTGTTGTGACAAATCCACCCTACACATTTGACATCAAGGTAAACTTGTTGCCTGTTGTCCTTCTTGTCAAAGTGCAGGTAGCGCATGACCTCCCTATAGTGGTTCCTTGGTATCATCATGTTGAAGAGCCCCCATTCCTCAGACCAAAAACTCTCCATCTCTATATTTTTATTATAGGCTCTTCTTACAAATAGTAAGGCGATGAAGGCCTTCAGCTCAGCAATGGAAAGATCCCTCGAATTGTCCTCAACACGGTGTACCTCCGCCATGCTGCAGTCACATAGAGATGGAGGACAAATTAAAGGAAAAAACTGAATAAAAGAGTGGAGAAACATATCAAATGTAGATACTTCCGTGCACTAGGGTTCACTGAATGGTTTGGTGAGTATGAAAATGACGTGAATAAAATACTAGGACCTTTACAGTCACCAGATCTCAAACCAGTTGAACACCTATGGGAGATTTTGGACCAACTTGTAAGGCAATGCTCTCCACCACCATCTCCATAAGACCAAATGATATAATATAAACTTTCATCCTCAGATCTATTTAGTGATGTCTGTGATTGTCTCTGATGTCCTTTTGTTATTTCTGGCTATGTTTGTTTTTCTTTCTATCTGCTTTACTCAGTTCTCTCAAAAGATATCTTGGTCTCAGTGAGATTACCTGATTAAATGAAGGTTGCACATATAAATGTGCAAGGCTTTTGTGTCTGTGTGGAGGCTTGTGGTGGCCTGACTCCATGCTGAAAAAAGGAGACTGGCCATCTGTTGGATTTATCTAATTATCTTTTATGAATTTCACACAATTGTTTCATGTTCCAAGGCAAAATGTAGCAGTATTGTGTTGAAACTACATTTTATGCAGAGAGAGTACATGAACTTGTTTAGCTCGTGTTAGGATAAAGTGAATCAATTATGTATTGATATAATTTTCCCGCGATATCCTGTGCAATCACGTATTGCGTGCAATGCATTTGAGGTAAGAGAGACTTGCTTTGTCACGTCCATGGTCACGCCATTACTCAGGTCAGCTCGGTGAGTATGAATTGCCGGAATATATTTGAATATTAGCTAATACCTAACCATATGTGGTTTATGTGTTGAGAGTCGCCAACATAAGTTAATGAACTGCCATGAGGTTATTTGCTCTTGCGCTGTTTAATCGCCGTGTCTGCTATGTTTCCTCAGTGAAGATTTCCAAGCAGACGCCATTACTGTTAACATTACTTAACTGAACGAAGCGCTATTCATTTCTCTGTGCATTTCTTTGCATTGGTAAGTTGACCGACCATATTAGCAAGAGAATACAGAAAGAGTTTGCGTTGAATTATTTCTGTTAACAGCACAAATATTTAGTTGCAGTGGCATCAGTTAACTTGGTAGGGTGGGGCCCACGGGCAACGTGTGTTGATTTGCTCTAACGTTATCTGCCAAGTAGTATTTGTTAGCAAAAATAGTTAATGTAGCATTAGCTTTGATCAACGAGGAGTACCGGTGCTTTGCTGCGGTCATTTGACAGTCGGAGGATTACCTTATTGGGCTTGTGCCATTAAAGGTAGGCTATCAAGTTTTTTTGTTAGTGTTGAACTTTTAGGACATAGATTGCTTTTAATGTTAGGCTGCGGTCGCACTAGAAATGGGCAGAAAGAAACTTTGCATGCCCCCGCAAACTACAAGGTAAGTTAACCGTTACAGATGTTTCTGGCTGCTAAGCTACCAGGCCCCAGTATAGACGAGGGATCTCTTTTTCAGAGAAGACAATAGTGACATAAACTATTTGATATTTAACGTCTTGTGAATATTTGAAAATTGTGACCCAACCCTAGTTTATACAGTGTTCCTTATTATATATCCCCTTTGTTTTGTGAGTCACAGTTTTGGATTGTAGAAGTGTTTGTTTTTTAATGTTGTTGCTCTTGTTGCCGCTGCAGATTTCTGTCAGAGGTTCATAATGTTAGTGCCTCTGCTGTGGCTCAAGTGCTATGGTGAGTATGTATCTTTTCTCAAATTAACAGGATTAGAAGTGCCTCCACCCAAAGTTATATTTAAAAGAAAACAAACGGTATATTAATGCAGTGATTTGTGTGTATTCGGTGCAGCTCCCCATCAACCTCTCACTCAGAGGTCTTTGTGGTGAGTATAACCATTATATAAATGTATTGAAGAGAGCATTGATGTAATTTACATTTTCAAATGCAGAAACAGATATTGGCTATTTGCGGCTCTTCTATAAAAAGATTGGCATCAGCCATCAAAACACATAATAATTCCTCCACACTGTACACATCCAGTGTATACTATTTGTGTTTAGAGAAATACAGTTTTGCATTGTAGAAGTGTTTTTTTTGCTGCCGTTTTGTTAAAAAATGGTTTCATGTTGTTTCAGAGAAATGCAGAGTTCAAGCGTATCACAACTATGCCTTTACAGTCAAGGTTTTTGTCCCACCTTGACCTAGACTCCCCAAGTCTGCTGAGGGTGTTTGCGAAGCGATCAGTGCAGCAGGGCAACAAGCTTTAAGACATGTCTGCCATGATGCAAGTAAGACCTTTTTAACTATTTAGCTATAAATTGCATATGCATTGCATTAGTTCAGTAAAAGATTTGCAAGTATCCATTACAGTAGCCAATTTTCCTAAAATTTGACAACTCCATACTACTGAAAGAACCCAGAAGATTTATAATGCAACCATTCTGTTCCAACTATGAGAAACTGATGTGATTTTTTTTGTTTGTTTGTTTGTTTGTTTTTAAATCACGTCCACTAGTGCAGGATGATGCAGTGTTATCCAAAATGTGAATGATAATGTCATTTGGACTAAGGACCTGAAATGTCTAAAATAAGGATGCACCTGAACCTAAAATACAACTTTCCACTTACTGTATAGGCTGATTAAATTCATGAGCTGATTACTCTTACAAAGCTGCCACTCAGCATTGATTATTAAGTATAACTTCATTCGTCCCCAGAGAGGAAATTGGTTTTACAGCAGATTGAAACACACATAAGACACAAATCATATAAAGCATCAACAGGTACAGCAGGTAATGTTGACTATCATTTTGGTTTAAAGAAAAAAATGCTTAAATTATGCAGTGATCATTTTCCATAAGTGACTCTACGTTTTATTTGGTTTTCAGATTGTTTATGCAGATGCCAACTTCACAAGTTATTACAGAACTGTTTCAGAATTTTTGTCTTTGCCCACATTCATCCCTGCTACTGACAATTTGTGTAAAAAATGTTGCTATATTCTTTGTTCTAATTCTTGAGGATGACATCGATGCTGGCAGGGAGTGCATCATATAAGGACTCTGCATCTACCTCAATGAGGATCCTGATGATGATGCAGGAGTACATGGTGAGTGTGAGGAAGTAGGCAGTGCCTTTGCCACATTTTAAAAAATAAGTTTGTTAAAACATGTTTTAAAAAATAAGGAACCTAAGTTATAAGAACTTCTTTTTTGCATTTCTTTGCCCTGAGGTAATGGTTGAAATCTGTGTGGCATAAAAAATGTCATCTTAATGAGATTGAGTTAAAAAAATAATCCTATCCTTAAAGACATTCTTTTCCTCTCACAAGGACATGACTGAGGCCAACACACTAAGTGCCATAGAGGGAACAACAGTGGGGATCTATGTCACCAGAGAGACTCCCAGCAGTGACTATTTTGATGTTGGAGTAATCATTGAGGGTGTGGTGGCACTTCACTATCTGGAGAATGTGGCCCTTGCATCTGCCATGCTGTTCGGACTTTTTTATACCTTAAATATGAGGTATCAATCAAAGCTCCGCTACACCTTTGAAGTTATTCAAAGGGTAATAATGGATTTAGATGCAGCTGAACTATCAAGAAAGGCCCAAAGCCTGAAAACTAAAATGCACCAGTGAGAAGAGCTCACTGCTCTTGTTCTCGGCTTACTGGTCTTAGAAAAGGCATGTGTAAAAAACCTATAGCTGTAAATTCTTAACCAAGTTTTTAACCAAGATGGCTTCAACAATAAGGTCGCTGTTCATTTAAGTTTGTGACACCTGCTAAAGTTAACCATTTCCTTTGTTATTCCCTTGACGTAGAGGAAAGCTCCCATGTATTTTCATCTTGAGGTACGCACAGTGTTTACTTTTATCACTGCTGTGAGGCAGGCCAACCTGATTATGTTTATAAGGAGTTCTGGCTTCACTCAGAACTTTCATTCACCACTCCAAAGCACTTTACTTGCTACTAATTTAACTTAAGGGACTTCAAAATTACAGTATACAGTATGTCTGCACTGTCAAAATTTTGTGATGACAACTTAATAGAGATTTCCCCTAGAACTTTGTGAAAGTCTGGTAGATGGATTAATGTTATATTGTATATACTTGAATACTACATGCAGAAAGACATCTTAAATTCCAAATAACTTGTTTTTGGGCCTCAAAATGTGGGTTGCCTTTTGTTTTTGCTTTGATTGCTTTAACTGTCATTGCTATGCAAACTTTTTTTTAAAGTTAGTATTAGAGTTCACATGAGAACACAAGCAGTGGGAATGGAGGAGGAATGGATGTCAAAAAAGGAAATTAATCCTCCCCAATGTGACATTGTATAAACACTGTAGTAGCTCTACCCAAACAAATTTGCAGCATATACTTGAAAATATTGCAACTGTGTCACCAGGGTGTTAGCATTTCGTTTCACCTATTTGGTCCCTTGTCACACCATTTTTGCTGCTTTCACACTGTTTATGTAATCACACTGCTTTCATACTGTTTGTAACTCAGAAAAAGTTCATAGTATGAATTATTACTAATGAGACAGCATTGGTTGATTAATGGCTGGAAGACAGAAACGCAAGGCAGTTTGGTAATGTAGAGAATTGATGTCACCAGGTTGAAACACTGGTATCTGAAGAGTAGTGCTTTTTCTTGCTGAAAATATTTGACATTTTAACTTCGCACATTTAACGTTGGGACACCTGCTGTTCTTCCAGGATTAAAGGTGTTGAAACAAAACTGTTTCATCATTGTCATTTGGAGGAAAAAGTGGGTAATATTAAGAATGATCAAGAAAAAGCTCATTGAAAAGTATTATACAACATGAAAATTGATTGCTGAAATTTTAATTGTAATTTATTGTGTCTATTTACTGTTTCATATTAACATTAAATTATATTAAAATTAGTAAATTTAATTTATGCTTTACAGTTCTGAAAATGTAATTGACATTGGAATATTAAAATAAATATTAAGCGATAAAATAGTGTTGGAATGAAAAGGATTCAATTGTGTTCAAATAAAGTGATCAAATTGCGTAGGAGTAAAATGATCACAGTGTTTAATTTACTTTATTGAATCAAATTTCAGTAACTTTGTATCAACACAAAGTACTTGTGTTGATTGAACATAAACAGTTTGTATTGATATAACACAATTCTGTAAGTTTCTGCCAAAGCAAACAATCTGTGTGCACTATTGGATTGAGTAAATCCAATGTGTTATTTTATATATATGAAATATGTTGGTGTACTTTGGCAGTGTTTTGCAATAAGCCTACCTGTATCTGGAGATGATGTGCATGCTTTCATGTCATTAGCTGCCAGTATTCGCCCTGCTGAGATTCATTACATTATTATTTTTATGAAGAAAATAGGCTACAGCCTTGTTTATTGTCTGTTGGTGTTTTGCATTTGACTTAAGTCAAAAATAGCCATAAGTGTTACAATAATTATGTTCTACCTGGACATGACATGTGAGAGCAGTGTGGCTTGTGCACCGGACTAGACATTTATTAGGCTAAATATCAATAATAATAATAATAAAAATAATATAATAATGATAATAATAATAACCTGGAGTGGATACGCCAACAGGGACAGCTTGCACAAACTTTTTTGTTTTTTTGGCATGGGGGTTCAGGCTCGGAGTCTGAACTCTCCTCCTCACTCCAATCCAAATTACTGAAGTCTGAAACTTCTCCACCATCACACTCCCCCTCGCTCAGTCCTTGAAGCACTGCCAAAGCCTCTTGAACAGTGTATCTTTGACATTTTCTTCCTCTCTCCATCTTCTGATCCTTTGCTTTTAGGCTAGTAGCTAGCTACTTTAGGCGTATAGGATAAATAAAATGGCTACTTCTCTCTCTCCCCAGATATGTCCCGCATATAAAAAATGGAATATCAAATGAAAACAACAACCAATGAAAAATATAACAGACACACCAATCATAGAGTGCAATAAAGAAAGAAGAAAAAAAACGACTTGGGAAAACTTATATGGTAATAATGTGTAATATGGCAACTACAGTGGTGGCGGTCAGAAGTATAAATGTTCAGAAATCTTGTGCGTTTTATTTTAGTACCTTACGAGCTTCAGAAAACATCAAAAACACATATTTAAGAAAAGTCCTGGACTGAAAGGCTTGTAGTTTTTATTTAAACAGAGTTATTTGCATTATAAAAATCCAAACAGTCTGCCAGACCGTCTTAGCAGTGCTAGTTTTAAAACCCGGCAAGGAACCTACAAACTGTGCCTCCTATCATCCTATTTCACTTTTGAATGTGGATGCTAAAATACTGGCAAAAATGCTAGTATGCAGATTGGATACTGTTTTGGTGGATATTATTTCGGAGGACCGCATGGGTTTTATGAAGCGTTGCCATTCTTTTTCTAATGTACGTCAGCTCCCAAATGTTGCAGAAAAAGCATTCAACAAGCTGGAATGAGGATATTTGTTTGGATTTGGGGAAAAATTCACCTCAATGGTCCACCCTCTCTATTCCTCCCCACAGGCTTGCATCTGTACCAATAATCTACATTCTCCATACTTCCCCCTCTCATGAGGAACTCATCAGAGCTGCCCCCCTATCTCCTCTTTTATTCGCCATAGCCATTAAACTCCTCTCAATAGCTTTAAAAGCATCCCCATTGATTGAGGGCAATCGTTGTTGGGGTGTTGAACATCATTTGTCCTTATGCAGACGAACTGTTATTATATGTCAGATATATTAGATGTATTGAAAAAATTTGGTGCTTTCTCTGGATATGAATTAAATTTCCAGTTGTGTGAATAGTGTTTTCCAGTTAACATCTCAGCATTAATGATCAACCAAGGAGAAATTCCTATTCGTTTTTCTAAATCTAGTTTTAAGTACCTGGGTATAAAAATCACCCGCGCCATTAAATCTCTACATAAAGAGAATTTTACCACCCCGGTGGGAAAAGTGAGATCAGACCTCCAGAAATGGAAGGTTATTCCTTTATCTTCTGCTGGCAGAGTTCAATGTGTAAAAATTAATGTTTTGCCCCGACTTCATCTTTTTATGTTTGCCTCTTTTTCTGCCCAAATTTTTTTTCACTCAGTTGACAGCTTGATCTTGACCTTTATATGGAGGAGCCACGTCTCAACCATAAATAAGTCGCTCAAAGGGGTTTAACTCTTCCAAACTCTATGTTTTAAAATTTTTTTGGCTACACCATCCAGACGTGGACTGGTGCCGTACGGAGGCTGACTACGCTTCATGTTCCCTTTGGGCTTTTGTCTGTGCCCCCTTACCATCGCTCCCTGTTGGGGGCTATGTATAATGATCATTTATTTTTCCCTGCAAAGTTGGATGCTGTTTTTGGGCAGTGGAACAGAAGGGGACCAAAATATTTATATTATATTATACTTTATATTGATGGTACCTTTGCTAGCTTTGAGACCCTATCTGCTGAATTTAACCTCTCCATCTCAAACCTTTTTCAACACTTTCAAATACACCAATTCTTAAAAACCCAAAACCCACAATTTCCACTATTACAGGTTCTGCGTCGATTTCATCTCTCCAAATTTAAACTTTCTAAATTTTACCCTCAAGTAGATGTATGCAAACGCTGTGCATAATCCCCAGCTAATCTAACATACATATTCTGCTAATGCCCTAAATTCATATGTTTCTGGTTCTCATTTTTTGAAATAATCACCTGGTGTAGGGATAGCTATTTTTACTTATTTGAAGACTTCACATAAAGGCAGCTTAACATTATCACTTTCAGTTCTCTTCTGGCTTGCAGAAGGATATTACTTCTTTGGAGGTCCCCTGCACCCCCTTCGTCATCATCCCTGATAGAGGATATGATGATGTTCCTTAAATTAGAAAAAATCTAATTTGCCATTCATGGATCAGCCCAGAAATTGTGCTCTACCTGGCAGACCCTCTTATCTTATTTTGACCAACTAACAGTGCTTCCCCATGATTGAGACCACTTGTATTATTTTTATTATATGCTTTAATTTTAATTAGATGCTATGTATCTGTGTAGACTACTATACTTATGGTGTATGGAATATTTTTCTTAAATTGTTTAAATGTATGACATCATAAAGCATGACTTATGTAAATAAAAATGACTACTAATAGTTAATTTATACATAGCACTCTATGCTTGATGCCCCTAAGCTTGGTTCATATGAGGTGAATGAAAATTGTTATTACTGTTGCAAATGTTAAAGTTTATTATAATTTTATTTTTAACCTTTTTGTGCACTGGCAGTAGGTTAGGGTTTGGTGTGAGGGGGCCGGTGGAAAAACACCAAAAGTTGGAGGGACAATCATTCCCAATTGCATTGTATTTGTATATTCTCATACACCTAATGTTCCTCCCAATAAAAACTTGTTGGTAAAACAAAAAATGCAATTGAATGTGTAACATATGTTACTACTTGTGTTGTCTCCTCTGTCCACACACACCTCTATTGTTTTGTCTCTGTCATTAGGCTTGTAACAATATATCAAGAAGCAATATTTCACGATAGAAAAACTAGATCATAGGCACCCATTTCCACATAACTTTTCACATGAATAGTGCAGTGGTTCTGCACTCTGTCATTTTAGCCCCAATCAACCAACAGATTGTTCCCAACAGACATCACTGACGTTTGCTGAGACAACAGGCACCACCTTTGTATGCAACAGCTCAGACAGACTCATTTTCAAAGTTACCAGGAACTCCACTTTCTTTTATTTTCCTCTACACCCTCGCCTGGCTGAATGTTTAGGAGCAGACGCGGCTTTGTTTGTTCATGTCATGTCAAAGTCATTACTATTATTATGATTAATAGTACAATGTGCAGTCATGTTGATCCTAAAGTACATACATCAGTGTTCCGGAGGTCTCTGTACAAGAAGCGTGTGATATCAGCAGAGACAGGAATGTCAGTGACAGTGTGAGGAAGTATAATGAAAGTCTGTTAGATAAGTCAGTTGCAGGTGTCTGACAGTGCAGATCTCCTCAGAGGGTGCAGGAGAAAAAAATACATCTCCTCATGAATGCACACAGCAATCACTGTGATTTTGCTCGCAGGCAGCAAAACCGCTCATCTCAATACATTTCAATTTCATTTAAATATATTTAAATACCTCAATCCTAGCCTGTGGCTGATTTGCATGACTGGGACAGAGAAGACATATCTTTAAAGGACTAAAGGAGGAGAATGAGGACTCCAGGTGACTCTACACTGGGCTTGATGGACAGCTTAGTGTCATGATATAATGACAATTATTCAGGGAGATTAGAATATATCTGCATAAAGATTGATCCAGTCAGTAATTACTGCCTGTGGATATAAGAAAGGTGCTGAAGTGCAAACTCCTGTAAAGTATCAGTTAAGAAGTGTGCTTGTGTAATAATTTCCAGTTTAGCTGATATCAGGATCCACCGTTCAAAGACTTCACACCTGGAACAGGGAGAAGAACTTTCAGAATATTTAATCCCAGAATGGTGTGAGATCACAGAGGTGGAATTATACACAGCTGTTATATGAAAAGACTGAGTTTTCATTAACTTCTTTAAGCATCATGTGGACACTCCACATTTGTCATATTTTATGGAAACCATCTGCAAAATTGGACTGTGTGAGATAAATTGAGTTATGTCTTGTTAGTTTTGTCATACATAGTTACAACTACCAGAAGACTGCAGAAGAGTGAGTCATTGTTCGCAAAAAACATGGTCAAATCAGTCACTGTGTAGATTTTATTTTGCAACTATTCATGCAATGTCTGTTTTTGACATCACATTGCTGATGATTAAACAGTCGGGGCCCTATTTTCCTGAAACTGGGTGCAATGTCAACACAAAAGTGAACTTCCAGCACAAATGTGGCTGTGACCCACACATTTTTGCAGTTTCAGTGACCACCAGCAAAGGATCAAACCAAAATCAAATAATCAGTGCCAGTAACAGCTCACATACAGATTTAATTTCTTTCATTTTTTTTTTCATTTTTTTCATTCATTTTTAAGGCAATATCGCCATCTACTGGACTTTTTTCAAAACATAGACAAAGACTCCAGCTATTTGGTGACCTAGTCGAGATTAGGTCAACCGAACAGAACAGAACTCACCTGCTGCTGGCTGTGTTTCACTGCAGGTAACTGGAGTGCTGGATGTGGTGCTTGATGTTACTTGACCTGCAGCTGTATTCAAACATACAGTATATACCTACTGTTACACCACTGCACTTGTATCTTCTACTGCATAGAAAGTAGCACTGTATAAATAAACTTAATTTGATTTGACTAAGATTTACATTCTCCACTCAGGAGAACCACATCAATCTTGAGGAATATACAGACGGGTGATAAATTAAAGAAGAATTGGTCCCAGTCTGAATGCTTGACCCCTACAATGAGGGAATCCAGTGGCTCTGTTATGCTGTGGGGGGCATTTTGCTGGCATGGTTTGGGTCCACTTGTTCCCTTAGATGGAAGGGTCACTGCAGATCAATACAAAGTTGTTTTGAGTCAACACCTTTATCCTATGATGAAACATTTCTATCCTGATGGGAGTGGTCTCTTCCAGGATGACAATGCCCCAATTCACAGGGCTAGAGGGGTCACTGAATGGTTTGATGAGAATGAAAATGATGTGAATCATATGCTATGGCCTTTGCAGTCACCAGATCTCAACCCAATTGAACACCTATGGGAGATTTTGGACTGCCGTGTTAGACAGCATTCTCCACTACCATCATCAAAACACCAAATGAAGGAATATTCTTTTGAAGAATGGTGTTCCTCAGCCTTGGAATGAGAGAGAGTGGCTGCACCAGAGATTCAGGCTCCTGAATACATCTAAAACTTGTACCTAAAAAGTGGGATATTTTGCAAAATAACCTTCAAATAATCTTCAGAAAAAACTCTAAAGAAGAGGTAACAGCATTAATCAGCAAGAACAGAAGAGGAAATATCATCTTTGGATATATTTTTTTAATGAAAACAACTAGCTAGCTAGCAAATGCTAACTGCCACCTGCCGCTGTTACCAACATTCCAAAGGAGAAACTGCACTGAGGAAGCTAACAGAAGAGTTTTTTTGTGAAGATAAGAAGAGATATGAAGGGGCCCTTGTTGGTGGAATTCTCTTTCTCTCTCTCTCTCTCTCCATGAACTTGATGGCGGCGCGACCGACGTTTGCAGTGGCCTCTCTTAATTCCGACTTTTAATTCCGTGTTTGTCCATGTCTACGTCTACATCTGTGTCATCATGTGGAATGCAAGGGAAATATGTCTATGATTGTCAGTTTGTTTTGGAAATTTGTAACAAAGACTTTTGCTACGAGAAATACTGGCTGGGAGCTAAATCAGCTGAGCGTGCTTGGTCTGCTATGCCCAATGGGCCCAAAGGAGACCACGGCTTTGCCTGGAGTTGCTCCGGAAAGGAAACATCAAAAGCAATGCGACAGGATGCGAAAACTGGGCAAGCACAGAGAAGTGCAAGCTAGGCTAACTGTTAACCCATACAAACCGGCAGTTCCAACAATCATGCTGCCTAATCTTCTCTGGACAGCAAAATGGATTATTTCACTCCCCCATCAGTGCTGGTCCCTCGTTGACATTCAAGAGCTGAGACATGTCCTTTCTGTTGTTGTTGCACTGCTGTGGGCTGGGAGGAACAGCATTTCGTTTTTTTTGGGTATGCAAATACACAAGAAAATGACTAAATCTTGAATCTTTAATCTTAAATCTTGATTCTGCAAGTCTCTGGAACTCTTGTGGAGGGATGAACAGATTCCATAAGCAACTGTTAACCCATACAAACCGGCACTGAAGTGCCAACAATGACAGTAAAGCACACCCTCGAGTGTAATATTGCGATTATACAACAGTTAACAACAAAATAAAAGATATAAACAAAATGTATTCATATTGTGAGGCATTGGCTCTAAAAATAAAAAAAAAAATTGCTAGTGTTATCTCCATTTCCATGGAAATACATGGGCTATGACTAATGTCAGTACACTATGTAATGAAACATAGTTTACTGCTCCAGCAAGTATGCCAACCCTTAGTAATGACCTAGCAACAGAGACAATTTCTAGTCCCTGTTGAGTCAGCCAGCCAACTTGAATAAATACTTTCTAGAGATCATGGGATGTCCCACACTGAATAAATTCCACATTTATAAACAGAAAACTGATTTGCTACCGCAGTCTTGTAACTAAGATATCTGCTGAAATTTTTTTTTCCATGGACAGATTTAGCTACTACATCCGCAAACTTCACAGACATTTTTAAGCTAGTAGTGCCGTGTCACCAACTTACCAGCACAGGTGATGGAGTACATAAAAGTAAGCACAGCAGAAACATCAGATGGGTTGGACCACTGTGGACCACTTTAACTATATATCTTCAAATGTTACAGTTACAGCTGAAAATTACAACAGAAGTAAACAGGTTTGCCGAGTTCACATATCTCCACAACTCAAATCAACTGCCAGTTGTCTACCTGGAAGTGACTGTTGTTAGCGCGACATCACAGTCTATAGTTGTAATCAATGGTGGAGTAATATTTATAGTGATGAGGCATTTTTCATTTGAGTAGGTGTGCCGTCATGCTCATTTGATCACATTCTAAATATCTAGTTGACCAATAAAATTACTTGATCGGAACTACCTGTTGTATAATAAAAGCTTGCACCACAGAGATAAGTTACAACACAATTCTAAGTACCAATTAAATATTCACACACATGCCCCTAGGATAGGTGTAAATCATAAAATGCTACAGAACTCACTAATGGTAAAACAGCACTTTTTCTGCCACACATCATCATTTTTTCATTAACTGCATGCCATTTTACAACACAGTAATCCAGTACAGACCTAATTTCTTGATATGATATTTCAATATCAATCTAACTTTAGCTTAACGTTATTACAATGTGCTACGATGCCAAGTGGCTCATGCCAGCTTACACATAGCTGGTGCAACCAAGTGCAGAAATCTATCTATTGACAGATAGATTTCTATCAAATCAAAAACTTCATTTTTAAAAAAAAAAAGAAATTTTCTCTGTAATTAAATGACATTGACAGAATTATATGGTATCCATCATTCTTTATTTCACATTGACTATAACTGAAACTTTGCTTTTGATGTACAACTCAACATATTATTTAATATAATTAAACAAATGAAAATGGCATGGCCAAAAATATTGTTACCCTGAATATTTTGTAGCACCGCCTTTGGAGGCAATAACTCAGTCAAGCTCTTTCTGTAACTCTGAATAAGGTTTCTACACTTCTCCCTAGTAGTTCGGCAAAGCAAACTGCTCCAATTCTCTCAGGTTTGATGGGTGCCGTCTCCCAACCGCAAATTTCAGCTCTTTCCACAGATAATCAATGGTATTCAGATCAGGGTTCATAGCAGGCCACTTCAGAACGGTCCAAGGTTTTCTACTCATCCACTCTTGGGTGCTTTTTGATGTATGTTTGGGGTCATTATCCTGCTGGAAGAGCCATGACCTGTGACTAAGACACAGCTTTCTGACACTGGGCTGTATGTTTCGCCTCATAATGCCTTGATAGTCTTCTAATTTCATTGTGCCCTGTACAGATTCAAGGCACCGAGTGCCTGAGGCAGCAAAGCAACCCCAAAACATCATTGAGCCTCCTCCATGTTTCACAGTAGGCATGGTGTTCTTTTCTTTGAAGGCTTCATTTTTTCTTCTGTAAATATAGGGTTGGTGTGATTTACCAAAAGGCTCTAATTTTGTTTCATCTGTCCAAAGCACATTCTCCCAGGACTGTAGCTTGTCGACATGCATTTTGGCAAATCCCAGCTGGCTTTTTTTGTGTCTCTCTCTCAGAAGTGGGGTCTTTCTTGGTCTTCTACCATGGAGCCCATTTTCATTCAGACAGCAATGGATGGTGCGACTTGAAACTATTGTACCTTGAACTTGAAAATCAGCATGGATCTGTATTCAAGTTTTCTTTTTTTCCTTTCTTGACCATTCAAGCAATCCTTCTCATCCACATTGATGAGCTAAAAGATGAATTGATCAATTTGATCACTCTCAAGCTGAGTGAGGTGAAAAAGGCAGTGAAGAAGGCAAGATTGGCATCTGCCCCAGACTGACCCGGATGTTCTGACACTCCTCTGGAGAGACTTGAGGGTTGCGTGGGAAAAGTAAGTTATCCCCAAAGCCTGGCCATGAGTGGGGGGAGTGGTAATCCCAAAAGACAAGAATTTATCCACTATCGAACAGTTTCACCAAATAAAACTTCTGAACATAGAAGGCAAGATCTTTTTTCAGTGTGTTGGTGCTAAGACTTGCAAAGTATCTGAAACAAAACCATTTCACTGATATGACAATCCAAAAGGCTGGCATAGCAGGCTTCTCAGGATGTCTTGAACATACCAGCATTATATGGCATCAAATCCAGACTGCTAAGAAAGAAGGAAAGGATCTGCATGTCTTGTTTCTCAACCTGGCCAACGCCTATGGATCAGTTCCTCATTCCCTACTGCTTTTGAATTATTTAAGGTGCCTGCAACAATAAAAAAAAATTGGTAAAACACTACTTCCAGGATCTGCAATTTTGTTTCACAACATCAGACTTCACCACAGCTTGGCAACCACTGGAAGTAGGTATCATGGCAGGATGCAACATCTCTACATTGGCCTTCACTATGGCAATGGAGCTCATTATCAGAGCCTCAAAATGGGTTGCGGGAGGACAATAGCTGCAGTTTGATCAGTGACACCAATATGAGCCTATATGGATGATATAACAACACTGACGACAACTGTCCCCTGCACCAAAAGACTTCTGGAAAAGCTTCATCAAAACATCACATGGGCAAGGATGAAGTTCAAGCCCAGCAAGTGTAGATGCATTTCAATTGTCAAAGGTCAAATCACGGAGCAAAGAATTGAAAGTATTGTTATTTTAACAGTTGCTATTCTTCCCAAAATGGAGAGTGGTAGGTTCATGTAGCGGTGGGGGTCATGCTAATATTTTGAGTAGTGGAGTGAAGTTGAGTCCAAACAGCTCTGACAGCCTGGGAGAAACATAAATACCTAAATACATAATGTGATCCATGCATAAGGGTGGGGATAGGTGGTGTATGGACTGGCACATCCCAGCTGTTACTATGTAATGAAAGGATGGAAGATTTGTTCCAGTTAATGGAGTAGTCAGAGACATTTGAGTATAATTCAATAAGCTTAATTGTTTCTTGTAGTGATTAGTGAGAGTCTTATAGGAACAGCAATATACCATCCATATACAAACTGATCTTATGATGCATTTTGGATGTTTGGATTTCTTTTATGTAGAATTCTGATGAATGGCTGCTGCTAAAGGTTCAATGAAAATTGTGAATAGAGAGGGAGAGAGTGGGCATCCTTGCCTAGTTCCCCTGTGCAGTGACGTTTGTCCATTGGTGATGGCAGTGGCTAAAGGAGTGGTGTATAAAATCTTGACCCAGTTAATAAATTATTCCCCAGAGCCAAATCTTTCTAGTGTGGTGAGAAAAAATTCCAGTTTACTCTGTCAAAAGCTTTTTCTTCATCTAAGGTGGCTATGATGGTACCTGCTTGCTGTAGTGATGAATAGTGCAGTAAATTAAACAGTCTGCATCACTAGATGTGTGTCTAACTTTGATAAAGCCGGTTTGATCTGAAGTGATTTTTTCTGGTCTGTGAGCTAGTGCCTTAGTGATGATTATTATAGCCACACTGATGAGGGAAATGGGACGGTAACTTGATGGAAAAGTTGGGTCTTTGTCAGGCTATTGAAGGAGTGAAATTGTGGCTTTGTTCATACTTGTTGGAAATCTTGAATTTTGTTTTATTTCAATAATCAATTTGTTAAAGAGCGAAACTAGGACGGACCAGAAGGGATTATAGAACTCGGCAGGGAAGCCATTGGGTCCTGGTGCTTTGTTATCTGGCATAAGATTGAGGGCAGTCAGAAGTTCATCCTGTGTTATTGGTGAATTAAGTATGCTGGTTTATTCTTTATTAAACTGTGGTAGGTCAATGCTCTTGAGAAATGAGATGTCCTCTTGACTTGGGTCTTTTTCTGAACTTTTGAAAATTTTTGTTTGTGGGCTTCCCTGCTGAGTCCTTAATGGTGGAGAGTATTGCTTTTTCTTTACTTTGTTTAATTTGATTTAACAGATTTATTGTTATGGTGAAAATTTTCTTGTTGAAGTCTGTGTATCATGAATTGAGTTTTCTTTTTATAATTTCATTTAGTTGAAATATACTTAATTCTGGGTTTCCTCTGTTGGGTTACATGCATTAATAATTTCAAGTTGTTCAGTTCGGCTTCTTGTTCCTTTTTTCTTCTTTTTTTATGATGATAATATGATAATTAAATTATTTTACTTCTTAGTACTGCTTTTCCTGTTTCCCATAGAAAAGTTGGTGATGACTTTGGGGAATCATACTGTGTTTGAGAAGAGATGTGTTAAAGCGCCATCTGGTGATGGGTTTATGTAGATCGGTGCTATTCCATGTAAATGATATAGGGGCATGGTTGCTAATAATGATGGGGTGGATCTTTGAGTCTGAAATATTAAATATAATTGATTTACTGGTGAGGAAGAAGTCAACGTGTGAATGAGTGGTGAACTGGAAAAATGTGTACTCTCTAGCAGTTGGGTTTTGCAATCACCAGTACAATCAAGGCCAAAATCGTTCATGAATTGTTTTATTGTTTCTGAGGATTGCCAGTTATGTTTATTGCGTGAAATATTTGTTCTGTCTAGTGATGGGTTGATAACTGTGTTGAAGTTGCCTCCTATTATGACTGGGCAATTGGAAATGTTTGAGATGAAGGAAAAAGATTATGAAAAAAATATGGGTCATCAGTTTTTGGGCCATAAACATTGCAGATCCTTACTGAGCTATTGTTGATTGTTAAGTTTATGATGATAAATGATAAAAATGAGACTTCCCATTGTTTTTGCAGTGACTGTCATTATGTACCTTAGGCAGTGTGTAATGTGGGGAGACAGGGCTGCAATGCATAAAGATTAAAATGACTGAGGTGGTGGTAGGAAAAAGACAGTAATATTGTAGAACATTTTCATAAGAATAATAGCTTTGATATATATACATACATATATATATATATATATATATATATATATATATATATATATGAATATGAAAATTGCATAAAAAATAAAAAGAATCTCCAGCCATTACAAAAAGTTAGATTTGAGTTTAATTTCTGATCAGGATTTTTTTTAAAGTAAACAACCATCAGTCAGACTTTAATTCCACATGTGTTTGTAACTGATAAACATATTTTTAGTGACTTAATCATTTTTTAGTCAGTTAGCACTTTCATATAGACTTCAAGATATCTCAACAAAGACATGAGTAGGAAAAATACATACAGCTTAAAAAAAAGAAACAATGCATTTAACATGCACACTTATTAGTTTAACATTAAAGAGAATAATCAGAAGAGGAATTTAGAATGTCTGAGTATAGCTTGAAATCTTCTAAATAACCTCTCAGTTTTTATATTGCATTTTATAAAACTAAAAAGTCATCCTAAAAAATAAACTGTTGGATACCGGAAAATCCTCATATATATTCATATAAGCAGAAAACAATTACTGTGGAATTATACGGAAATTAACTACTGTGAAATTTTGCAAATAAATGTAGGCTTTTCTAAGTATTCTGTGGCCATTTCATGATAATAATAATTGACAATCAATTAAAAAACAAGAAATTTAGAAATAAAAACATATTTTACTACTAAATTTAAACACCAGATTTTTGTCTGTGCACAATAGAAAAAACATGCAGAATGCTTCAGTCTCATTCAAAAACAATACAGTCTAAATTGTGGAGAGAACTGTACAATGGACCAGTGTGTAGGACTTAGTGGCATCTAGCAATGAGGTTGCATGTTGCGACTAAATGAATACCAAAAGGGTGTCATTTTCATGGGATTATACACTAATTAAAACATGAATATTTTTTCAATTTCTGCCAATAGAATCCCCTAAACCCTCCCCCGAAGCCCAACTTTTCTGTGACTGTTGGTGGCATACTTGATGAGTCAGTTGACAATCAGACTAATGAACACTGACACCCATCGCTCTGCTCACGCTGTACTCATATATTTTTGCAGCCGTCTGTGTGACACTGCTGGGTTAATAAATAAATGTGTTAGCGCTGTAGCCGGGAGAGATCATGCATAATATTCAGGGCTGGCTTTGTGGATGAGTGTGAAGGGAGCCTGAACCACGTGGGACTCCCACAGAAACACTGCTCCACCATACAGTGGCTATTATCCAAAGTCCCTGTGCACTTGTTTTTCTTGAGCTCTCCATCTAAAACCATCAGCCCGTCCCTCCATCACAATTATCTCATCAGCTCGCCCCCACCATCTCAATCATTTACAATGCACCAGGCACTTTCACACATCATTTATAAGAATAAAAAGCCCAGGCATTCTTGTTTGGTGTCATTCACTTTAATATGTTTTGACACTTAAATCAAACACTGCTGCTGAAACTGGACCACATGCAGCAAATACTGATTACTCACAGCTCTGTTTGATTTTGCACACACTGTCCACATGGAGACATAATGCAATGCTTATCAAAAAACAGCCAGTGTTTTTATCTACTGTGGAGAGTTGCTTTAGTTTAACCTTGTTGATGTTGTATATTTGTTCAAATACCACAAACTGTCAGCTGTTGTTTTGGGCTGCATACTGTACTGCACCTGTCCTGGCATCAGTAGCACTGCAAGTGAAGGTTAAGGTGTGTCTACACGGGGGGCGTTAAAGCCATGATTTTCAGTTGCCTGTCTCACACACATCTGACTAAACGAATATACTTCTATTTTAATCAGTACAACTGGCTACACATGCTGCTTACCCATGTTTCACATGCAGAGCTGCAACCTGAAGTAGATTTTCAAGTTTCAAGTCTATTCTGGTTTTATACACACAACTACAGTCATTGTGTTCTCTGAGCACTTCCAAAACATGGGCGACCTACACTCTGAACACCTGAACTGACTTGCTGCTTTCACTAGGCCACCTGTACGGAGGAGGTGTTACAGCCTTAACTTGTACTTTATCTCAACCAAATCCAGACCCCTCCTCTTCTGCCTCATCTGTCTGAGGATACTGTCAGGCCATCAAGGTTGATGACTCTCACTGTAGTCACATGGTCAGATATAAATGTATGATGTATGATTGCATCTGTATTTTCCACCTAGACATGCTATGTGCCTATACACCCAAACACTGTGTTTCTGCTACAAGAGGATGCTGATCACTGCACGTCACAGTAAACAAGCTTATCTTGTGACATAAAGTGGGGAGAAACCACAAATGAGCTGTTGACTATGTGTTTAAGTAAAAAATAATAATAACAACAACAATGCAGTGTGCGCTAATGATGATATTTTCTCCTGGACTTTTGTTTTGTTATGTTTTATCCAATATTCATTTTTTAAATAAATAAAACTATAAAATAATAATAATAAAAAAATCAAAATTGATTACATTTTACAAGAAGTTGAATTTAATATAAAGTCTGATGTAGTCAGTTTCATCTAACACAGACAATGTTATTTTAATTGGCAACATTAGCTAAGCTACTAGCTAGTCAAGCACACACACACGCCTTACTGTATGTGATCACAGATCACATGAGGATGCTTGCTCCATATGTGTAAAAACCAAGTGATGCTGTGCAGTCAGATGCACTCAGGACTCAATTTACGGTCACTGTTTGTAAACTGTAAAATTATGTGTGTAAAACTGGAGAAAATAGACATGAAGTTAAAAAAGACACTGGGTCTTTGTGATGATGATGATAATAATTTTTATTATTATTACAAAAAAAAGCAGTATTTGTCTCTTTTAACATACAGTGAATGAAAACAGTTGACAATGTTTAAAAACTCCTATCTGATAATCTGACTAAATTGTTTTATTTCGCTCCACTGATTCACGATGGCATACCTTATGGAACAGTATATCCCATAAGTAAAGTCAAAATAATAGCCATCCAGGTATGCATTAGAATAAGTAAAATCCAGTTTCAAACAAATATTCCTGTCACAATTTGAAATAAGAGCTAATAAATGAACATTATAATCAGCTGTGGAACACTGAAAACCCACACACATAAACACACACACACCTACCTAAACACATACATGCTACAATAAGGAAATCTAAGACAAACATTTTTGCCTCTTTTGTTTATTTGTTTGTTGGTTTGTTTTCTCTTTCATTGTTTCGTTGTTATTGTTGCTTCTGTTTTGCCTTTTTTTTTGCCTTTTATTGTCTTGTGCTCCGTTATACGTTGCTTGTTTTCATATTAAAAAAATAAGTAAATAATAAAAAAAATCAGCTTTGGGACTGGGAATGTCATTAAATAGACTACGTAACTTGCTGAGCGGTGTAATGGTAATTAAAGGACACTGGCACATTTAACTCTGTTAATATCTTTTTTCTTAAAGCTTTAACAACTTAGTCCTGTGTAAATAACGTCCTTATGTTGTGTTTATTTGCTTCATTTTAGTGGTGTGACTGTCAGGGCTTGTACTCCTATGACAGGCACTAAGCGTTTTGTTTCCATCGCAGCTATGACAGAAAATTCCACATGTGATGAACAGTAAATATTTGGACCTTTAGCCCACCCCTGTTGCTACTTATGGCAGACAGCTGAATTGATTAAATAGAAGCGTGTCTGTTCCGTCAGCTGTGTGTGAGACTGAAACATGTGGCTGAAACCCATTGTCTAAAATATTTTTAGGAGTTATGACTGTTAAGATCTGCAAAGAACATATTACAAAATTTGACAAAAATCTGGATTCAAGTGTGATGAATAACCTCTTCAGACATGTACAGGTGTGTTGCAGCTGCCAGTGTTAAGAGTATTGAGACACCTGTGGGCGGCTGTGGCTCAGGAGGTAAAGTGATTCCCAGCTCCTCCTATCCACATGTCGAAGTGTCCTTGGGCAAGATATTGAACCCCAAATTGCTCCTGATGGCTGTTCCATCAGTGTGTGAATGTGTGTGAATGATTAGATTTCCTCTGATGGGCAGGTTGGGACCTTGCATGGTAGCCCCTGTACCCATTCAGTATATGAATGTGTGTGAATGGGTGAATGTGACTCGTAGTGTAAAAAGCGCTTTGAGTGTTTGAAAAACTAGAAAAGCGCTATACAAGTACAATCCATTTACCTGCACTTTAACAGAAACATGACCCCCTCCCCCACACTTTTTCCTGAGGTAGTCGCTGATGAAGCGAACCCATTGAAATGAAAGTTCCCCATACGCTCCATGAAAACCTATTGGTCAAGATAGATTGATTAAATAGTTATCCAGCCAATCACAGTCATTTGACCAACCCACCAGGCCAAGGAAGAGTAAACAGTTGAATTATGGTAAAGTTACGTGCTTCTGTCACTCGCTGCTAGCTGTGTTGACAAATTAGGGAATAACAGATCAGAGGTATTAAACAGCTATTTAATACTAGGAAATAATAACATTTTTACCCTTTGTTATTTCTGACATTGGTTTTGAGTAGAGCACTGTTTTTGTGAAAGCTGCTGTGTTCTTGCCTATTTCACCCACTGAAACTGGTTGGGAGTATTGGGTATGGTCGAGTTGGACAGTATAGCTCAGTTTTCATCTTGTTGTGTGTCATGGATGAAATAAGAAAAAAGAGAATTAAAGTGTTATTCTTTATATTTTTGTGTAAAACAGATTTTTTTTTAACAGACTAAAAAGTCTAAGGACATGTGAATGTTGTATGAATATAGTATCTTGGAGTGTACTTGGAGTGTACTTGGAGTGTACTTGGTGGTACAATGTACATTTTGAACTCAATATTATTTGCATATGGCTTTGAGGAAAATGTAGAAATGGCATGGCATTCATTTTGATTTGGCATGTTGTGGAGACTGGAGCGAGGGCCGAAGGCAGGGTCGGGGGGTGTGAGTGGTTGCGGTGCTCATGTCCTACCCCTAGAACCACCACACTTTTAAAATCACTGCTTCACCCCTTGCTATGTAGCCCCATTCACTCCCAGTCGTTTTTCACTACCTGACACTGCTGATGGAATCCAGACTTTTTAGTCGTTCTGCTGGATGTCTTCTGATTTGTTTTGTTGCTTTGACACAGTGCTACATCACAGTTTAGCTTGATGTAATTTTTGTGATAGTGGAATAAAACCAGCTTCATATTATACTAAAAGCAACAAATAAGGAGTTTCCTCATCATGATATCCTACATACAAATTCTTATTTATCTCTATCAAATATACATTGAGGGACCCCAAAAAAGAGACGCACATACAGATACAGAGACTTCAGTCATGAATAATCAATCACCTCCTTCTATTTGATCAAGGCAATCCTTGGCACTATATCATCTCATAGAGGAAGGGGTCTGGGGTATTCAGAGTGGCCCCTTAATCAGAGGGAATCAGACAGAATCAGTCTCTCTATATGCCTCATCTTAGACAAACTCCCACTTTGATAGATCAAACATAAACAGACCTTGATCAATGGATAACTAATCATTAAAACCCCTGCTGCTTCAAGACTGGTCCGCTGCGACAGATGTTCCAAGTGTAAAATGCTCCTGATCATTCAAGCCCAGTGATTTAGTGAAGGTTCGAGGGATTACTCTGAAACCAAACTCATCATCAGAGCCATAACATCAATCTCACCGCCACTGCACACTCACTTATGAGGGTTAATGAGAAAGAGACCAGTCACAATCCAGGCCTGCTTGGTCAGCTTACAGTGCAAAGAGAGACACTGTGTCAGGTAAATAAGACTTCTCTGGATTGGAAAGATGAATGATCAAAAGCAGAATGTGTATGTTCTCATGAAGGAGCCCACAGGAGCCTTAAGGTCACAGAGGACAGCTTGTGATTAACTACTCAGTTTGAAGGAAGTTTGAATAAAGTTGGGACATTGAGCTGTATTAATTGAAAGGAAACTGGACTTGCTCTCTCCTTTCTTTTCTAAACTCATCCAAGATATTACATGATAATCCAGGATTCCTTTATCAGGCTCAAAGATAAAAGCCATGTCCACACTACACCAAATCACATCTACATCTGAAATCACATCTTTTCTACTTGGTTTTGGTCTTTCGTCCACACTAAGCTGGCATTTTCCCACACAAAATCTGAGCTTTTCAAAAACACTCTTTATGGTAAATAAAAGTGAAAACGCTGGTTGCCTGTTTTAGTGTGGATTGGGACGATTGAGCTTTTAGAAAGCACTGATGTATGCCTGTCTGGACACAGGAGCTGTGTGGCAGTAAAACCTGTCTGCTAGATATTACCTTTATACATAACTTAACTGCAACAGCAGATATGTTTTACTAGAGATGTAATGCTGGTTGAGTTATGTTTTCTCTCGATATAGTGAGAAAATGTTAATCTGGCAAGTTGCAAAAACGTTGATACTGAAAGTGTTAGTGAAATGTTCAGTGGTCTTACAAGAAAATATCAACTGATAGTAACTAACAATGAAAGAACATTGCCTCTAAACATAGGGGAAAGCCAGTATGAAAGTAACACTTAACATAAACGTCATTTTATAATATAACGTTACAGACAGAAACTAATTTTCGTTGTGTTCAACAACTCACATGTGTGGTCTATCAATACCAGGTGCTATTTTGTACAAATGTAGAATGACTTCAGTATAATTTGACTTTGAACGGGAGTTGCATATTATTACTTTCGACCCCGTCAGTTGGGACGAAAGTAGAAAGACGAAAGACGAAACGGTATACACTTGAATTGTTTATATTATTCTTGTATTTATTAAAAATATCTGACAATGTCCTTGTTAATATGTAATTGCAAACATATTATGTCCTTTATTTTAATAAAAAAATATTAAATTTCATTCTCAATTTCATCAAAAAGAACAGTATAACTTCAAAGAAAATTTAACAGTATAATAGTGTAAAAATAATGCATTTCATTGGTTGTATTACTAACATAAATGCCCTCTCTTTTTTTAATTGTCACAGCTGTGACAGTGGTTTGATCAGAGTAGAGCCTGCTCACAGACAGTGTGACTGCATTAGCGGTGGGACACAAGAAACAGCTGTTACTATCATCCCAAAAATGACTCCTGACAGTTAAGCCTGACTTGCTTTTTAACTGAAAAACTTCAGGATGTGTTAAACTACCAAATAATCTGTCAAATGATCATGACTATGACACATGAAAAGATAAACTCAACTTGTCATTCAAAAACATTTGCTGCTCAGTGAATTTATTTATTTTGGTCAGAAACACCTTTTTGGGTAAAACTTTGCATATCCACGGGATTTTTCAAGGTTCTGGTAATGGTTGTGTGCTGTATGTGCTGACACAGATAAGCATATCAAAATTCTATAGACTCAGAGAAAATTGCCTTGTTACTTTCATCCCGTGTTACATTCATACCATATTACCCCTAATCCAGGCATCAAATATGTTTGCTAACATAAAGTAATTGGGAAAACAATTTAGTAGTGCATAAACATAATTTCCAGGAGGCAGGGTTTAATGAAGAAAAACACTTTCTGGAAACACTTTACTTAAAGTCTCCCCATTTATCATTTATAATCTGTATACAAACAGTTAATAAATGGTTTATAACACGATTATTTAGCTGTAAGCAGATTTAGGTGTTTGTTAATATATTTGTCAACAACTATAAATCCTCCTACGGAGGCTGCTGTATAAACAGATAATGAATGACAATATAGTAATAAAGTATGTCTTCATAGGAGAACTTATAATTGCTGGCTAAAGGGCTGTTCACACCAAGAACTATAACCATAAGAGTAACAATAATGTGAGCATCCACACTTATGAACGATAATGTTCTGTAAACAGTAACACCAAGCATGTGTTGCATGCTCCAGCTGTGTTGGCAGCTCAGAAAAATACATATAGATGACCTGTTACTGCTGTACGTTGCACAGAGAAAGAAAAAGAAAACGAGAAGGGTTCACAGGTGGGTGGTGATTCAATGTGTTGCTCTGAAGTATTTCTGGATACTAAACACAAAGTAAGGAAATTTGTGTTTGGTAGATTATTTCTTTGTTGTAACAGTGCTTCTTGGCAATAAATCTTATACCATTGGAAAGCCTGTTCATTTCCCTTTTAAATGGTGCCCACACAGCAGAGCTGAGTATGTGGGTTGCGCCATGAAAAATATGCCAAATCTTCTCTGCCAATGCTAAACAGCTTATTCTGCCATTGACTCTTGTTTGGTGTTTGGTGGATTGGATGATTGAAGTTTGAAGAAACAAGACATATTGGCAATTTAACAATTTATTCATTTAACAAACAGGAGCCTCAGTAGCATGTGGAAGAACCATACACAGCCACAACAGCCTGGCACCTCCTCCTCATGCTGGTCACCAGCCTGGTCACACACTGCTGTGGGATGGCATCCCATTCTTCAACCAGCATTTGTCGCAAGTCAGCCAACATGGTTGTGTTGGTCACTCTGGCACGAACCAAGCTGATCCCACAAGTATTCAATGGGGTTGAGGTCAGGACTGCTGGCAGGCCATTCCATCCTCTTCACTCCCAAATTCTGGAGGTATTCTCTGATAAACCCCACAAACTGACAAATGCTGGTTGAAGAATGGGATGCCATCCCACAGCAAAGAGTCAATGACAGAATAAGCTGTTTGGCATTGGCAGAGAAGATTTGGCATATTTTTCATGGGTGCAACCCACATACTCAGCTCTGCTGCTCATCCCACAAATGCATGATCCTTACAAATGTGGCACCATTTAAAAGGGAAATAAACAGGCTTTCCAGCAGTATAAGATTTATTGCCAAGAAACATTATTACAACAAAGAAATAATCTACCAAACATAAATTTCCTTACTTTTTGTTCTATGTTTGGTTGCTTTGATGTTCCAGTATTTACAGACGAAACTGCACTGTCCGACTAGCAAATGCTGAAGCACAATGTGCAAAAGTGCACATATAACCAGCTTTTATTACACTGTGGCAGGGACACCTGGTATGAGCACAGATCTGAAGATTATAAGGGTCACTACCTTTGTTGTTTTTTTTTACATTATAATGTAGATATAATGCCCCAATTTACAGCGCATCAGTCTGAGAGTGAGAAAGGAGCAAAACCACATATTTACTTTATTTATTTATATAAATATAAATAAATAAAGTCATCAGTCAGTTTCCAAAATTAAGATGATATATGCAGGTTTGAAGTTTTACTGGGAATGTCAGGCTAGATGGAGATTTTGTCATGCCGTATGGTTTAGGGGAAGGATTCTGATTGGCTGTCAGTGTTTCTATCGTTCATCAAATCGCTCTGAAAGTGATTCCAGCGATATTGTTCGCCACTGTTGTTGTGGTTTTGGTGTGGACTCTGCCATCCACTTGAGTTAGAATGATTTTTGAAAATGTGAAAAAGTTATTGTTGTAGTTATCATTCTTGGTGTGGATGGTCCTTAACACTGTACATTAATAAACATGTATTTTCTTATATCTGCTTAAATATTTACATCATGTCATATGCCATTTATTAAATGCTTGTGGGTTAGGGTTAGGGTTAGGGTGCTTATGGATGCTAAATAGGGGGACTTAAAATACCCACTTTGTTAAGCCTATAGCCTTCTCTATAATCACACAAATGTGAATATAGCCCACCATACTGCAGCTCAGCTGTTAACAACAATCTCTATTTTAATTTATTATGTGATTTTATTGACATTGTTTGCCTGGTTTGAAAATAACATTTATTAACATTATTAACATTTTCATGATCAAGATTTCATGCTATTTTATGTTGTGCATCAACAGAAACAGAAACATACAGTATGTCACTTAGAACAATTGCATTGGGAGTTTATCTGTGTTTAAGTAGCAAAACTCACAGATAGTCAGAGAGGACAGAACAGAGGTTTATCTGTCCCATCCCTATCACCAGAGACAATGTTGATAATAGACCAAAACACCAGATTACATTTAATAACAACAATAATAAAAATTAAATAACAACAAATGACAAGGTTTTTAAAACTATTTCTTTCTACAATACCTGTGCATGGTAACTGCAGCATCGTGAAGGTCAGGGTAGGATTGTGGTGACGATTAAAAAGAAGCTAACATTAATTGCACGTCTGTGACAGGATGCAAAGTCTGGTCTCGTGCACCAAATAAAATCATGCAAATCATGTGCTGCAATGTAATTCCTGGGATCCTGGGCTGGTTTGTGCTAATTCTTACCACGTGTTGGCTGTAATGCACAGTTTCCATGTTTGACAACTGAAAAAGGATGACAAAGTAGAGATTTTGCCATTTAACCTCTTCATCATCGTCCTTATTGAACAAAGATCTTTATGAAAAGAGTGTGGATGCATACTGCTCTCACAGCTAAAATGTGTTTTCAAATTAGGCTGGCTCGTTGGACAGGGTTTGGAAGTGTTAGCATTTGCATGACAAAGACCCATTAAGAGAAAATATCACCATGGCAGCAGTATGGTAGGGGGTAGGGCAGAAATGCCATTAGCCTCCAACTGCTTAAAAACATTTTGTAATAGATGATCAGATTTTTACAGCATGTTATCCAGTTTTATACCTTAACCTGATTTCTAACAAAAATCTGGTTTTGTATATATGAATATATTCAAGAAAACACATTTCCCCGTCTATTCTATTCTATGACTGGAAATCACATTAAAGTATTCCAGCATAATCAGGTTTTCATGGATGCATGGGAATTGCCATATACTTATGCACAGAGTATGCTTGGGGCTTAATGGCCCTCATTCAGTTCTTATTCACCACTGAGCAGCTCAGCTCATATTGATGTAGTTGACAAGATCCTACGAAAAGTATCAGTACGACAAAGGATACTAAGGTTACTCATTATACTGAGTAACCTACATTATACTGATACTATTCAGATACTCAGTGTAATAATATGTCTATGTCAATACCATATGAGTAAAAACGCAGGCAGCAGATTGCAGATTGCTACATCAAATAGCATTGCACAGTCCATTGCAGAAACAGTGAGCA
Source organism: Thunnus albacares (assembly GCF_914725855.1). Lineage (NCBI taxonomy): Eukaryota > Metazoa > Chordata > Actinopteri > Scombriformes > Scombridae > Thunnus > Thunnus albacares. The sequence goes on along the minus strand of NC_058109.1, from coordinate 36,542,252 downwards.
TTATGAGGAGCTGCAGTACTGGGCAGGCAGACACTTCTGCTCAGATTTCTTTCATTCCTATGTATGAATGGGGGGAAAGTGCAGGAACAGCAAAATTACTCTGCGTGTCTTTACATTTCCATATCTCCAGAATGTCCCCCAAACCGATGACCGAGACAAGCAACTGCAATAAGATCTTCAAGACTAATTTTTTATTTGCCTCAGTCTATTTTGAGAATACAGCCAGAGAGAGGACTGTCATTCAGCAAGTCCTTGATATTAAGAAGAAAAAATGAGAACGAAGAGGAGATTGAAGTGGGGGAGAAAGAAAAACACAACAGGCACATTCAAAGTCATGCTGAAGTCCTAATTTAGTTATGCAGTGTATGTTGATTGCAAGGCATTTTGAGATGCTTTCCTGATGTCTCCTGAGGATTTGAGCACGGCTATAAAAACAGCATTAATGGAAGGAGATGAAAAATGCTCATACTGCCTCATCTCTCTGGCAGCCATTTGTTTACCCAATTTGAATAAGAAGAAATCTATCATAAAAGCCAGAGTCGTTAACAGTCAGGATGACTCAGTTGTGGATCCTTTGTAGTGCACTTCCAAGCTCTAAACATGCAGACTTTGCAACCATGTCTGACTTCAGTACGTGACTAAATGACTTTGTAGTCCTGTGGGGCTGATGCGGCTCACAACAACACAAACTTAGAATAGCCTGTCTGTTTGGACATCAAATTAAAGGAACAGTTTGACATTTGGGGAAATGCTCTTGTTTACTGTCTTACAAGATGTAAGTATCAGTAGTTAAATCTCTATGTCCACCACAGAGATAAGTCTGAGATTATGTTTAAAAGTCTAAAAGACTAGAGGCAGAGGCGAATGTTTAGCCTAGCGCCATTAGAATTGATAAAGTCAAGTCCTGTGTTATTTACAAAACCAACAAAATCCAACATTGTATAAAAGTCATTTTATTCCAATACTTTCTTTATATCAGCCCTGTCCTTTAGAGATGTCAATCAAGAAGCACTTAGGAAATAATTTGAATTGGCACACATACTTCCTGACTATGCAGTTCAAGACAATGCATGATAAACCTTTCGATATTTATGCAAAGCCACTACCCTTTCCTTTCATGCCAGTGGTTTGGCATATTTTAGGCCATTTGCTATAAATTCTGTATACATGAAATCAACCAACCACTTTTTCAAACAAGCTGCTATGTTTTGTACTGTACTGTAATTTTCACACCATTCCAAGCATTCACTGATGTCCATGAATTGCCGTACAGTATGACCATCAATTAAGATACTCTTACAACTTAATTTAGATTAGAGGTAGTGTAAGTGTATTATTTGTGTCAGAGTTACATTACTGTAGTCCAAACTGTTAGATCAATTTGCATTAATGTAACATTGATAAGAAACAATGCAACTTAACACTCACTGTGATGGATTACAGAGATCAAGCAAACTGAATTGGCCTGGTAATGTGTATCATACCACAGCTATGGAAATTAATGAAAGGTAAAGGCTGCCTGAAAAATTATCGAATCATATGAAAATCTAAAGCTGTATAAAATGCATTGAACATGGTCAGCATGTATATATAATCTGTAGTCAAGGCACAAAAATTTGCCAACACATAATTATGGTGCCTTAACAAAGTGTTTTATTAACCTCAAGGCTGGGATTGAAGCAGTTGTATTGTTGAAGCAATGTATGTAGTGAATGCAGTGAATATAATCGAAGCAGCGATTAAATGTATTGGACAAGGCTTGTTGCATACAAATACACACACACACACACACACACTGGTTTAATTGTAGGTGATGCTGAGAGAACAGATGAGAGTAAAAAGTTTAGTCTTGAGGAAAAACTACGGAGCTTATGACAAACAAAAACAACCTCTACAGTAGATTCAAGAAACACTTCTTAACTCCAAAAACTAGTTAATAAAACACCAAAAATGAGAGTTAAGACAAAACAAAACCACAGGCATTTGCAAATAAGTAACACATTGTGATGTGCCACACACACACAGAAGACCACACTTTAGTAGCAGATGCCTTCCAGCTGCTCAGAGATTCAATTCCTGGGTGTAACGCTGCAATATCTGCGCAAGACTAGAACACTATCACTATATTCCAATGCTGTTATCGAGGGAGGCTGATTGCTGAGGAAAACATATGGTTCTATCTACAACATAGCAAAAAAACACAAATAAAAAACACTGCTGATAGGCACCTTCAGAAATTTACTGTACACTCAGATCTCTGTGGATATGGGCATTGTATATGCAAAGCATTTTATTGGCTCTGCTGCCACCACATCTATACAGTATACAGCTTTTATAGTGTGGCCATGAGCACACGAGGACAATGGGTCCCTGGGAATTAAAGTGAAAAGATGTGTGTAGGTGTCCTGTGTATGTGCATGCATATGTGAAAGCTGTTCTGTATCCTATTTTCACCAATAAAGAATTGATTTTGACAGTTAATTGAAGGGTGTGCTTATCTTGAAGCAGCTGTCTCCAGTATTTTTCCCAATGTAGTCATCATCTGCATATGGTATTAACTCCTGCTACCTGAACATAAAACAGAGCCCTGCAAGAGATAAGCTGGCTGTTTTACAGCCACCTCACCAGCGAGGGAAAACTTTTCTCCAGCAGAGGAAGTAAAATTAGCATTTAAATAGCAACACATATTCTATAATCTAACTTGATTTGATGCAACAGCAGTTGACACACAGTAAAAAACAAAAAAACAATCAAGACAAGGGGGGGAAGAGTGAAGAATATCTTAAGCAGCAAAAAAAGGGGAAGATTTCTTCTCCTGATGTCTAAGGGGACAGGGGTTTATTTATCTCATGAAGGTGTAGCTGTGGCCCCCAGATAACAAAATTGCTGTGGCCCATATCCGGCCCACACCTGACACTTTCATGTGGCCCACATACTGCATGGAATGATGGTACTTGGGCGGCCCACTCCTGTTTACCAGATCCGGGCCACAAGCAAACCATAGCAATGCCACATGTAAACCAAAAACTAAACAAATAAACCAGATCTGGCCCAAATCTGGACCACAGTTCATTTTTATTCTGGCCCTGATCCGGCCTACGTTCCATATCCTACAGCTATGCATAGCCGTACAATTGTCAAAAGTGAGCCTGATTTGTTGTTTAGTATTTAGGCCATATTTGCCATATCATATGTCGGCCACTTTAGGTTCACATCAAGTCAAGCCAGTGCTTACTGTGCTGTATCTTTGTCAGAACTGGCCCAGGTATGTTTTAAGATAACCGGGTCACATTTGCTGCACCATATGTGGGCCACTTTTGGTTTGCACCCACATTAACTATTGTCAACTGTGCCAGATCTTTGCCAAAGGTGGCCCACATTTGTTTTGTGATATTTTAGCCATATTTGTTATTTTACATGTAGGCCATTTCAGGTTCACATCCATTTTGTCCGGGCCAGAGGAAGGCCAGCAGTGCTGCATCATTGCCTGAAGTGGCCCACTTCCATATGCTATATGGGCCTGAGGAACTGACAGACCTGTGAGGGCTTCATCATGGCAATAAAGTACATTGTATTCTGGACTACATGTCCTTTCAGTGGCTGGTAGCAGATCAGGTCAAGTCTCAATCTATTCTATTTAAGTTGTGGGTCAAGATGCAAGTTTCAGGTCTCTGAATACTCACCATGCCCATTACTGACACAGCATTACATCCGTTTTTCTGTCAAAGACACTATGTCTATTTAAAACATTTTAATGGAACTTTTTTAAGAGCTTGTGCTGCAAAAGAATTTGTGCAACAAAAATGTTTATGGAAATTGGAACATTTATGGAAACATGATGTCACATAAGGACATGGGCTAAAACATGCTAGACGACTGGCCTTTAAGCTTCATGAAAAATCTTAGGTCATTCACTGTTAAAGGTGACTCGAATCCTGAGGAACAAAATGAAAGGCAAGAAACATGAACATGTAATTTCTTGATGGCGATCACCTCAAATACACCTAATGATATTAATGTTTTGATTTGTGGTCACCATGTGTACATAATACATTGACATAATGAGGTTATAAATCCCTGTGCTGGGAGTCACTGGACAGACAGGTCCTCTGGAGGGAGGGAATATTCAGTGCATTAAGTTTGGAGCCTCAGGAATTGATGCCACTTGGTCCAAAGAGTATTAGAAAAAGATGGGCTGAGTGATGCTGACATTTGGATTTTTTAACAGTTGAACAGGACATGATATCATAGAGGGAGAAGCTATTACTGAAAATAAAATGAGTCTCTAGATTTACTGTTGTAAATTTTTACAGACATGATGTCAGATTCAAACTGACAGTTTTGTCTTCAGGTATGCCACATGAATCTCCTCTTACCGTGTTCTTCTCACACATCTATGTTTTCTCATTCCTTTTTTCCCTCAATGAATACACTTAATCATGACTTTGGCACTGGAGCAGAATTATTCATGGGCTATTGAAATGAGAGTGCTGAGCCATTAATCAGATAGTAGTAACTGCCACGGATGAGGCCAGTGCCTATTAAAATGTATGTCCTTTTAATTTGGTTGTGTGGTGCTGGTAAAATGCAGCATACATGCCTCAACCTCCCTTTAATAGTCTGTCATTGACATTCACAGGAATGGGCCAAGCCAAGGGCACATGTGGCAGTGATGGTGATCAAGGTCAGTGATGCAGCTATTGTCTTATGTTTACTGAACATGAGCCACATTTTGCTTACATGGGGTTATAATTGATCAATTTAAAAGGGGCATCAATACTGTATGCTGTGATGTTCCTCATCTGTGTTGATCACTGAGTGGAAGGTGGCCCAGGTTGTGCACAGAATTATTCCTCAAATGACCAAATTGTAAATACATTTACTTCAAAATTACAAATGCCATCCACTATTTTAATAATTAAAATAAGCATGTTGTGAGTGCTGCAACATGTGCTTTTACATATTATTTAAAATTTCAACAGTATAGGTTTGATATCATTAATTTATCACTGCCTTATACATGATTATACTGAAACTTCAGAAGCTTGGAAGTTGGATGTGAAGATGGAAATTTCTACTGAATTTCTAATGATAATAATAATGATAATAATAATGCAAATCTTAAAGGACCATTCCAGTGGGTCAGTCCAGTAAATGACACAAAGTGGAACCCTGCACATTCATATCTGTGAACACAGGAGTAATATCAGACCAGGTGATATGCGTAGTCCCCTCGCAGCTCAGTTCAAATTGGGTGGTCACAATGTGAGCACATTGAGATATCTGGGCATTGAAAAAGTCTAGAGGGGGCTTAAATGAGGACTGTGATAATAAACCGTTCTTGTAGGTTATCCTATCATTATGGCCTATACCGTACATTTCTTTCTAGTGCCTCTAACATAGTCTTAACCCATTCAGACCTGAATTATTTCTAGCCATGGGAAAAATTATTTCTTTTTTTATATCTTTTTTCTCATGTAGAAATGAGGCCAAAAAAATCTCTTAATTTGCATTGTAATAGATGTCGGCACAGAACAGTTGTGAAATCTCCCATCTATATTTTTATTGATATTTGTAGTTTCCTCTTAAAAATAACTGGAAAACACTGGTGATGCAACATTTTAGCAGTGACTAATCAGTGAAACATTGACCACAGTAACAGAACTGTCACATGCTCATTTTCTCATTTTACTTTCAGTGAACAGCCTTGAAATTGTTGCTGTGAGGCACAAAACACAGGTGCATCTTGCATTTGTTGCAATACACCTGTGTTGTCCCTGAGCAGAATTTATTTTGCTGTATACCCTGAATATGAAAATCTTTTGGACAAATATTAACTTTTTATACTATGCTAATACATTTTTTTTTAATGTCAAACTTAATTTTCATGATATAAATCGACTTGTTCAGATTACATCTCTTTAGAACTGGTGTTCACTAAAAAGGAAAACAGGTTAAACTCTTCAGACCTGATGACCATTGTAATGGACAGTGACTTTAAAAAAATCCTTTGTCTAAACTTGTGCTATTAGATATATAAGGCTTAAAATCATTTTCAGTGCTTAATTATTATGTTTAACACATCAAATGTAGCAATTAATGTTTAAAAATATATATAATGCTGTGAACTGCCTTTGCTATTCCTGGTTTAAGTTGTAGATCTGTGGTAGAACCCGGAGTGGACTTTTGAGTTGTGATTCTTTTATGTTTGTGAAACTGGATTGAACTGAACTGATTTGAGGTTATGGGGAAAGCAAAACGGACACTTTACCGAGTGGATTGAACTCTGAGACTGTTGGATGAGTTACACTTTTGCATTAAAAGTAACACAAAAGTTACTTTCCCAAGTAACTAATTACTTTTTATATGCAGTAATTGGTAAAGTAATTCAATCACTTTTTGAGACAAGTAACTAGTAACTGTAACTAATTACTAATTTTAAGTAACTTGCCCAACACTATACATGGCATGTGATATTTTTCTTAGTCTATTTATATTTATTTTACCTCTATATTGGACACATCATATACACTCAACGGCCACTTCATTAGGTACATCTATGCAATCTAATGCAATCCATACAACAGCTCTGCCATAAATTCCACTTTTATGAAGATTATACATTTTCAGTTTTTGTTGACATTGCCCCCAACATGTAATGCAATAGGACATATGGGAAAGAATCATAGCATGCATAAATATCTTGGCTGCTTCCAAAGAGAGACAGTTTCTAATATGTCTAAAATTTGCTAAGTTGTACTTTATGGTTTTAATCGTTTTTTAACATGTTTCTTAAAGTTCAAATTTGGATCCAGTGTCACACCAAGATATTTAAAATCAGTAACTATGTCAATTTTTTCACCTTTTATGAAAATATCAGCATTGGGAGGTTGCACCATAGTCTTAGAGAAAAACATATCCTTTCTCTAGTTTACATTTAGACTCAGATATGATTGATCAAGCCAATGTGTGATCCTTTCCAATGCAATTGTTAGCTTAGCAGCAGCTAACTCAGCTGTTTTTGCATGTGTTTGCACAACGGTGTCATCTGCATACATTCGTAGTTCTGCATCATGACACTGTTGAGGGAGATCATTAATATATAGGCTAAATAATAGAGGACCTAACACTGACCCTTGTGGAACAGCCATTGTGCACTTCATGTCGCTGGACAGTGCGTCACAAACTTTAACACATTGTCTCCTATTAGATAAATATGAAGACATCCATGCCAGTGCTCTAGATGAAACGTTAAATTTAGAGAGTTTTGATATTAAAACATCATGATTGACTGTGTTGAATGCTTTACGCAGATCTAAAAATACAGCACCAACTTTTCCTCCTTTGTCAAGTCTTGATTTAATTTGCTCTATCAAGTGCAAGGTAACAGTTTCGGTGGAATGATTTGCTCTAAAGCTAAGTTGCATACAATGTAGACCAAAATCGCTTGTATTAAGAAATGTCAGTTGTTTAATGACAACTTTCTCAGCAACCTTTGAGAGCACTGGCAGTTTACTTATTGGTCTGTAGTTAGTGGCTTCAAGGCAGTCTCCAGATTTAAAAATAGGCGTGACAATGGCACATTTCCAGTCATCAGGAAAGGAGCTGTGTTTAAAAGACAAGTTAATTAAATGAGCAATGGGGGAGTTAAAATATCTTTGTGTGATTTGACAAACATGGTGTCAAATTGGAAAGCATCTCTACTTTTAGAGCTTTTTAAGGAGTTGATGATTTTGTATACTTGTAACTCATTAGTCTCTACCAGCTCGAAAACCTGGCCTGTAGCAACTATAGGAACAATGTCCTGTTTTCTTTTTTGTAAATTTTTTTCTTAACTCATTTACAGACTCAAGAAAAAAAATATTAAAGACAGAAGCAACAGTAAGATGATCTTCAATTAACTTTCCCTGCATTTACTGTACTTACTCTCTTAGCTTTTGGATAACTTTGTTCCTTAAACCTTTATAAATCAGCATGTTAGTGTCCCTTCTAGTTTTAATTGCCTTCCTTAGTGCAGCATCTCTAGATTTCATTAGTTTCCGTAAATTTTCATTAAACCACGGTAAATTGTTTTTATTTTTAGATTTTATCTGTATCCTCACATTAAATCTTTCCCTCTCAGAGTGAGTAAAAGTATCACAGCCATAGTCCAGATCATCAGGGGACAGTACATCACCCCAGTTCAAGCTGTTAATTTCATTGGTAAATTCTTCTTGCTTAGCTCTGGGTATGCATTGAAGGATCATTGTCTTAGTTGCCGTGGTCTTAAATCTACTTTTAGTCAATTTTCTCACACATAGGGTTAGGTTATGATCTGATAAGCCAGTGATTAAATTATAACTTTTAGTTATTCTTTCTGGTTTGTTAGTAAATATTTGATCGATTTGTGTACTGGAGCATTTTGCAATCCTAGTTGGGCCTTTTGTTAGTTGTTCTAGTTGGAATTTATCTGTGATCATTTTTAGTTTTTCCTCTTAGTTTTATCCTCCCAGTTCACACCAAAATCACCCATAAGTATTAATTTTTTGTTGAGATTGCACTCTTTCAAGACTTCTGTGAGTTGATCATAGAAAGTGTCATGTCAAAATGTATCCAATAGTGGACGTGCATGTGAGATTTCAACATAACTACATCGACATGTTTAATATTTCTTTGATTTTCAACATTTTTGCTGAGCCTGGCCCTTGTAAGCCAGGATATCACAGCTGCAATGCAACATAGTGCTAAAAGATCGATCAAAATAGATTTCAATGACATTTTTGCAACCCTGTCCCTGTCCATCATGTCAGATAATGCCTAATTACAGCACATCCTTTGTATAAAATTGATACTCAAACCATAGCATCAGTAGTCATTCACTGTGCAGTACATGTGATACTCATGGAGGCCACAGTACAGCACTCAGCTAAATTCTTGAGATGTAGGCAAACATGTGGGAACAGCGGTGAGGCTGTGTGGTGGTTTAGTGGGTCAAACATACAAACACAGAGCCTGTGAAAGTGCCACACACTCCTCCCAAAATACACAGAGCAATCAAGACACTTCAAGCTGTTCTGCAAATAGAACAATACACACACACACACACACACACACAGAAATACGTACTGCAAGCAGGTATACTGAAAGGAACACACACGTTTGCACACTTGCTACAAAGACATCAGCCTCATCAGGACATGACAGTTGTTGGGCTTCAACCATATGGTCAGACAAAGGCAGGCCTACTTGTAAACTCTGAAGCCTGACCAAGAGGCTGCTTTTGTCCTTTAACCCCTGAAACAAAGCCAAAAGGCTGCTCTCACAAACTCCATATCCCAGCCTGCCCCTGCAGTTCGCACCTTGGTGTGAAATCTGGGGGAGCCCCAAATTCTTGTCTCTCATTGGCAGAAACGCTCCATTACCAGAGGGAATCAAAGCGATGCAGCTGTGACGTCAACACATCTTTAAGTACTGGCTGCACACAGACACCCTTGGCTGTCCAATGTAACTGCGCTGGAGGAAGCTTTGCTTTCTCTGTGAGCCAATTTACTAAAGGAGGTAACTCCATGCATGTGTAACTCCCCTCACTGAGTTTGAAGATCCTCCCCTCGCTGGATGAGCTGAAACTTCTTTCTGTGTTCAACCGAGCACAATTACCAGATCTGAAGGGCAGAAGCTGTGTAACCCAGCGCTCTGTGTTTGCCTGCAGAAGGAAGAGAGGATTTCTCCACAGAGACGAAGGACAGCCTCTGTGCCCCGCTCATCTTTAACTGAGACAACTCCACTGTTTTCCCCGCAACGCTGTGAGGATCAGCTGCCGTCAAGCCTAATTGTGTATACCATGCTACACTGTTTTTGTGTTTGTCCCACATGGGACTGTTGTGTTTGTGCCACCGTGAGTGAAAAAGTAAGTTGCTTTGTCAATTGACAATTAAGACAACATGCTTTACAGATTGCCGTCCGTACAAACTCTTTGTGGACAAAGCAACCGCTGCTCTCTGCCCCACGGTCATGGGACTTTGCCATGAGCCGGCGTTTCTCATCCTTTCTTTCTCTCTCTCTTGTTACTAACATTCACACACACGCACTTGTCATCTATCATCAGACACGTGTAATTTGGTAACGCACACTGACTTGGGTGAGTGTAGAGAACAGAGACGCCAGTTGGTGCCTCCTTGCTATTGTTCTAACCAAGACACCATGGTCACATCCACCATTTGGTTCTCACTAGATGTGATTTCCTCACAAAATCACGTCTGCCATCCTTGAGGTTGTGTAACGTCATCTCATGAGATCACGTCCGCCATCTTGAATCTCACATAATGTCATCTTCTCAGATCATGTCTGCCATCTTGCCCACAAACACACACACACACACTTACATGTGTTTTCACTGTACATAGCTACTGTTATTGCTTAGGTGGATTTTAGGATATTGATTTATAGATCACAGCATCTGTTAACTTTGTTAACTTTTTTATTGTTTATTAAACACTGTTAAATCTTTAAAGAGAAGTCTTTTGTCCTTATTTTGTTTATATATTGTGAAAAGCGGCTGATTGAGAGAGTCAGAGCTCAAATTCAAACCTTCCTCTTTCACCAATTCAATTCAATTCAATTCAATTCAATTCAATTCAATTTTATTTATATAGCACGAAATCACAAGTCATCTCAGGGCACTTTTCACATGGAGCAGGTCTAGACCATACTCTTTAATTTACATGAATGTTTATATCCCTCAGATATTAGCATTCTAGGTGAAATCTTTTATGAGACAACCTCACTGTTTGGTTATTGGTTCTGCTTTCCAGGTGTTGCCCCGTTATTATTAATTCATATTAATAATTGTATTAATTTTAATAATTACCTTTGATAATTATTAGTTATTGTTAATAACCAGCCGTGCTCCTCCCAGCTCTAACACAGTTTTTCAGAAAGTCTTGTGTCCCCTAGAGGCTCTAATTTTCATTACATAGATCATCTTGTGTGCAAAGCTGACATTGAGAATAGTTCTATTTTGTATGCACTTAAGGCCTGTTAGGTGTGTTGCATTACCAGCTAGGTAAAATTTTAAAAAATAATAATAATAAAAAGTACCCAGAACCTGTCAGAATGGCCAAATGGGTGATCAGACAAATGATGGCCTAACTCCAGGGGCCAGCCGCACACCCCTGTGGCAACAAGCCGAAAGGTATTGCAGAATGAGCTAAACAATCATCCGACTAAGGGTGTAAATGAATACATTATTTATATCTACACCAAGCGGCAACCTCTGGGGCTGAAAGATTAAGCCAATGCGGAAGTGCCAAAAATTGCAGTTCCTCAAATGGCCACTTGAGGCTCCAAAAGCGAGTCATTTCCCATAGACCCCCATGTTAAATTGCCCAACTTTACAGCAGAAATAAACATGTTTACAGCCTGGTACAAAAAACGGTTTTGGTCTCTATAGCTAATTTCCCCTTTCATGACAACTATACAGGGGGTGACATTTTTTAATGTTTAAATTTTATTAAGACATAAAGTTATGCATAATGAAGGGCATGGCTGCTTTGAGTGACAGGTCCGTCAGCCGCTAGGTGGCTTGTTTCAGCCATTCGGCCCGCCTCTTTGTCAATTTTGGACTGACTGGGAGTTAGGCAGACTCAGTCACTGTGCTGTATTCAGAGCTTAACAAGACATTCAGGGCTGACGACGGTAACATCAACCACAATAAACAGCAGGTCTCTGGCTGTGTACTGACACTGGCATGACATAAGATGCACTTGACTGCGATTGTGCCGCTAGGTTTACAAAAATAGAGCCCATAGTGATTGGGTCTGAACTCTTCCATGCCCATTTCTTTACTATTGTTCAGGTGAGCAGTGAGGGGCGAGTTAAGTGACACAGCTCCCAAGAGAAGGTGTAGGGGGGAAAGGTTTCAGATGCTATTCAACCATCTGACAAGCACATCTGCAGGTCACACTGCAGAACTAAGTGAGAAGAGAAGGAAAAAAATTGCCCCATAGCCATAGCTACTAGTTGGTCTTTCTCATGGTGCTGAGGCAGAGTCTTGTCAGGGTAAACCAGTAACAACTAGAAGAGTGCACTCAGTAGAGTGCAGATCTCCGCTAGGTATGTACAGTCAAGATGACGGTGAAGATAACAAAAACTGGGATTTCTTCATCTTGTATCATGCCTAACTTAAGGGGATCATAACATATTGGGTATGGAATTAATCTGCAGATGCTCTGGTTCAAGATGAGACCAAACTTAGATGATAGATGTTAGTTTTTCAGCCAAAATGTGGCCTGTGGCCTTGTTATAGCCAAGCCAATTGCCTGCAATGCCTTATTGTAACATATCATAAAATGGTGAGGACTGCTGAAAAGACAGAAGTCTAAGCTTTACAATAGGCTCATAAGGAATCTTTTCAATATTTATTTGAATTCATAAAACAACCTGCTCCTGATATTTGGCACAGATTGATCTAATGCAGCAACAAGGCATGATTGGTTTATTGTGTGTTGTTTTTTTTTTTTTTTAAATAATTTAACAATTCATCATTCATTATCCCTTCTTTGACTAAACTAGAAAAGAACAGGAAATGATTATGAGGTAAGATACTAGGGCTACTTTTAGTTGTAGTGGTTATGGCAGAAAAAATGTGTAGACACAGTGGAACAATACAACAAACAGACTAAATATATTCTCTTCTCTTGTCTCAATTAAGTGGTAAGCAAGTGGTTGCCTGTGCAGTATTTCAAAAGAAGCCAAATGTGTCAAAGCAAGAGCACTGTGGAATGTGTATTTCAGTAGAAGCCAAATGTGTCAAAGCAAGAGCACTGTGGAACGTGTAGGCCATGTGTTTCACACATCTCTTTTTTTTTTCCACAGAGGGCTTGAAGGCCCAGACCAGATGGACAGGCATAGTGGAGGGCTCACTGTTCTGTTAAAGTGTTGATGGATATGTCAAGTGAAAAGCATCTGGCTGTTTAATGTGATGCCTTTTGACATGGAAACAAAGGGGAGGCTCTGGGTTTTCCCCTCAGATACCACTGGCTACTGTTCTGCTCGACATCATGTCTGCGTGTATGGGTGTGCATGTGAGTGTTTATACACCTGAGTGTATATGTTTTTTCAGAAACACACAATATGACTTTATTCAAAGTAAATAATGATTGGGACTGTGTTGGATTTGGTAGGGGTGTGTTTGGTTATTGGCAATAATTAATATTTTTCAAAGATAAGTATGACTTATAATTATAATTAATAATTATCAAAGGTAATTATGAATTATAAGATCAATAAATTATTATATTAATTACTAATACTGGGCACCAACTCTTAGAGAGCCTCACATGGGGACACCAACTGTTGGATCTGTGAGGAACACAGCTGGTTATTAGCAATTAATAATTATCAGAGATAATTTTTCATGGTTTAATGTATTAATTATAAAATTAATAAATATTAATTAATAATAAGAGGGCACCACCTGGAAACCAGGACCAATAACCAAACAATAAGGTAATCTCAAAAGAATTCACCTAGAATGCTAATATCTGAGGGATATCAACATTCACAGGTGAATGAAGAAGGTTTGAGTTCAAGCTCTGACTCTCTCAATCAGCCACTTTTCACAATATATAAACATAATAATGACAGAAGACTTCTCTTTAAAGATACAACAGTGTTTATTAAACAATAGCAAAGTTAACAAGATTAGCCGATGCTGTGATCAATAAATCACTATCTAAAAGCTGATTCTACCTAAGCAATAACAAAAGCCAGGTACAGTGAAAACACATGCAAGCAGGAGCATGTGTGTGTGTGTGTGTGTGTGTGTGTGTGTGTGTGTGTGTGGACGGCAAGATGGCGATGTGATCTGGTGTGATGACATCATGTAAGAGTTTAGATGGCGGATGTGACAATGGGAGGAAGTCATGTCACGTGAGAACCAGAAGTGACTGCGGTGTCTTGGTTAGAACAATAACAAGATGGCGTCGCCTGGAGTTCGGCGTCTCTCCACTCACCCAATTCCATGTGAAACACACTTGTCTGATGGTAGATAACGAGGGGCAGAACGGTGCTGTGTCCCATGTTATCTGAGCGTCAGATGTGCAAGAAAGATGTGTGTGTGTGTATGTGTGCGTGTGGGTTAGTAACAAGAGAGGGAAGGAAAAAGGAAGTAAAGCGACCATGAGGGGGAGAGTCCATAGAGAGCGCACATACGGACTTCAGTCTGTAAGACATGTTGTGTGATTTCAAATCAACAAAGCAACTTACTGTCTCACTTATGGTGGCACAAACAGCAGTCCTGAGTGGGACAAACACAGAACAGTCTAGCGTGATGAACACAACTAAACAGGCAGCAAACTTCCAATACTTCTCAGAGTAAAGCAGCATTAAGGGACTCGGCGGTTCATCAATTCACACAACAAACATGAGCAATAAAGCTTAAAAAGCTAAAAATAACACACTTTCATAACCTATTTCTGCCCAGACTTAAGCCTCTTACTTGGTCACTTCAGAAAGCAAGCAAGGTGTGTGTTTTAGTCTGTCTTTGGTCCGGCTCAGCTCCTCAGCTCAGACATTGACGGGGCCATCCTCGCGCTCTGACAGCGGGTTTCATGGCAGCTGATCCTTGGCAGCATGGCGGAAAAAACAGCACGTGGATAGTCGGTAGACAGCGGGGCGTAGGAGTTATCCGCGTCTCAATGAAGAAATCCTTTTCTTCCCTCTGCAGGCAGTGAGAGTGCTGTGTTGCAGAAGCATCAGTCTCTCTTGGATCGTTTTGTGTCAGTTGAACACGGGCGAAGTTTCAGCTCATCCAGCACGGGGAGAATCTTCCATTCGGTGAGGAAAAAGTACACAAGCACGGGTTCACCTCCTTTAGTAAACTGGCTCACGAAGGGAGCAAAGCTTCCCCCAGCACAGTTACAATTGAATGGTGGAGATTTCTGTGTGCAGCCAGTACTTAAAGCTGCAGTGATGTCATGGCTGTGTCGCAGTGACTTCCTCTGGTGTTGGAGCATCTCTGCCATTGAGAGACGACAGTTTCCGGATTTAACACTAAGGTGCAAACTGAGCAGAGCATGCTGGGAGATGGAGTCTGTTTTAGACTCCCTTTGTTTGACGGGCACCTTCCTTGTTATCAGGCTTTGTGACTGCATGCAGGCCTGCCTTTGTCTCATGCACATGGAGTATGAGGCCCAACAGCTGCAACTAATGATTATTTTGTATATTGATTAATCTGTAGATTATCTTCTCAATTACTGAAATGGGTATCATCTGAGCCCATGGTGACAACCCAAAGATATTCAGTTTACAATGATATGAAACAGAGAAAATCAGCAGGTCCTTACAGTGGAGGTGGAACCAGAGAAAGAGAACTGAAAAAAAAAGTCAGAATTAGGGCTTTGGGGGTGATGCTATCTGTGCATGGTCCTCAGAAAGACAGAAGTACAAGAATGCAAACGTGTCTGCATAGAGAGTACATGAGCATGTGCATGTGTGCATCACTCTGTCAGCGCCTGGGTGTGTTACCATAAGAGGAATTTGTTCACCCATGTCTGTGCACACAAGAAGTGCCATTTGTTTTCCACCAGGCATTGCAAACACTCCATCACCACACAGAGACATCTCTCAGTGGACCCAGCCCACATGCTCTGCATCACAGGCAATCTGTTTAGCAAGACAAGGCATGACGGCGTGTGCGTGCATGCACGTGGGTGTGCGTGCCGTCTGTGTTTTTACACCTATATGTCTGAAAAGGGAAGTATATGTGAATCTCCACAGCAGATGGGAGCTTTCAGATGCAAGAGACCAAAATTAGATGCTTTCTCCTTCAACCAACACTCCAACTATTCAGAAAAGTATTTGGAGTTGTAGTTTGGATTGTGTTTATTTGCAAAAAATATAATTCAGGAGGCAATATGACATTTCAAAACCAATACTTAAACAATACCTTTTACTTCTACCCTCATACTGTAATCTGCTTTCAAATGCATCATTGATATTATAAAGTCAAACTTCCCCTCCAGACGTGTTTTAAGACATACAAGAAGTACCCAGCTTTGAATAATAATTTGTGTCTGAAATGATTATTCCACCAAGAAATTCAAAATCCAGAATCTATAAATATGCAAATATTGTTGATTTAATTAAGTTTTCCTGCTGGACACAAGGTTTCTCCTACTTCACTGTAAACTCCATTCTCAGTGTTTGTGCACAGGATGTCTCAAGTTTTAACATCACACTTGTGTAAGTTGTATAGTGGACCACGATTGGCTTCAAACTAATTGTGATAAAATCATAAATCATGCTGGCAAATACATGTGTTAAACTAAATTTAAGGTGACTACAGAGAAACCTTCCTCCTTCAGCAGATGGATTTGAAAACAAAATCTGCCCATACATCATTCTACACAGTGAAGAGAACAACACCGCAGTGATGCAACAATAAGAAAAACATCTTTTTAACTGGAGAGGGACTTAAACAAAATCATGCAAGTAAAGTCAGAAAATATCTGATCAAGAATTAAACAGAAAATTGTTCATCTGCATCTGGATCCAGATCTGCATCAAAATCATTCTTTATGGTAGACAAAGAATGTGATACAGTACATGTACCAGATTTGTTGAATTTAGTTCAGTAGTGCAGTAGTTCATGGAAAATGAGTGTCAGTGTTAAAAATAGCACACATATTAACGGCATGAAAATAGTACACTGATACAACATGTTGCACGTAGTGGCTTTAGTTGTGATAATCCATTTACCAAACCAGATTTCAGCTCTCCTTCTGGGGATTTATTTCATCAGCCTTAACCTATTGAGATTCTCTCAAATCAGACATTTTCCACACCAATTTTAAACATGCAATAGCTCATCTCTCTTTTGTTGAAGAAACTAACCCTTCACTAAGTATACTAAGTAGTAGGTAGTATAGCATATTATATAACTATTTTAGTAAAAGTTGCTTTACCTAACAGAAGAGAAATTAAGTCTGCTTTTAGGGCACTCTATAGTAGCCACTGGAACTGTGCATCAACATTTCTAATGAACTTCTTTCTGATGTTCTATACTGTGCTGTTCTAGTTCCAATAAGTTTTAGTGCAGCTTTCATCACTGTCAGTCATGCCACTAGGTGGATTCACGTATTCACATTTTCCATAGCTTCAGCTTTGGCTGGTGCTCTATTAATTACATCATCGCTAATTCCATGTTCTTCTTTTTGTGGTTTACTGCACTGATAGGAGAATCAGTGCTGTTTACTTTGATGCGCTCAACTGTTAATATGTGCAAAACAGTAGTGGATGGAAATGTTTATTCATTTATTTACATTTTCTTCTCTCTCTTTTCTTTTCAATTTCCTGAAATTTTGGTTAAAATTGAGTGCCCCAGTAGCTGAATGGTTGCTGTGCATGCCATATTACCGCAACTTTGCTGGTAATTCTAACCAGGGACATTTGTTGCATGTCATAGCCATCTCTCTTTGCTTGTTTCTTGTCTGCTACTACACTTTCCTCTATCCAATAAAGGCAAAAATGCCCCCCAAAAGGCAGGTATTTACCTGGTAGCATTAACCCAGTTCATACTAACAGATTAATCTAATGGCCAAAAGCTGAACCAAAAATACTAGAGAGCAGCTTAAGCCTGTTCAACTCAAAAAGAAACATAATGGACTGTTCCTTTGTGCTGAACCCTCAATGGATACTTACTACATGCTATATTTTGTGGAAATACGTCCTCTAAATATATACAAGTATCACTTGGAAAATTGAATATTTTCAAAACATAAAAGGTAGCAAAATGAAAAAAAAAATTCCCAGGTCTATATATGCAGTTCAAATGCCCCAGCATTCAATGAGTTTTGGATATGCTTTGAATTTAGAACATACTGAAAAGACTGGCTCGACTGAGGAGTAATCACTTCCTTCAACAACCTCCTCAGGGAGACCACACAGACAAAACTGACACAGGAAAATAAACACGTATTACAGCATACATACACCTACCATCTGATCAAAGGTAAGAGAGAAATGAACTCTAGTCACCCAATGCCTGTCCCAACCCTTAACAATCCCTGAAATCCCAAAACTTAAACATCAGAAGCTTCCTTCTGAAGTGCAAGACCTCTGCTGAGATGACCTAGTACATATACAGAGGCATTGTCATGGTCTCCCCGCAAGTGTGAAACAGTTGCTTTAAAATGAATTGTCCTCAATTAATGACGATAACATGATAAGCCTAAAGTGGAATTCTAAAGTTTGTCCTTCAAATCTCCTCAGCAAACTCAACGAGTAAAAGAAAACTTTTAACTATGTGTGAAAAACAACCAAAGGCAGAAAACACAAAAATAGACATTGCAAATATAAATGAACAATTATTGCTTTAGCTGTTTGGCTGACTGAAGTGTGCTTATGGTCTGTAATGTGTCTAATCCTGTAAAGTTACTGAATATCATTCATTTTGTAATTGTCTTTCATCCACATTCTGAAATAAACATATACAAATATGCAGTACAACAAAAGCATTGTGCAGTGCAGAACTGAGAGAGAACTCACAGTTGAACGACTGAGAGCACAGTTGATTCCTACTGCATTAGGCCATGTCTTTATTAAGATTGCTCTTTAAGCACTTCAGCTGTGACATATCGGCTTCTCCCTGTCAGACCTGGCCTCTCAGAGTCATTACCATCAATCTGTATGGACCAAACTCCTCTCCAATTCTTGTGATCACCCCAAAAGTAATTTACATAATGGATGAGTGTCATTACGTAATGACAACAGCCATATTATGGACGTAACAAAGCAGGAACTGTAGTTCATTAAAGGGAAGGGAATTGTTTTGGGGGGAATGAGATAAGGAGCTGAGGAGTGAGAATTGGTATGACGATATTATTCATTTATTCCCATTTAACAAATGCACCAATAATCTGGGATCTGTAATCTAGAGAGCTGTCTGCCTCTGAGAGCTACATTTGTTTGGATCGCCAAGTCAACAATACTATGAGTCACATTAAATTAAAGGGAAATAATGAGCGATAAGGTCATGACCTTTATTAACCTCTACAGGCAACATGAAGGGATTTTCAGCACATGAGTAGAACCTTTAGGTTAGCTATATGTGACTAAATGTAGCTATATAATGTGTAACATATATGTTACACATTAGGGGTGTGCCCGAATACAAATACGTTATTATTAAAAGCACAAATAGTGGGTTTTTTATGAATATTTGTTTCAGACAAATATTTTAAAAATTATTTGTTTTTGGGAAGAAAAAAAAACAGGTTAAATAACAGCATGCGGGTCGGTTACATCAGTATCTCAGTCTCTCTCCTCTGCTCCGCGGTTAAGTCTATCAACAGGTCTCAGAGAGGGGAGTCACATCCATCTGCTACATGACACACATTTCCTAATTTGGACATCATTCCTGGAGCTGGGAGTGTTCCCCTGAGATAAAGCTGAGCTACTGACACACGCGAAGTGCTCCCAAGGGACTCTCCATAACCTGTTATTCCCCTTCTCCTTTCCACAAAGTTAGGTTGTATAAAATAGGAAATAAATGAAAATTGAAAAGCAATAATCACCTTTGCAGTTCTTCCCTACACATTAAACGGTGTGCTGTCTCTGTGTTATGGGTGTATTAATAGGTAGAGGTCTGCTTGCAGTGAGGTGATGAGTAAAATTTTAGCTCAGTAGTCAGCGCAGTCGTCTATGATCTGGGAGACTCCAGTTTCGGACCTGGTGTGGGGACCTCCTTCATAAGATAGTGTATTCATTTGTAACACTTTAATTTTCTAAAATTAAAAACATAATAAAAACAAAAACAGGATTTTTAAGCCTCTTTCCACTTTTATTCAAATACAAATACAAATACAAATACTAGGCCCTCTGCACATCCCTATTACACATATATGTGACAATATATATATATATATATATGACAATGATATCAATACCCTTGATTACATTCAATGATGTTGTTTTTTAATGGGTAATTCCAATAACAGGACAGGTAGACATCATTTGTCAGTGCCTTCCAAAACTGAAGAAAATAAACCATTTTATGATGTCACAACACTATGGTTAGGTTGAGGCACAAAAACAAATGGTTAGGTTTAGAAAAAGGGCATAGTTTGGGTCAAAATTACTTTTTTAAAAGGTTAGGGTACCTGTGGCCAGGGTTAAAAGAAATCAACATTGACTGTTGCAAACAGGAAACAAACAGCAATCCCCTGTATTAAAGTCTGATACTTTGTTCATCTAACCTGACGTCCTCCCTCTTTGTGGCTCTATAATGATGGCATACTTCTTCCTCCTTTGCTCCAGAAGGACACGAGTCATAATTACTATGACTGTTGGATGTTAGGTTTACACTTATGCTGATTATGCTTTTCAGCAAATCCTAATAAGAATTTAAGGTACAGAGGCCTTTCAGCTTTCAGATATTTCACATGTCGTGACGGTAAACACTCTCACAGCACAGCCTTTCATCAAATAGTCCAACATGTAAAGAAAAATGCTCAACTATAGGAAACAACTTACAGACCCATATCAGTGCTTTTCCATGTTTTAGCCCATTAACCCCAAATCAACAAGAAAATGACACAATACAGATTACTATTTCAGAGTTTGGGATTTTTAGATGTGTTTTGCCTCCATTTGAGGCAGCAATGGGTTGAATTTTCTTTCACTCGGGTATAAGAATGAGAAAATTAAAGTATATTCTGGCTGCATGATACTGCAGCTGACAGAGCAGATTGATTTGTTTGCACTACATTTGCATGCAGCTAGGGCTGCAACTAATGATTATTCCACTCTAGATCAATCTGTTGATGATTCTCTCAATGAACTGATACATTGTTAGATCTATAAAATGTCATAACATTGTAAAATAACAATGCCCATCACAAGTTCCAAGAGCCTAAGGTGACATCTTCAAATTACTTGTTTTGTTCAAAAGACACAGAGAGAGAGAGGGAGAGAGAGAGAGAGAGAGAGAGAGAGAGAGAGCGAGAGAGAGAGAAAACTTACTTTAGTATAATTTAAGAGCTTCATGTTGTAGCAGCTATTTAGTGACATTTTTGCTTGAGATTTGAGTAAAATGATTAAAAATGATCAAACTGTTGATAACTGATAAATTGAGTAATTTCCTGACGATTGACTTATCAGTTAATCAACTAATCAGTGCTGCTCTACATGCAAGAATTAGAACTATGCACTGTAATGGATGGTTTTCATTAGGGGGTGTGCAAGACTATGTTATAAGTATTTTTGATCATGAAAACATGTTTGTTGATTTATCTGTCAATAAAATTGATTCATCAAAATTTTAGTTTATGATTCTATTGTTGCTTTGAGTCCTAAGTGCAGTCCTGGGACGCACAGCAGCCTATAAATCCAGCAGCTAGCACATAGCTAGATGTAAAGGGATTGCATACGATCTTTGTGATTGATCATTAGGCCTCCTCTTGAGTTTGACTGATAATTTCCTGAAAATGTAGAAAAAAGATGCACTTAGAGTGATTGAAAATGTAATAAGACCCAATAATGTAATACCTTTCAGGTGGGGGATTTTTTTCAAAACTGATGATGTAATAATTTTGATGGATAATGTAATAATGTAAAAAAGTATGTTCAAGTATACAATAATTATAATTCTCTTAGTGTCATGTTAGCCTACTGTAAACACTAGCATTTGACTGATTTCATGTTTGGAAATGTAAACTGTACAGAGCTGTACAAACCTGCCATGAGAGATACGAAGGGATGACATCTCTCTTCGTTTGATAATGTTAAAAGTTAGGCTTTGTTGCGGGTTTCCCAACTCATTTAAAAAAGACAAGAGAAAAACAAGAGAGAGAGGGCGAGCGAGCTGAGAGCATGAGCGAGCGACGGAGAGACAGACTGGAAAGCTTTCTCTTTTCTCTCTATTTTCTGATTGTTTCACAGCGGTTATGTTCTAAAGCACAAATAAACAGCCATCAAACACTCAACAGATGATTTACTGAAGAACAGATGGTCTTTTGGTGCAATTTGGATATGCGACACATTTAATATTGATAAACTTTGAATAAACAAGCAAACAGCGAGTCGCTTAGCTCTGTGTCTGAGTGTAGCAGGGGCTGTTTGATATAAACACCATCACATCGGGGCGGGGCTTCCGCGCTCTGACTCGACTTCACACTTGGCAGGTGTACTGCTGAGGACTCAGGGAAGTGCAGTGAGGAACGTGAAGTTATTTGGACACATGACATGTTTAATAAACTTTGAATAAACAAGCAAACAGCGAGCCGCTCAGCCCCGTGTCTGAGTGTAGCAGGTGCTGTTTGATATAAACACTGTCACATCACTGTGGGGTGGGGCTTCTGGGCTATGACTTACTGACAACGGCACGCACCCTTCTCAGTTTAACTGCCTAAGAGAGAAGAAAGAGCATACACAGGAGAAAAAATCAGAGGCGGAGGCAGTAAAACTAGCCAATAGTAGTGCAGACACGTTTGATTGGCAGTAGAATCAACCAATGTACACTGCTTCTACAGTTCAACCTCAGTTTAGTCTCACTGATGAAGTTTCTGTCTGGATTTAAACCATGTAATGTATTAATTCCTTACCATTTTAATTGATACAATTGTCATTTGATACATATATACGCAGTTCTCAAGAAATAATAAGCAATCGCATGTTCCGAAAAGGAACGTTTTGAACGGGTACTGTGCTAGCTCCATACTAAAAGAAGGAATCTCTGTATGTATGTATGTATGTTAGGGCTGTCATGATATAAGATTTTCACAACATCATTATTGTGGCCGAAAGAATTCATGATAACCATATTATCGTGATATCTATAGAAAATTTGAAAAAAAAAAAAAAAATGCTATCAGTCAAATCATCTTTAACTTTGTTTATAGCGTGTTTTGCCTCTTTTCTGACAAATGAAATACACCCAAAATACAAGTGTAGGGAGGTGGAGAGAGTCAGTATCCATAACTGTACATAGTTTGAAAGAGGTTTGAACACACTAAAGTATGTTTTTATTTCCTCCTGAATATTTTTTTGCAAACAGATGCCTGCAGATGACCTATAGTTGTGTTGGCTCTGGAGGAGCACGGCCGGTTATTAGCAATAATTAATAATTATCAGAGATGATATATAATATATAAACACAATAATGACAAAAGACTTCTCTTTAAAGATATAACAGTGTTTATTAAACAATAGCAAAGTTAAAAAAGTTAGCTGATGCTTTTCTCAATAGATTACTATCCTAAAATCTAATTCTACCTAAGCAATAATAATATAAAACAACAGCTATGCAAAGTTAAACACATCGAAAACCAGATTGCTAGCAGTAGCCCGCCTAAAGTTACTTCTCTACCTAACAAGCCACCGATCCTGCGATATGAAAGTCAATTCGCCTCAGCGGCAAAGGGAAAGATGCCAGCAGAGAAAGTTGAGTGCCACAGAAAAGTCACAGCTTATGTGGTGAAAAGGCTGCATACCTTCTCAGAAGTTGATGCACCGACATTTACATAAGCAAAGATAAGAATAGATTTAAGCTAGCTAAATTAGCTAGCTACCTTCCCCTGACTTACAGTATCAGTAACATTATATGTTATGTTTGTTTTGTGTTTGCAGGGATATGATCGATTCTATAAACTCCAGGTACACCCCCCCTACAAGGGACTACTTGGCACTCCCATCCTGGTACCAGATAGAAAATTTCCAATATAATCTGTAAACTTAGTGAAGTCCACTACATTGCCCTCACTTGTGATGGCCTGACTAGCATTGTTCAATGCCCTACCTTACTGTCACAGCACACTATTTAGTGGAGGCAATGAGGCAAAAAGTGCTCCAAACAAAACGTGTCTACACAGCCCAGACAGGACTTGTCGTGGCAGAGGAAATTGGTGACATCCCGACAGAGTTTGGCATTTTTGACAAAGTGGTGGCCACCACAGTTGATAATGTGGCCAATATGGACTAGCCATAAAAAAAGCCGCAATTTGTGAAGCTAGGCTGCTTTGCTCATACACTCAGTCTAGCTGCACAGTCTTTACTCACTGATCGCAGTGACTCAGTGGATGGTGAAGATCTGTGGCATCGTCGTGTGGACAAAGAGGTCATCCATGGCCAAGATTGTTCTGCGGGAGAAGCAGGATCCCTTCATTTGACCCTGGTGCATGGTATCTAATTAAAGTAATGCATCTTTTTTTAGTAGTACAATGCACTATGTACATTTTGCAGGTATTAACATTTGTAAAACAACACAGTATAACATAAATGTCATATCTATCTATGTAACCACCTTTAAAAGTTGCATGTCATATCAATATAATCTCATTTCTCCATGTATTTGTGATTTTCTTGTTTGTGTCAGAGCTGCCTCAACACTCACTCATTCTTGACGTGAGAGCTTGATGTACTTCTCTCTACCTAATGCTGGAGAGATTCCTAAAACAATACCCTGCAATTCAAGCAGCCAGCTTGGATCAACAGCTGAGAAAGCATATCGAGAGGGACAGGTATAGATAGATAGATAGATAGATAGATAGATAGATAGATAGATAGATAGATAGATCAGTCGGTACTTTGTTGATCCTGAGGGAAATTTAAGATCCAGTAGCTTTTAGAACACATACAAGAATATAAGAATAAAGACAAGAGTATAAGAATAAAAACACACAGCAGTGAACTGATAGTCTAGCCACCAGAACAATTACAGAGAGCTGTCACTATAATAGAGTATGTGCTAATGGAGGTAGTGCAAATGTTAGGTGATTAACAGTAAAGGTATTGCAAATGTAAGGTGATCAAAAATTAAAAACAGTGCAAGAATAATGATTACTGTGGATAATATAAAATTCAAATTGAAGATAAATATATAAACAAATACAAATGCAAACTGTGCATAAGTTAAGAAAGAACAGTGAATTATTATAATATTACGTAGTGAATTTAAAGATAAACAGGTAAACTCCCTTTTCAAATAGCACTGTTTTTTGTTCAAAGAGAAAAAAATATTTTGAACTCAGAAAATGCATTTTTTTTCTCACACAGACTTGCTCGGCTGACTGAGGAAGATTTCAGGAAGGCTGAGGACTTCATCAATCTGATGAGAGTTTTATACACATCCACAGTCTGCGTTTCTACTGAAAAGAACCCCACATGCGATCAGATCCTGCCAATTCTCCAAAAGCTTGAGATGCATTTTGCTGTTGAAGAGGGAGACACAGTATTTGTATCCAACCTTAATTAGCAAGTGCGGGCAAACCTGTCCAAGTGGTACCAGATAAATGACTGAGTCTGTAAATAAAATGATTGAAGAATACAGGAAATAATTCTATTCCTGTGACTTCATTGTATATTTAAAGAAGATTTATGTTTCACAGAGTGATGACATCAGGAACTTCCTTGAATGCTAACTGCATTAGACCCATGCTTCAAACAAAAGATGGACAACTGTGCTACTGTCTTTGACCAGATCAAGGGGTTACTGGCTGGAAAGCTGACTGACTCTGAGCAGGTGAAATGTCATTCATTCACAAATATATACTGTCTCCCCCTCAGCCATTAAAATGTTTGATCTAAATGCCAATTATGTTCTTTGTAGTCAACAAAGCATGATCATCGAGAAGATGGTGATGTCACAGTGCAGTCTGAGAAAAAACAGGAAGCTGCAGTGATGTCACAGCTGCATTGTCATGACTCCCAGTGGTGTTGGTGCATCTCTGCCAATGAGAGATGAGAGCTTGGGGCTTCCCACAGAGTTCACACCGAGGTAAGAACTGAGCAAAGCCTGATGGGAGATGAAATCCATTTTGGACTCCTTCTGTTTGGCTTGGTGCCCTTCCTTGTTATTTGTGACTGCATGCAGGCCTGCCTTTGTCTCATGCACATGGAGTATGAGGCCCAAGAGCTGGTACTTATTAGCTGGAAAACACAATGGGACCACAGCATGGAGCCTTACCTAGTCCAAGTTCAAACTGAATAACAATACCACAGAAAATGAATATTTTACACATTTTTCTAAGGGTATGTATGCTTTGAATATTTTTTTTTCCAAAAAAAAAAGACAATTTAGAAACACCAAATAACCCCTGCTTCAGAGTAACTGAAGCATAAACACATTATAGTTCTTTGTTGCACTGTTGAAACTTTGTGCATATAAAAGAGTCAAAACAAGTGCTATGGTGGAAAAGCAGTTCATATAAAAAGTAAATCACAGCTAACTATTAGTATTTACATAATTTTCATGTTGTGGTTTTATAAAAAGCAATAAAGCAGCATATGGTTCAGAATTTCGCTGGCTATTTGAAGCACCAGTCATTGGCAGAATCTGTTCCCATTTTACTGGATTGGATCGACTGGACCTTTGCCAATGTAACAAGGTGTCGGAGTTGTATCAGTCAGTGAAGTAATATGAGGCTTCCTAGGTGAGTAGCATGAATTTGTAGTCGTTTGTTTGTTGGTGGTCCGACAGAGGTGTTGATTGTACCTGCTGTTGTGATTGTATCTTGAAATGGTTTGTATCAATTGAAGCACAAGAATATTTTAACCCCTTAACATTCCAACAGCCCGTGGATGGGACAGGTTTTAAGAGTCACTGGATTATTTCCATGATATTATCATATGTGTATTATTAACATGATATAAATTTCATTTCGTTTTTTTAAATATCATGGTTATCATCAATAGCGGTATATCATGACACCAGTTATGTATGTATGTATGTATGTGTGTGCTTCACATATCATTTGAACCATTCATCTGATTGACTCCAGACGTAGCAGGTGTATGGCTGGGGACCCAACGGATTGTAGTGTCGAATTTGGTGCAATTTGGACACGCGATACATTTAATATTAATTGAATAAACCAGTGATCAGCGAGCCTCTCTGCTCTGTGCAGGGGCAGGGTGGAGCTTCAGGGCTCTGCTGACTGACTCCAGCATGACAACAAAAACAGAGCTTTTAATCAAGAATGGACACTCTTACCCTGTGTCTAGACAGAAAGTGTAGTGTTAGCAGCACGTTTAGCTTTTTTCATTTTTTTCAGGCTGAAAAATGAAGCCAATGCGGCAGTGCCAAAAACTGCAGCTCCTCGAATGGCTTCTTGAGGCTGGCTCCAAAAGCGAGTCAATACCCATAGACCCCCATTTTAAATTGCCCAACTTTACAGCAGAAATAAACATGTTTACAGCCTGGTACAAAAAACGGTTTTGGTCTTTGTAGCTAATTTCCCCTTTCATAACAACTGTACAGGGGGTGAATTTTTTTATAACTCACCTGTTTAAATTATATTAAGCCGTAAACTTATGTATAATGAAGGACATGGCTGCTTTGAGTGACAGGTCTGCCAGCTGCTAGGTGGCTTGTTTAAGCCATTCGGCCTGCCTCTTTGCCCATTTTGGATTGGCTGGGAGTCAGGCAGAGTCACGCACTGCCAAGATGGCGATGACCGGAGTAGCTCATTGGAGCTTCAAAACCGCTCTTTAGAAACCGATTGGTGACGTCACGGTGACTATGTCCATATTTTATTTAAAAACATAAATCCCAAGTGAAGAACAAAAAAAGAGTGAGCAGTTAGCAGCAAAGTGCATTCAAGTACATTTAGAGAGTATATGCACAAAAGTACATGTCTCAGTTTGATGTAGACAGCTCTTGCATGTCAACGAGTGACCAGCAGTGATGGGGGAGTTATATAATCCATTTTGCTGTCCAGAGAACATTAGGCAACATGATTGTTGGAACTGCCGGTTTGTATGGGTTAACAGTTAGCCTAGCTTTTTGGAAGCACTCAGAGCCCAATACACAATGACTGTCGTAACATGCATAAAACGAAGGAAATACTTCCACGGGCAGTTCAAAACGAGTTTGTCTCATATGCTCTGAGACCATGGTAATTGTGAAGCACCACTACAGACAAAGCACAAATCTTTGGAGTAAACATACCCACTCAAATCCAAACTGAAGGCACAGAAAATAGGAATAAATGCATTAAATGCAGCCCTTTTTTTAGGCTACTTAAAATGAGAAAAGAACATTTATTTACTATTAGTGTACTTATTTCTAACATCTGTGTATAACAGAATGTCAGTTTCTTTCATGTTGTCGGTGTATATAATCATTTACACCTCACATCAACTGCATTGATTTTTCTATGCATTGTTGCAAGTTGCAGCCAGAGGCTAAGCAATCAGCCTATTCAGAACAGACACGTTTTTGAATGGACACTGTACTAGTCTATTAAACTGCAGGATGAGAAACCTTTATTTATTGACATCTCTTTTTCCACAAGGAAGGTTTTGATGATTTTTAGATGGTGATGCATAGTCATTTGCAATGGCTTTATATTTATTATACAAAATATTTAGAATTATTTAAAAAGCCTGCGTACATTACATGCTTTATATTTATCGTACATCTCTGAAAAATGCAAAATCTTGATGTAGCATGAAAAACAGGGACCAAATCATTTTGGGGGACTGCCTGCTTGCCTCTATTCACTAACCCTGATATAAACATTACAGTAAATACTACAGTGCATGTGGTTTATAGGAAACGGGCTGAAAAATAGATAAAAGCACTCCAGTCTTTGAAAGAAGGAATTAGGGGGAAACAACAGCTCTAACAACATAACAAAGTTCATCTAGACAGCAGCTATAGCAACATGACAAGTTCACACATGAAGCCTTCTAGCCACTCTAAGCTCCACTTAGATCATCTGCTGTCTTCTCATCTTCACCTGCCAAGTGGATGACAGCTCTCAGTGGACCCACTTTAACAAGGAGGGCCTCAGGGTCTGAAAAGGAAAATAAGGGATTCCAGCAGATTGCAAGTGGACCCCATGGGAAACAGCAGCAGTCTGCTTTCTTATCCCTACAGTATCCACCAGCCTCAGTCTGTAACTCTATCTGGACCATGACATTCCAACAAAGTTACAAGTCAAGATAAGTCTTAAGTCCAATGGGAGAGGAGGGTTGGGGCTCTATGATTAAGTTTGTGCTTCCTTATCACCTTGGGAAAGGTTGAGTAAAAGACAAAAAAGCACACACACACACACACACACACACACACACACACGCATATACACATTGTGAATAAAAAAAAATCCTGTTTTCCCAAGAGTAATCAATTCATTGTGGGAAAGTTGCCAGCAATTACTGATCAAAGGAGAAGCTGAATTGCAGTCCTTAAGCTTTGAAGAAGTTTAATAACTCACCTACATGCCTAACAGTCTAGCCTGCTTATCGTTTTAATTTGAGCCTTAATGAGACACTAAGATTATCACTTCCCTCACTCAGCTCCCTGGAGAGAAAGTAAATATGGAGGACAGGCATGTAGGGAAAAAACGCTGTATAGAATGGTCACATTAAGTTCCTCACCTGCAGTCGTGAATATCTTCATTGCCATTTCTTCATGTTGAGTAGTTTCAGAGATAACTCTTTTTTTACTGCTACATAGATAGCAAAGTCATATTAATGTTCATTAGATTTTCCAGTTTTATAACCACCTTTGTTCTTCGTAGCTTTCAGTTTTTTTCTAAGCTCTATTTAGGTCTGATTTCTTGCCAAGAGCACAAGGCACATATGATTCATGTGATGCATAATTACGTGATAATGCTCTGGTTGTCAGGTCAAAAGAGAGAGAGAGAGTAGGAAAAAAAGTCTGTCACCTCTCCAGCTGACCCTTTCACTTTCCCTCCAGAGCTGAACTCTGCTTAACCCTCAGGTGATACCACTTTTTTCCTGCGCTCCCCTCAGCAGCACTCCGGCTAATTATGGATGTCACAAAGAGACGCCTGCACGCAGGGACAGCCATTATACTGGAAAGCAAGCTGCCGATTCTGCAAAAACATGCCGCAGTGGTGTTGAGATAGGACATGTGTTCCCCAGCAAGTCTCTGTACTGTAGGCGTCACAGTCGACTGATGCCACAGTGGAGGACATATTTCCCACCAATCATTTCTGACAGGCAACTAGCACTGCAGATGTGCTTGTAAAAGAAATTCTATCAGGACAAATGGCACATACCAGTACATGAAAAATAACCGGGATGTGTGTATGTGACAAGCAGGGTGAAGAGTTTACTTCATGCCGTATGGGTTTCAGGATTCTGCAGAAGATGAGGCCCTGCCTAAAGCCCTGTGTGACACTAGTACAATGTGTGGAACTTATTGTCTAACTTATTGTGTAGAGTAATTATTCCAATTAATATTACTGATCATGCTTTACCAAACACACAATCTGATAAGCCAGATATGTCAGTTTTTCTCAAAATGATTCCATGGATATTTTAAAAAAGATAGTGCTTCAAAGCATACACTACACAGTCAAAAGTAAGTGAACACCTGAGCATGGCCACTGATATTGTGTGATAAGGTCTGGCTCACAGTCAGCATCCCAGTTGATCCAAAAAGTGTTGGAGGGACCAGTCAACAGTCCTCTAAATTACCAAATACATGATTTGATCATGTGACTCCAGAATGACACAAAGGAGCATTTTCTAATCTGGCAACCCTATTGGCAGTAATTGGCAGGACATCATTTTTCTGTGCTTTCCAAATCTCTTAGAAATTAATGTTTTATGATGATGTTTTATGATGTGACAATGCTGTGGTTAAGGTCTGGTTAGGTTTAGCCACAAAAACCTCTTGGTTAAGTCTAGGGTTTGGGTTAAAATATACCTATTTTGTTGTTTTAACCCTTTTGGTGGATCTGAACTTGAAAATATTGACCATATTTCACCAAACACAAATGATACAATGAAAGAAGTGAATTCTTCATCATCTGAGCCATCTGAGGTATAATAATATATATATAAATAAGCGGCAATTCATGGGTTCAAACCTTTTTGTGCTCAATAGAAGGAAGCAGCGAAAGCGGCCAAAATTAAAGCTGTGACGACAAGTGCGACAAGTGGGCCTCAGGCTTCACATTGGTAAGCAAGGTCACTTCAGCTAGTTTAATTCTGTTTAAAGAATGGGTGAGGCCAATCACATATTTCTTTCAAAGCCTGCAGCATTTCAATAATTGCACACTCAAAGTTCCGCCTTTTGTCCCCCCTTCATTGGATCTGAACAAAACTTGGTTTGTATGTTCAGGAGATAGTGCAGGATGACTCCAGTGAGTATAATCAGGATTGCTCAAAGGCAACTTGAATTAAGAGCAAATATGTGATAGGTCACACCCACTTGCATCAATATGGCACTTCAGATTTTGGTTAATACTTGCATGCACACCAATTTTGGTCAAATTCTGTCCGGGTTTTCAGATACACATTTGTCGCATTTGTGGCGTCCCGTATGGGTTGGGCTCAAAATGCTTTAATAGACCTATTCCCAATGACAGATAGAACTTATGTACCAAGATTTATGATGGTTGGACAAATGGTTTAGGAGTTATGGCCAATATTCTCTTAGCCCTGCCCTTTGCAAAGATATTTTGGTTGATGGCGTCCATGTTTTTCGACTGAGGGCTATATACTAAATTTGGTGTTGATTAAGTCAAAATCCAAAAAGTAGATGTCATGTTACTGTTTGTCAGTTTATGGAAATTAGCAAAAAATCCATCTGTATAGTCTGAGAGGCTTTTTTGTAGAGTACATTGAGCTGGACTTGTGTGTGAAATTTCAAGTCAATCGGACTTATGGTGTGAGGTCGCATAGCCTTTCCAAAATTGAAATTTTGAGCCTTAATTACATTGCCACCATCTGGCTCATGTTTCTTGGGAAGCTCATGTGCATCATTTCTAGTTATTGGGCCAAGTTGGTTTTAGCTCATGGCAATTTAAGCTGACGCGGCAGAAGACAAATAATAATAATAATGATAATAATAATGATAATAATAATAAACAGGCACAAACATAGAAGGGCTCTGACCCTAAATTAATCAGATAGCAATTCACAGTGGGCTGCTTTTATCAGATGACCTCTGTGTGGTGGTCAGTATTTTCATGCACATGATAGATTCACACTAGATTACAAACACAAATGACCTCTGCAATCGTTCCATCTGATGTGGAGTTCACAGGTAATACTAGTCAAGTTTGAACTGATGTTAAAATGTAGTAACTATTGTATGTGTTAGAGCCAGCATAGATAAATGAAGTGCTTTAATTTGTATTTAATGTATTCACTGGGGCCATGTACAGTGTTAAACATAAATGTTACCATTTGATGCACTGTACCAGAGTTAGCTTATAGCTAATTTTCGTCTGCAGTCCCTTCGGCAGGTCACGATTAAAACATAACAGCACAATAACAAACAGTACAAAACAAAAAACACACAGGACACATAATACAAAATACAAAGCTACACACATTAGCACATCACATACACTCACAATGTCAACTAGAAATGACTAATGTAAACTTGTCAAATTAAAAGCAAGATTATTTGCGTTCATGAGAAGCTCATGAGATGAAATTTAGAGTCAGTGGTTACAGAGCTGAGTAGCTTTTAGCACATTTTTTAATTTGGTTTTGAATGTACCGATGGAACTGCAGCTCTTCATATCATCAGGTGGGGCATTCCACCAAGTCGTAGCTTTCACAGAGAATGCAGTGCGATTAAATGGTATGGTACAATCTTGTACAGAGAATATACTGGAGGACCTAATAGAACTTACTGAGCGAGTATACACAAAGTCATCTAGTGGAGGAGGGGCCAAACCATTTAAAATTTTATAAAATAGGCACAAATTTGAGAATAATCTAAAGTTCTCGGAGCTCAGTAAACTGTATTTCACCAGTACTCTACAGTGATGAGTTTTTAGAGTTTGTTTGTGTAAGGACTCAAGAGGTTTTATGGTTGTTTCTTCAGCCTGCCCCCAACATGTGATGCATTAAGACATATGGGAAAGAATCCTAGCATGCATAAATATCTTGACTGTGTCCAAAGAGAGACTGTTTGCAGAGTTGTACTTTGTGGTTTTAACCATTTTTAAACATGTTTCTTAAAGTTCAAATTTGGATCCAGTGTCACACCAAGATATTTAAAATCAGTGACTATGTCAGTACTTTCACCTTTGATGAGAGTATCAGCATTAGGAGGTTGTACCATGGTTTTAGAGAAAAACATACCCTTTGTCTTGTTTACATTTAGACTCAGACATGATTGATCAAGCCTATGTGTGATCCTTTCCAATGTAATTGTCAGCTTAGCAGCACCTAACTCAACTGTGTTTGCATGTGTGTACACAACAGTGTCATCTGCATACATTTGCAGTTGTACATCATGACACTGTTGAGGGAGATCATTAATATATTGGCTCAATAGTAGGGCACCCATTGTGCACTTCATGTTTCTGGATAATGCATCACAAACTTTAACACATTGTGTCTTATTAGATAATTATGAAGACATCCATGCCAGTGCTCTAGATGAGAAGTTAAATTTAGAGAGTTTCAAAATTAAAGGCGACTGGATAGGTCCGCACCTTCTAGAGTCCAGGGTGCATAGAAAGGCTCTAGCATGCATGGGTTACATTACCAGCAAGGGTCCTTTAATTTTACTTCTTGTTTTCATAAAATAACTCTTCTGTTAGCTTCTTTAGTGCTGTAACTCCTTTGGAATATTGGTAACAGGAGGTAGAAGTTAGCAGTTTACAGCTAGCTAGTTGTTTTGATTTGAAAAATATATCCACAGATGATGTTTTCTCTTCTGTTCTTTCTGATCAATGCTATTACTTCTTCTTTAGAGTCCTTTCTGAAGATTATTTAAGGTTATTTTGCAAAATGTTCCACTTTTTTAGGTCCAAGTTTGAGATTTAATCAGGAGTTCACTCCCAGTGCAGCCACTTCTCTGGAGTTCAGTTAAAAAAAAAGGAGCAGCCATGTGGGCAGGAATAACTTTTTATGTAGGCTGTAGAACAGACTGTAGACTATAATCAGCCATCAATTACATAGCACAATAACTGCTGGCAAAAACTTCATCCCTAACTATATATTTTCTCCATTCTAAGCCTAATTTTTGTGGGTGAACACTAGCAGCAGCATAGTGAAAGAGTAGTCCATCTGCTGTGTGTAGTCTCTAACATCGAAAACCCTCATTATCCTCTGTTGGATCTGGGAGGAGCATGGCTGGTTATTAGCAATACAAATAAGCAATACAAATACCAAATAGTTAGTTGGCAAAGCACAAATAGTTTTTTTTGTTTGTTTGTTTTGTTTTGTTTTTTCTTGCGAATTTGTTTCATACAAATATTTTAAAAATTATTTGATTTTGGGAAGAAAAAAAAACATGTCACATGCCAGCATGCAGGTCGGTTACATCACTATCTCAGTCTCTTTCCTCTGCTCTGCTGTTACATCTATCAGCAGGTTTCAACTAGGGGAGTCACATCCACCTGCTACATGACACACATTTCCTGGACATCACTCCTGGAGTTGGAGGTGTTCCCCAGAGATAAAGCTGAGCTACTGACACCCACTAAGTACTCCCAAGGGATTCTTCACAACCTGTTGTTCCCCTTCTCCTTTCCACAATGTTAGGTTGTAAAAAAATGGGTAATAAATGAAAAGTGCAAAGCAATAATCGCCTTTGAAGTTCTTCCCTACACGTTACACGGTGTACTGTCTCTGTGTTATGTGTGTATAAATTGGTAGAGATCTGTCTGCGGTGAGGTGATGAGTGCTAAAGTTTTAGCTCAGTAGTCAGCACAGTCGTCTATAATCTGGGAGACTCCAGTTCAAGACCTGGTGTGGGGATGTTCTTTGTAAGGTAGTTTATTCATGAAAGCTTATTGTAACACTTTTCTAAAATTAAAAGCATAATAAAAACAAAAACAAAAACAAAAACAGGATTTTTAAACCTCTTTCGAATTTTATTCAAATACAAATAAAAATACTTTTGCTGCTTCAGCACATACAGACACAAATACAAATACTGGGCCTTCTGCACATCCCTACTCTGCACTCACCCAATTCAATGTATCAAACACACATGTCTGATGGTGGATAACGAGGGACAGAGTGATGCTGTGTCCCATGCTATCTGACTGTCAGATGTGTAAGAGAGGTGCATGTGTTGTGTACATGTGTGTGCACGCGTGTGTGGGTTAGCAAGGGAGGGAAGAAAGAGGAGGGAAAGTGACCGTGAGGGGGAGAGAAGCAGTTGCTTTGTCCACCGAGAGCAGGCGTACAGACAGCAGTCTGTAATACACGTCTGATTTTCGATGGACAAACAACTTACTTTCTCACTCATGGTGGCACAAACACAGCAGTCTCGATTGGGACAAACACAAGACAGTCTAGCATGGTGAACTCAACTAAACAGGCAGCAAACTTCAAGTACTCCTCAGAGTGTAATGTTAGCAGGCAAAAGGACTTTGTGGTCTGTCAATTCATACAACAAACAACAGCAATGAAGCACACTTTCATAACCTATCTCTGCCTAGATTTAAGGCTCTTACTTGGTTGCTTCAGAAAGCGAGTAGGGTGTGTGTTTCAGTCTGTCTTTGGGTACGGCTCGGTTCCTCAGCTGCTGATGGGGCCGTCCTCACACTCTGTTAGTGGGTTTACTTAAAGAAGAGTGGGGCATAGAAGTTATCCATGTCTTCATGAAGAAATCCTTTTCTACCTTCTGTAGGCAGTGAGAGTGCTGGGTTGCAGTAGCGGTCTGTCTCTTGGATCCGGTGGTTGTGTTCGGTCGAACACGGGGAGAAGTCTCAACTTGTCCAGCATCTTGGTGTGGGGTATTGCACGTGCTTAAAGGGGTGGTGACATTACAGCTGCATTGCCATGTTTCCTGGTGATGTTGGTGTGTCTCTGCCAGTGAGAGATGAGAGTTCGGGGCTTCCCACAGAGATCATGCCAAGGTGCAAACTGAGCAAAGACTGCTGGGAGATGGAGTCCATTTTGGACTCCCTCTGTTTGACTTGGTACCCTTGCTTGTTATCAGGCTTTGTGACTGCATGCAGGCCTGCCTTTGTCTCATGCACATAAAGTATGATGCCTGGGACACACAGCCTGCGTGAGCAGCACGTGTGCATCACGGAACCTCTTGCTTTTCATTTTGGGCCCATGTTAACAGATTAGAGCAGCCACACAGCCCACATGAGCCATGGCTGCTGCAGCCTTTCATCTAGAGATTCAGGGTCTCGCCTATTTTTTCCACTATTTTTGACACAGAAGTATCCCCAACCAGACCCCACCATGCCTGTCAGAAAGAAAGCCGCTTACACCTCACATATTATTTATTTATTTTTCACAATTGAGCACACGCTTCTTAATCTTTTTCAGTTTAAATTAAATATAAATGAAATTCATAATGATATGAAACATTCTATTGCTGATGGCCATTATCAAAGTCAAACTCTATGTAGAAAGACAGAGCTGTCAGCAGCAACGCTGTCTGTGTGGACACCGCAGGCCTGCGAAACACACTGCTCAGGTAGAGGTAGGCTGTGTGGCCCAGGCGTAAGGGCCACCGTGTGTGGCTCCATGCCACACAGTTCACATCTTCCTAATAGTTCAGAGTCAATTGTCACCAGACCAGTTTGCAGCACAGATGCATCCTCAGCTTTTCATTCCCAGTCTTTCTGTCTGGACAACTTCAGTGCAAATCTGTTCTACATCTTGCTTCTCTGGCATCAACAAACTAGACAGCACAGGCATGTGTGCAGTGTGTGATAGCCTCACTTTGTGCCTCTTATTAAATCTTATGTAACCTAATGTTTCAGAGTTACACATTCATATTTGCCGTCCAATCACTCACAATGCCAATTGTATCTAAAACCCCAAAATATTCTGACAGAAACAGAAAATGTTGAAAAGTGGAACCAGATGATGTTTGGTATTTTTTGCTTAACTAATTAAAAAAAAAAAATATGAAAACTAAAATATTGTCAATTTCAAAGTCCATCAAAATTTCCTTTTGATGGACTATCCAATTAATCACCTAATCATTCTAATCATTTCAGCTCTAATGCAAAGTGTTACCTGTACTTGAACTTTAAAAAAATGTAGTCAAACTGTGATTATAACAGTTTAAATGTTCTACTATTAAGGATATGGCTGTATTATTCTTTATTTCTCTCATTGTCAACAAATCTCATGAAAAGACCAAAATCAACAATGTGTTTGTTGGTCTCGCAATACTTTCAGTATTTCACTACTCTGTCTGTGGCTCTCAGCCTCAAGCCATTTGGTTCCTTCTGAAGATGTAAATCTTTGAAATGTGTCACAAATATAAACAGTGGTATAATATTTTGAAGGCTCTGTAATTTCGTAAAGCAGCTGTAGTTTTTATACATTTGGTGTTCTGGTGAGTATTTGGGGCAGCAGGACAGTGTAAGTGTAATGTGTAATGAAGGAACATGTCACCCAGTGCAACAGTGTAGCTCACTCACATGTTCTTAATGTTTTAACCCTAATGAAATGGAGCTCTATTGTACAAAGAAATAAGATATATCAGGCTTTGGGTACACACACAATACTTTTAAGTAGATCAGTTAATTGTTGATTTGGGTCCTTTCATGAGAATGAATGACAATAAGAGAAATATAGGATATTGCCAGATAAATCCTTTGTAACATGAGCTAATATTTTGTAAAGGAAAGAGACACAATCATGTGAAGTTGCAGTCACCTCTAAAAGATGTGGTATATGGGGGAGCAGTGCAACCAGCACCTAACTGCTATCATCTATATGCTGCATACAACATATAGATCACTGTGTTGCAAAATAAAACACGGCAGTGCACACTGGTGTTTGCTACAGTGTCATTTATGCTACCACTGGGAGTTTCCAGACAACAGGCTGTATATGGGACTACTAATGGGAGTGGTGATATAAAATGATTTATATATTTCACTTTACCCAGGTTTTTACACTCTGGCCAGCTGAGTGTTTATAAGCAAAAATAGCAGGAGCACTTGGAAACAACCTCACTCTCCATCTACACATGACCTGCTGCTATACTCTTAAAATAGGGGTCTAAAAATTACTTAATAATAGTAATTATTTGCATTATTTAATATACCATTATTAGATTAATTATTTTCTGATGAGCAACCTCTTGGGAAGTGTGGAAAACGGTGGCCTTGGCTGGTGAAGTAATTGACAAATGTGCATATCTCAGTAGGAGGGACTCTCCAAGTGTTGAGGAATAGTTAGCCATGTGTTTCTTTTCCTGGCTGCGCAGGTTACTGCGTGTGTGCCTGAAACCTCATTAAGCATCCACTGTCATCCTCCATCTGTTAAACACTCAGCCAGTAGAGCCGAGGAGAAAGGAAAGCAAGCTGTCCTCAAACTCCCTCTGCTCTCCTTCACTCTTTAGATATCTTCTATAGATAGATAGATAGATGTTCTGTATTTTGATAGATGTTGATAGGATAGCAGGTATGATTCTACAAGAAAAGATTTTTAAAAGAAAAGTAATGCCTTCTTCTAATTCTGGGAGTGTGTGTGTGTGTGTGTGTATGTGCGTGCGTGCGTGCATGCATGCATGTGCCTGCATGGGGGGTGTTAGCACAACAGATCCAGTTCATCCAGGTGGAGGGGGGCAAGGGAGTTCCAAGGGATTATGTTTGTTAAGAAGCCTAATAGCAGAGGGGATGAAGCTGGCCCTAACCCTGTTTGTTTTGAATACAGGGGCAGCATATCTCCTACCAGAGGGAAGGGTCTGAGAGCAGGTGCAGAGATTATGAATTGAATCCTTTGCGATCTTACTTGCTTTCTTCACTGTTCTCTGTTCATAGAGCCGCTGGAGGGTTGAGCACTGCTTCCTGCAATACTTGGACCCCAAGGTGATCACCCGCCACAGTTTGGCCTTCGTGGTCTCTGAGAGCCCCTCATACCAAGCCAGAAAAGAAAAGGTGAGGAGGCTCTTTATATGGCAGATGTAAAGGCTGCAGAGGATGGGAGGTGATACGTCCAGATGCCTCAGCCTCTGTAGGAGGTAGATCGCAGCTGGCGCTTTCTGAAGATGGTTTTTGTGTTGTTGTTTGAAGATCAGCCCGCTGTCGATAGAGGTCCTGAGGTACTTGTAGTTGCTAACCGTCTCCACACCTTCTCTTTTTAGTGTCAGCTGTGGGACAGGGTCAGCCTTCCTCTGGAAGTCTATGAGGAGCTCCTTTGTCTTCCTCATGTTTATCTGGAGAAAGTGCTCCTCGCACCACTGGTACAGCTTCTTCACTTCCTCCTCCTCCTATCTCTCTAGTTCTAACTAGTACTATAAATCTATGGTGCCCTCTTTTTGTTTTTCCTACATTTTTCTTTTTCTTTATTGCGTCTGTACCTTCCAACTCATCCCCTCTGAATCCTTTTTTTACTTTATACTTCACTGCTCTGTTGCTTTGCTTCTAAAATGGCTCTTTTGAGGGCATCAGGACTGAGTGTGGACGGTTTCTTTGCCACCATAAAGACAGAAGTAATGCAAAACGAGATTCATGTTATGATAATGGCTTATTTATGACTGTGCTCACAACGTTTCCAGTGCCTGCCCCTGAGGTACACAATGAAAGAAGGTGATTCCTCCTCACAATAGGTGTTTCAGAATTCAATTTCCTTTATCGAGGATAGCTTGGCGTTATTGTTTTGCATTGTGCTCAATGTTTTCTCTCCATTTTATCCCACTCCCTTGTGACCACCTGTGTATCTCCCTGTGACGGGTCACTAGAAGAAAGTGAAATGAAGTAAAAATTCACATCTTTAAATGAATTGTTTTTTACTTAATGATTCTGTAAGGAAATGACAGTGTGGACAAATAAAAATCTGAGGCATTTAATCTCTTCATCGCTTCCTCACATCATTATCCCTTCTGTCTTGTCTTGTTCTCCTCTCAGGCAGCTAGGTGAGTCACCAGGAGAGAGAGACAGACGGAGATGTGGAGAGGTGGAGGTAGAGAGACAGATGGAGACAGCACGGTGTTCCTCCTCTCGCCTGTCTGAATGGGGTGTAAATAGACAGGGTCAGCGGCTAGGGTCAGAGTTTCCAATGTGAGCTGATCTCTGGAGGCTGCAGCCTCAGGGACTCCGAGCTCCGTCAACCTTGGGCCCCTTCTGGGCTTCGCCAGCTGCCCCCCATGCCCCTCCAAACTTTTTAATGAGGCAGTTAGCCGTGCAGTGGTGGCCTTTCAGTGACGTTCACTGACCGAGCACTCTGATGAGAGGGAATATTGATAAAGCTGTCAGGAGGGAAAGCTCTACCAGACTGCATCTGTGTGTGTGTGTGTGTGTGTGTGTGTGTTTGTGTGTGTGTGTGTGTGTGTGTGTGTGTGTGTGTGTGTATGTGTGTGTTCACTCTGTTAATAATTTCCTCCCTAAAACCAGTGATCTGTCTGTAAGCTGCCATCCAAACCCAAACAAACAGCAGTTCCAGTGTTAATAAAAGTCTGGCAGGTTTTTCTTGTGTTTCAGTAGAAAATGAGATCAGTGTAGTGAGGCCACCAACCCTGCATTGGCTGACCGAGAAAGAGTGCTTGTTTGTTATCAAGGTATCTCACAAACCTGCTAGCAAAATTCAAATTTGGTGGAGAGTAATTCGTGGACTAAGAATGGTTGATTACTTTGTTTGTGTGGAATCAGAATTTTTTAAAGACATTGTGAAAAAGGCACTTTTGAACATTTTTGCCATCTTCTCATGACTACAACTTAAGAAAATGAGGAAAATATCTTCTCAACAATAGACTGTGCATTTAAAAAAAATGCTGCACAAACACAATTTGATAAGTCGTAGGCAGAATAAGGAAACGTGTTGCAAATACAGAAACGCTGCCAATCATAATGAACAAAACACTTAAGACAATTCCAGGGAACACTAAAAACTGATTAACAAAGATGTGTAATTTGCTGAAGTTGATCACCTGTCACTGGTTTTGGAAAATTTGCCAACAATTGGAGATGATGATGACACATCTGCATCAGCCTTTCACTAACATATTCATCAGGTTTTAGTGGTGAAGCAGTGAAGATGTTTTTTTTTTTTTAATCAGTATATTTATTTTGTTGCACGCTGCTGGTCACCATGAGATTCAGTTTATACATGTTTTAACTGTTCAACTTATTACATGTCATTCAACCAGACTCAGAGAAATGTAATAGTTAATCTGTGGAACTATTAGCAATTTATTTTATATATATATATATATATATATATATATATATATATATATATACCCGATAAAGTGGGTGGTGAGTGTGTGTACACACACACACACACACACACATATATATATATATATATATATATATATATATATATATATATATATATATACACACACACATATATACATATATATATCTGGTATATATATATATATACACACTCACCGCCCACTTTATAAGGTACACCTGTGCAATCTAATGCAATCCAATACACCAACTCTGCCATAAATTCTACATTTATGAAGCTTGTTTTCAGTTTTTGTTGATATTGTCAGAAATGTGATAACAATACTTTTTGTTACTGAGGTCATAGTGGATGGTGGTGGTTTACTGTGGAGGGCATTATATCGAAAAGTGTGGTATAGATACAATAGTATTGTATATGTATTGTATATATCTATGTATATAATATCATTGAATGTGATCTGGGTTTGCAAAAATGTCCAGTGTCAGTGTTGTTGTGTGGTGATGGGGTTTTACTGATTAGACTGGTGCCAGACATGCCAAAGCTGGCACTGCTATGTTTCCACATTGGCCTTGCTTAGATCACTTTACCTGAATCTCAGGACACCCTTCACATTATGGTTACAGCAAACAAGGCACCAGCATTTTACAACTAGCATGAACAACTTACATCATGCACATAATACACAATGCAGAAAGATGTTAGAATATGTTTTGTCTGACTGAAGAATCAATGCAAAATTTTCACATTTAGCTAAAACAAAATATAGTTGATAAGAGGTTAAGTTGGAGGTTACAAAGCAGGAGAACTGAATCACATATTCAGTGAATAGTGTAAAAGGTGTAGAAAAACAATGTAAGAGAAGCAGCAATGAGGGAGCTGTGAGTAAACAGAATACAATTTAAAACGAATAAGAAGTAACGTATCCCAAGTTTTTAGTAGCCTAATCAACCTGCTCTTTTTCCATTAAAACCCTTCCATACACTCAGAGACCTGGCACTGTTGAGACTGAGCTGAAACCTGATGAAGGCTCACACCACTGTTGTTAGTGCCAAGTTAATGTGACATCTCCCTCTCGATGGCATCACATGTTATTTTAACAGCCATGCTTTATATATTAGCTGCACTGATCAGCGCTGCGCTGTTGTGGAGGGAAGGAGTCATTAATAAGTCAGGGCTGAGCCGTCTGTCAGCCCGATGGGAACTATCTATCAGATGTGAGAGCAGATGACAATGCCAGGCAGGCATTAAAGATGGTATCTAGACCATAAGCACCTAGCATGCTAGCTAAGGCCTCTGTGAGTACGTACATGTGTGTATGTGGCACAAGGGAGCACACATGCAAATTTCCACGAAGCTGAAGCACACTGCATGCCTCTCTACACACACACGGGCACACACACACACACACACACAAACAGTTCCATGTGGAGCAGGATTACAGATGAAGCAGGTGAGAGGTAGGGGAGATCACAGAGAGGAGGTGGATTTATTTGCTGTATTAAGAACACTGATAGGAGATAGATAGAGGCTTTTGTGCTCGGTGGGTGAGGACATGAGGATCAGATTCGACACCAGGCTCACGTCTTCAAAAGCCTCATGGAAATGAGAAGGCTGGCTTTGACTTGACTCACTGCGCTGCATGTTGCGCTGTCAAGGTGTGTTCAGATGCTGTTCAAATACTTAACACAGCAAGTAAAACATGATTTAAGAGCAATTTTTAGCTTGGCAGTGATTTAATGCTTGGGGAAGATGATGTAGAAAGTCCCCTATTCTAATAAAAATGTATATTTAGATGTATTTTCAGTGATTTTTGAACTGGTTTGCCACAGACACACTTCACAATGGAGTAACTGGAATGGTAAATGGACTGTACTTGTATAGCGCCTTTCTAGTCTTCCGACCACCCAAAGCACTTTCACATTACGTGTCACATTCACACACATTCATATGCTGAATGGGTACAGGGGCTTCCATGCAAGGTCCCAACCTGCCCATCAGAGGGAAGCTAATCATTCACACACTGATGGCACAGCCATCAGGAGCAATTTGGGGTTAAGTACCCAAGGACACTTCGACATGTGGACTAGAGGAGCCGGGTATCAAACTGCCGATCTTCTGATTAGTGGACGACCCGCTCTACCTCTTGAGCCACAGCTGCCCTGTGGAACTGGACTAAGTCAAATAAGGAGGGGGTCTGTGCAAGATTGTGCTCAAACAACTGATCAGATTTTATTAGGATAATGAGAATTTCTTAATTCTCATTCAAAATCACACTGACACTTCAATGACACAGATGACAAAGACCCAGCCTTGGAGCAGAATCTTGCTCAACAGCATGTTGAGTGGTGCACTTCATATCTCTGCATATGATTTATCGTTGGTCATTTAATTGAATTTTTTTTAAGCACCCTTTAATGAACACCATTTCTGTTAAGCACAAGACCATCACAGGTCAAAGGTCATCAGCTTGCAGCAAGTTTAGACATGGCTATGACAACAGCACAATAGAGAGGACTGAACAGTGTAGACATCAGATTGCAGCTAAAAGTTAGGAAAATGACATTAGAATGGCATATTGTGGTGTATCAATGTCGTGGATGTTAGGGGTGTGCCCGATCTGGAAGACTCTAGTTTGAGACCCGATGTGGGGGCCTCCTTTGTAAGGTAGTTTATTCATGAACCCTTATTGTAACACTTTAATTTTCTAAAATTAAAAGCATAATAAAAACAAAATTTTTAAGCCTTTTTCCACTTTTAATCAAATACAAATACAAATAATTTTACTGCCTCAAGAAATATAGATACAAATACAAATACCGGCCCCTTACATTATTTCTCGAACTTCTTTAGTCTAAGGATGGGGGTGGCGTGAAATGTGGAGAGAGTTGAGCCTGATTTATGATCATGGCATAAGGTTAAAAAAAAAAAAAAGGTTGTTAAAAATGTCCATTCTAATTGCGATTATAAGAACCCCTGCACTGGCTCTTGCCATTCAACTTAAATGGTTACTTGTAGAAATGCAGCATATACATATAATTTACATGTCTCAGGGTAATGGTCATGGAGACCTTTACATGTGAGCATTAATGTGTGATGAAGCATCTGTATGAAAATACAATGGACAAGTTATTTTACCTGCAGTATTGTTTTCTTTATGGCGACACCTCGGAGTGCATTATCACCACAAAGAAAACAAAACAAAGACAGGCTGCATGTCAATCATCATTCATATTGTAGTCCATTAAAGCCATGGTTAGGTCAGTTTCACCAGTAGTATGTTGCTATAGTTACCTGCAATTCATAGAATATTTTTGTGCACTGATTTAGAACTGTGATTAAACTGTTGCCTGGCTCCAGACCTTTGAATCCGCCCAATCCACCAAGTGGAGAAGACTGTTGACTGGAATTATGTTCCAGAGAAATCTCTGTATCAGAAACCTGCCAGCCAATCAGAAACAAGTATTTTCTGTGGCCATGCTAGTCAGAAACAGCACACATTATCTATTTTATATGTATAATAATAGAAAAAATAATAGGAATAATAAAGTCTTAAAGCCATTCAGATCAAATCTAGTGCTCAGTTCATCTTTCTAATATGACACTATAAAAAAGGTGAAAAATTGAAACTGTTGAACACCAAGCAACTGACAAGTCCTCCAAGACTCTCCAACAGTTAGGCTAAAGAAGCATTCAGGCCCTCAGCACCCTTAATAACTCTTCGCTCAAGGAGAAGAGCTCCTTTTCTAACTGCACGGCATAATGTTGCAGAAAAAAAAGAGGGAACCCCTTTGTGGCAGAGATGTAAAAAAGTATAAGTATCCTTAACACAAGTATTAATACCCAACCAGTACATG
Organism: Thunnus albacares; assembly: GCF_914725855.1. Lineage (NCBI taxonomy): Eukaryota > Metazoa > Chordata > Actinopteri > Scombriformes > Scombridae > Thunnus > Thunnus albacares. Next base: position 36,497,352 of record NC_058109.1, on the reverse strand, counting down.
TCTGCCTTCTCTGTATGCTGTTGGCCAATTTAAACTCTGCACAAGGAGTTACATATTTTACAAGCACATCATATGTTTCTAAAATATTTTGCAAAGTAGGGAGCAACTGCAGTCATCAGATGAATACAAAGTATTACATCTTACAACAGGGAAATGTTATACCAAAATCCTAAAGTATCAATGTCTCAGGAATGTATTTCAGTTCTTGAGCTAATACACTTATTGCCTTCACACCTCTGCTTTATCCACACTATGTTTAAAAAAAATCTGACATCTCTGAATGCCATACAGGGACTATTCTGACAATCCCTTATTCACAGAAATTATATTAAAATATAAGAATGGAAGTGTGATATTATTCATCGAGACACATAATGCATGGATTGCAATGCCAAAAGCTGATGTGTCAAAAAAGTCAATACAATTTCAGGGGTAAAAAGGATTACTTGAGAATGGTTGTTCCTGCAGCAGACAATCTGAGTGGCGGGGCCTGGCTCTGTCTTACACATCTCTCCATTCCAAAAGTCATTTTCACTTCCAGCACAGGATGCATAATGTATGACAGGGTTAATCAACCTGAGACAAGGAGAGGAGGAAGCAATTCAGCTAGAGCAGTCTGCCCTCTATAGGCCAGCTCCCCCCTTTCATCTCCATTCATCTCAGCCCTCTCTCCATCTCATGTCATCTTTGCACACACTCTCGTCTTCTTCCTCTCTGGTTTGGATCATGCTACCTCCTCGCCTCACAAACTCTCCTTACCTCCAAAAACTAGGAGCTGCTTCCCCAGCAACCATCAATCTTCATGCTCTTCTACAGCCACAAATTATTTGTATTGTCTCAGTCGATTACTCTCCCATTCATCTTCCTGTAGAGCTGTGGCATTTCTCTGGGTGTGTGTGAGTGTGTACACACACACACACATGATCCCACAATGCACATATGTGTCGGTGTTTGTGTGTGGGCTGCGTTGCCCCACGTCGTTGTCCTCATTACCTCTGATCAATATTGCCCAGTGCCAGCTCGACTAACACACCCCACTCTACACACACAAACAGGCACAGCATGTGCTCATTTTCAAATAAACGATTGCAGTACTGGAGGTTTACTTGGTGCTGGAGAAATCAGCTTTATTGTTTATGACTAAACATCATCCTGCTTACACTGCTACAGGGGAGCAGAAACAGAGAGATACAGGTGAAAGCATACGCGCACACACACACACACACACACACACACATGGAAGAAGAAGAAAAGGAGAAAAAGAAAAATAACCAGGCTGGGAACTAGAATTGATCTGACGTGGGATCTCGAGGCCACATTATGACAGGGTTTGTAGCGGCTGGGAGAGGTTTGATGGGGAAAAGGGGAGATGTTCATCACAGCAGAAGCAGAGCCATCATCCTCCTGGAAGGAGTATTATATTACTGCTTGCCTACACTGTCAGTAAATAAAGCTGTTCCCTCACTAATGAGCCCAGGAATACTTGTACTCCATGGATAAAACTTTAATATTCTGCCATGCACAGCAAAGTAAACAAAAAGACTGATAGTAGAAGCTGTGGGAAAACTCACAGCTTGCAGAGATCTGAAGATATCAAGGCCGCTGTAGGTGAGAGCTGGGAAGTTTCCTTTTAGATGTGACAGATATTATAATCCCATCATTCTGACATCAACATGAAACTCTTGGGATGCAGAAAAGTAGAGATGCACTCACAAATCACTATTTTTATTTATTTTATTTTTTTTTTTTTACAACTTTTCAATAAATCTTACTACTACTATACTAACATAAATTAAATATTTCTATATTTTCAGCAGCTCACTTTTTTTTCTCCACAATACTAAAGTGTTGTTCATTTATTCAGAAAAATTATGGTTATTTTCCAGTTCTTAGAGATTTATCAGTAATGCTAAAAATGTAAAATTTGACCTGAGGACAGAAAAGTTAATGCACAGTCGGCTGTCCAAAGTGGAAGGGGTTCATCAACCGGGGATCTTGATTATGCTCTGTAAATTACAATCTGCCCATTCAATCTGTTATTCATTTTGTACAACTGGAAATTCTTGCCCGATGATTGAAAGGTCAGGGGTCACCAAACACATTAGAATTCATTCTTAGGGACCATGAATATTCACAATCTAACATGAAATAAATTGTCATAGATCAAAGTGCTGGTCAAGAAGAAATTAGGGCCTAATGATGGCACTAGACAAAGGGGCAAGAGGTCACTAAAACTATGAAGAATCATTCTCTATAAGATCTGATTAATTTCAGACATACGCACCTTCACATCAACAGTCATGTCTGGGCCTCAAAGCAGAACTTCCCTTTGATGCCATCACCTCTCCCCCTAAAGTAGGATTGCAGTTTGTTTCAGCATTGCTAGAAAGAAGTCTAACACAGCCAGAAACAAGAGCAGTCAAATGATCAGACAGGTTGCAAACAAGCCAGAACTTGTCCCATCAGATTTAATGATGTCATCGTGTTCCCACATGTCATCAGTTACTGTTACTGTTGTTATTACTGATAGGAATGAATTTATACCATAAAATTACAAAAATAAGATCTGAAGTGTAATAAATCAGATTTTTTCTTAAATAGCAAAGACAGATCTAAAAGTATTTATGCAGTGGCTCCAGGGCCTGAGCCTTTACATATCAGGTCCTTCCTCAACCTTCACTGAAATTACAGCAGGCTCAATGAACTAAATCTCCAACCCTGGTACTACTGCTGAACTCAATCAACGCAGATGCAGATTCAGCCTCAGGCTGTTCCAGCTTACTACCATGTAGCACACAGAGCTCGAGTGCATATACAACACACCTTCTAGTCAGAACATCCAGCCGCCAACATACTGTGTACTTGAACTTCAGGTTCAAGATACCAAAATCAAGAAACTCAAACCAGGTGTTTAACCAGTGCCTCTGTGTTTGTGTGGAATGCCCAGTTCACTTTAATCTAGATTGTGAATGTGTACATGTCTGCATACACTCCATTTAAGTTCTATGGCCATTCAAAATGCACATAAATTCCTACAGAGTCAGAGATTACTCTTAAGGTTTCGACACCGCTGAAGAAACTCATATACAGATATATCTTTCCTCTGCTCAGGTTTAGAGTCCAGCAATGAACACACAACATAAACATACTTTGTGTAGTGTGTGACTGGGTGCAGCAGCCGCCTCCTGCTCTGGCCTTGACATTGCCATGTCTTGTCTACATGTATTTGCCTTTTGTGAGGATATAAGGCTTCTCTAGCAGAAGAGATTGTCTGTTTTTTTACAACTAACTGAGAGCACTGAGCATAAACTGAATCTGTTCTCACCTTTTTTTTAATGCCATTTTGGTACAAATTGGAAAGTGAGGTGAAACTGTATTTACACTGCAGCCTCTCCTGTGTAGGTGGGTCACAGGGCAGAGGACAGAACTGAGCTTCTCCACCACACACACACACACACACACACACACACAGTGGACAGCAGAGCAGAGAGGCCACACTGGAGAGTGCAAGGTAACTTTTTACTCCTTTGACATCAACTACACCCGTTACTGGAAGTGTCATAAAACTTTTGCAAGTAAAAAGTCACTAAGAGTAATTTATTATAACACCTGTTCAACAAGAATAAACATGCAAAAAAGAGTTTCCCACTGTTTTACACAACCACAGCGTGCTTGTTTAGCTAATTACAAAATGTTATGAACAAGCTAAAACAAAAAATTGTATGTTGCTTAGCCACATATATTAAAATTGAGCTTGTGGGGAGGAAAGTTCACACCAAACCAGCCAGGACCACCACTGAGTGTCTCTGTGGACTCCAACATTTGGAGTCAACAACACCTTTGATATTAATCTCTCTTTTAATCTCTTTTTTATATGAATAGGTGGGTTTTTTGATAATGTAGTTACCCTGTGTTTTTTCGATTGTCTGAGTGCTTGTATTACTTGTTGTGTGTTAATATAACTAGTGGAGTTGTTGCTTCTCAGAACTCAGCGATGAAATTGATGAGTAAAATGTTATCGTAACATACCAATTATAATCAAAATTGGAAACACACATTACAGTGATTGCAAAATTATAATTATAAGTTCAGATATGTTTATGATTCTATTTCACTAAGATTATGCTTTATGCCCACTAAGAGTCTATGTTTCAATTAGTTATCCTTTAGTGCATATGTGTTTCTCTTTGTGGTCTCCCAAATTTATGGACGTGCAAAACTAAACTTCTAGAGTACCTTTTACACACAGAGTAAAAAAGGTCTGCTACACACATGCATGACAACAAAAGGCATCTCACATAATGCACTGGCCATGTGTGTGTGTGGCGGCACCCAGATCTGGTGCATGTGATTGTACCCAGGTCACAAGAATAGAGCGTTAAGCATTTCATCACTCTTTAAACATCAGTTTAGGTCACTAACATGTTAGTTAGGTCACAACATTTCAAAATACACAACATTTCAGAAAACACGACATTTTAAAAAAACAGGTAAACTAGCTGGCTGTTGTAGCCAGTATGCTAACATTACTTTATTATTATTATCAACTGTTTTGGACCTCATTTGCATATTTGCTCATCTTAGTCTGTGTGAAATGTCTAAGTTTATGGTAGAAGTTAGTTAACTAGACCCTTTTCAGTCATATATGTAAGGATTAGAGGTGTTTTGACATTGGGCATTTTTGATTTATTAAGCTCTAGTGTTGTCTTTGTGTTCACAAATGTGTAAAATACCAGCAATGTGTGTGTGTTGTGTTGTGTGTGTGTGCATTGTGCGTGCAGACTACAAAGTAAAGAAATGTTTTAAATAATATAATAAATGTCATGTGTCCCTATTTGAGAGGTGTGGATCCTCCTTTGGTAGGCTGATGCATAAACTCACCCTATGATTGCACCAGGATAACCCGGAAACAGCCAGAGGGAAACTAGCAGCTGGTAAGTCGAGAGAAGAGTAGAGTCCATCATTTAGATAGTGACACATTTAGGTTGTTTTGGCTCTTGATTTGGAATGAAACAATGACTGAAATTGACTTGGTTTTAAGTAGTTTTATTGTGTTCACGTCCATACTGACACTGTGAACAGCAAAGCCACTCTAGCCCCGTTTTATAAGTAGTCTGTCAATTTTAGGACAATGCAGGAGGATGACGTTTCTGCATATATAGAAAATACAGTCACAGAGTTTTTTAAGTCCCAGCAGTGGGATGTTCTCGACTGGCATTGACATTCACCTGACCTCAGTCCAGCTGAGTAAGTGTGTCACTCGCCAAAAATCTGACTGAAGGCAAAAGTCCAGTTTGCAGTTCAGATTTAGACAGTCAATGATTGAAAACTATTTGACACGAAATATTAGATCTCATGACTAATGTTTGTGTTAACTGGTCAAATGACCTTTGGTCCACTAAAAGTGGAGGACTAAAGCTACAATTCCTACACTGTCCATCTGTGGATGTACACACCATCAAAGTAAAGAGGAAATATTAACCTCATAGTCATGGTTTCTTTTTAAAGGTAATGTGCTGATGTGCAGAGAAATTACAGCAGCAGCTAACAAATATGTGTCACTGTCAAATTAGTCTTTTTTGAACAATTTTAGTGGGTTGTATTACAGTTCTCATATTAAACTCTTGCTGGTGCACAACTTGGCATTGCATCTGTTGCTCTCCTGGGGTAGACAATATGTTGGGACTTTTTCGGGGAATTCTGCCTTACTGTTTTCCAGGTCAACTCATTAGCACCACCACACTGGCTCCCTTCATCTTGTTCACCTGTTGCAGGTTGGCAAGATGTACCAACACTCACTCTTAAGGCTCATGGAGGTAAGTGTAGTAAAAGTAAACAGATTCAGGTAACACTTTACAGTAAGAGTACATGACTTCATGCATGACTTCATGCATGGAAGCATTAATTAATTCATATAATACTTCATGAACTATGAGAAACATACATGAGTTAACACTGTCTCATGCATGTCTTAATGCAAGAACAACACACTAATTCATAGTCAGGTCTGCAGTTCAAGGGACGGGCTAAAAAACTGACCAGTAACAGTAGTGTCTGTGTATTCTGTTGAATTCTAAATGTTGTAATCATAATTAACTGCACAAAACTTCTTCATGACTTCATCATGTTTGTGGCCCTTCAGATAAAGTGATGTCCCGGTCCTTCTTTAAAACTGATAGCAATGGTTAATGGTGGCATACTTGTGAAATCAGTAATTGTATTAACCATTTGTTTCTTATGTGTCAATCATCTTTGTGACCCCTCAAATCCAACTGTTCTGTTTATTTAGACATTATGTATTTTGAAAAACTACAAATGTAAATTTAATCATAATCTCGGACAACATATCAATTATTGGTCTTTGGGAAAAAGTGTAAATATTTTAATATGTATAATGTATTTTTATGTATCATAGAGTATTACCTTAAAGCTCACAAAGCTCACTTTTAAGAAAACTCATTTGTAATTCAAAGTATTTTAACCATGATTAACTAAGCCTTACTTTTTCATGGCTTTGTCATCTTTGTGTCCCTTCAAATAAAATGGTAACCTTGTCCTTCTTTAACTGATTCATATCATATGACTAATGGTGGCATGAAATTATATATTCAGCGTTGATGGAATGGCTTCGCAATATGATACTAAGGACAATGAATTTACACAAAATGTATGGCAGATGTATAAGGTCTTTTCGTATTTTCTTTATTAACAAAAACATAATAAATTAAAGCTGCAAGCAGCAATGAACAGCCCTCGCAGCTCACGCATGTCATAGGGAGCTGCAGCCGTTGTATCATTATTGGAGAGTTCTGTTGACATGGCTCTGAATTGTCAGGATTATTGGACACTGTGTGAATGGGTAAAATATTATTCCCTGTGTTCAGTATGTGGCACTGGAGATGACTTATTAGAAATTCTGTATACATTTGATGAACTATGTGTTATTTAGGCTTCACTTCCTGTTGCTTGTACACAAAACTACATAGGTAAAATATTATTGCAGCAATAGATTTACCAGAGCGCAACTGACATGGATATACATTTTCATGAATATTGGACATTGCATGAGGATATAACTATCACTTCCTGGGTCCACTATGTGGCACTAGAGAACAGACACTAACTAGATGTCATGTTCCTATATATCATGTGTACACCACATCACGTAAATTTCATATAAATCGGATAATGTTCATAACACTGATTTCCTGTGGTCAATAGGTGGTGATATAACTATGACTAAGTATTGGCATGTAGATACGTTCAGGCCTGGACTTTTATCAAACATGAGAAATTTGGGGCAGATTGGACAAAGTAAAGCTGAGTTACAACAACTTCCTGTTTAATGCTCCAAACATGTTTTGGGTAAAATTGTCTGGCATGCCACACCAAGGGTGTTCCATGAATACTAAAAAGATCTGCAACTTAGCATCACAAAGGTCTTTAGATGTTACCGACTAAATTTGAAGTCACTCAGGTTAAAATTAAAAATAGGTCAAAATAAAGCTGGGAGCCTTGACTTTGAAACTGTCTGGGGGGCGCCCTTGAGCCATTTTGCCACACCCATGCCCAAGATCCATATCCGATATCAAGTTACGCCACTTCTGATGCATGTGCAAAGTTTTGTGAGTTTTCGAGCACCCCTTGCACCTCAACAATGCTAAAAGTAATTAGGGGGCGCTAAAAAGCCAAAAAGCCACTCCCGAGCCCAATTTTGGTACTAATTGAAGCATTTATTAGTTCGAGCATATGTGCCATGGTTCATGAGTTTTTGCACATCCTGAAGGCCTCAAACATGTTCATAAAATTAAAATTGACGCACAAAATCTAACATGGCTGACTTAGTGGTCTTTCTCTCTCTCCATGAGCTGGTGTGATGGCAATGCGACCAACGTTTGCGGCGGCCACTCCTAGGTCTAACTATGCAATGTTTTTTTCCATGTCTATGTCTACGTATGTGTCATCATGTGGAGTGCAAGGGAAATATGTCTATGATTGTTCTTTTGGACATTCATAACAGACTCTTAACAGACAGAAATACTGGCTGGAAGAGATTAATCATCTGAGCGCACTTGGTCTGCTACACTCAGTGTACGCAAAGGAGACCGCGGCCTTGTCTGGAGCTGCACCAGAGAGGAAACATCAGAAGCGGTGCGACAGAACGTGGAAGCGCGGCAAGTGTGGAGGAGTGCAAGCTAGGCTAACTGCTAACCCATACAAACCGGCAGTTCCAACAGTCATGTTGCCTAATGTTCTCTGGACAGTGCTGGTCACTCATTGACATGCAAGAGCTGTCTACATCGAACTGAGACATGTACTTTTCTCTCTAAATGCACTTTAATGCACTTGGGTGCTAACTGCTCGTTCTTTCTTTTTTGTTTTGTTTTGTTTTGTTTTTTTCTCTTGGGATTTATATGTTTTTTTTTTTTTTTTTAAGTGAATTTTTAGATAGACAGTATATCTTTATCCTCTGGCATTTTTTTGTGTGGCAAATACACAAGAAAATGACAATAAACTAAATCTTCAATCTTCAATCTTCAATCTTCCTGTTGGGTGAAAAAAATAGAAAAAAATATGGTGAGATGTCAATAATGATGAGAGCAATGAACCAACCAAATTTCATGCACATCAAGTAAACTTTGTTCCAAAATGGCCCTGTGTTTGGGGGTGCTATGGAGCCCACTGGCAACACCCAAGCCCTATTACTATCAGCAGGTCTTAACGAGGGGAGTCACATCCACCTGCTACATGATGCACATTTCCTACTTTGAACATCAATCCTGGAATTGAGAGTGTTCCCCAGAGATAAAGCTGAGCTACTGACACACGCAAAGTGCTCCCAAGGGACTCTCCATAACCTGTTGATCCCGTTCTCCTTTCCACAAAGTTAGGTTGTAAACAATAGGCAATAAACGAAAAGTGCAAAGCAAGAATCACCTTTGAAGTTTCAATGTATGAAGTCTGAATGAAGTCTCTGTGTTATGGGTGTATAAATAGGTGGAGGGTATGTGCAATGAGGCAATGAGCAAGGTTTTAGCTCAGTAGTCAGTGCAGTCATCTATGATCTGGGAGACTCCAGTTCCAGACCTGTTGTGGGAATGTCCTTCGTAAGGTAGTTTATTCATGAACACTTATTGTAACACTCTAATTTTCTAAAATTAAAAGCGTAATAAAAACAAAAACAGGATTTTAAACCTCTTTCCACTTTTATTCAAATACAAACACATACTTTTGCTGCCTTGTTTCTTTTCGGCTTGGACGTGGACCTAAACTTCTGTTTTGACTTCTTGTCCTCAGAGGAATCTGTATCTGCTTTGGAATCAGATGAATTGGTAGATGAGAACCAGTCATCTGAATCCTCTTTCCTCTGTGGGATCTTAAGTGCTACCTCCCCTCCATTGTCATTTTTGAATGCAAGAGCTGTACAAAACAAATTACAAATGTATCACACTTAACAGCCATTGTGTCATCACAATCAAGTACATGTAAATATATGAACTTGTAATCTCCTCAAATCATCTTTACCTTCTCTAAGTCTCTCCTGGAGGAAATTTCGCTCCTCAGTAAGCATATCAACCAAGCGGGTAGCTCCCGGTCTGAAAAGTGAAACCAATGCAGAAGTGCCTTACACCTGCATTTTTTCTCATAGCCAGCAGGGGGTGACTCCACTGGCTGCATAAAGAAGCCTGATTGTATCAACGTCTATGACAAAATGACCCTAATTCTCACTTGATTTATTACCTCAGTAAACACTTTCCTAATGAGTTTATGGTCTCAATCACTAGTATTAAGTCTTCTTCAATGTATCATGATATTGATTTTGTACATTATGGCCCCATTTAGAGTGAAATAGATGATAAAACAGCATATGCTTTTTTAGGGCGTGGCTGCATTGTGATTGAAGTCACTACCACGGTAACAACATTGATTACATAACATAACCATGGCGTAACCCCAGATTCACAAAGTATAGGTATAGCTGCTGCAATTTTACAGTTCAGCATTGTTCTTAAAACAGCTTTACAACACTGTAAAGGAAACTCTCAAAACCATGAAAAAAAATATTTTTTAACTGTTTATTACACTAGTAATTAAAATTTGGGGCAGGAAAATGCAATGTTAATTTTTTTGTATTATCTTGTCATTTATTAAAAAAATGTTTCAAAGTGGTTTCAAATCACCAGCATCAAATAAATTAATTAATTGTATTCATATTAAAATTGCTTAGAACTTAAAAGAAAACAACTGCTTACAATGAAGGTGATGCTTAAAACTATTAAAATGCAACATATGCACAGCATATAACCACAATAATATTATGTATAAAGTTAGACCTCTAAACAACCTCTTTTGATAGATGAAGTGTTCAAAAGCTGAATGAGGCTTGTATTTCTTTGGCCATGTTGAAAAAAACAAAGAACTGATGTTATGTTGATACTTGCATCAGCATACTATCAGTTCTGTTCACAAGTTGACTACGTAAAATCTGTTTGCCTTTATAGTTTTACTTTATGTCCCCAGATTTCTATATGACAGAGTTTTAATTTTGAAATCTCCTATTTTTAAATGCAGAAATTCGAGGATGCAGATCTTGATTTCAACACTGCCAGTGAGATAGATGCCACCAGTTCTGGAGTGATTCTTCCACCTGTTGAATGTCCCCTCTGTGAATAGGATATGGCAGGCCTTAGGGCCACTATGTTACAAGACCATCTAAGTCCTATGGCCGAGACATTTATTTAGCTGTATTGAACTATGTGCTAAATGATGTACCCTAGATGCAAACATGTGTTTCAAGGGTTCAACCAGTTTCAACCACCAACAAGTTTACAATGATGTGTTTTAAATGTTTTTTTTTTTTTTTTTTGAATGACAACAGTGGATAAAGAAAAACTCAAACTGCTTCTCAGAGTTCTGGGTAGCAAAATGTCTGTGAGACAACATGCTGATGATTAGTCAGCCATCTAGAAATTATGTAAATTAATAAATCTTATGAAATCTTGTTGCAAGATTTGCTTTAAATCGTTAACATTAGATTGTTCAACAGTACTGCCATTACAGTGTTTTTATGTTTACTTGATTAATTCCCTTTTCCAAATATGGCAAGATCTTTGAACGCAGTAATACTAAGAAATGTGTTTCTTTAACCAGAACATAGAGTAGTAAAACAGTATCAGTTGGTGCTAAACATTTATCAAGTAAATATTAGGTAGTAGTGTAACCTTGAAACACAGAGGCAGCTGATGGTAATTGTTTACACATTGTTAAGTTCTTGGCCCAGATGAAAAGCTTCCATTAGAACCTTTTTGAACTGGTCATAGGACCTCATATGTCATACAGGTAACACAATAGCCTTGGCACATGCTGACACAACAGGGTAACAGACACTGTGATGCCCAAAGTCTGCACTGCAGTCATGGTTAAACTTGATCATAACAGCAAAATCCTTCTTCTCTGAGGGAAGAAGTGGGATGTGACCTTGGCATGTGATCCACTGCAGAAACCTTGCAGGTGTGATGGAATGTGGGCCATCTTTGTCATCTCCATTCCCCTAATCTTCAACTATAAAGAAGATAGATAAAAAAACAAGTGTTAAGTGACAATTTAAATTTAATTTTCTCTCAGCCACAAAAGCTGATCCAAAACAAATCAAACGTTTGTGTGATTCCATGAGGCTTGGAGCTAATTGACTATTTCAGCCAAGTAAGTGTTATATTATCATTATCATCAATAAGTCTTTCTACATATAATGGAGATATAGATTGGCCGTTTTCATTAAGAACTACAGGTTTAGGAAAAAAATGAATATTTGTATGTATCATCTGTATGCAGTGGTGGATAGTGACTAAGTACATTTACTCAAGAACTATACTTAAGTACCATTTAGGGGTACTTGTACATTACATGATATGTATGATACTGAAATGGGCCATTCTGCATAATGACTACTTTTACTTTTGCTACTTTAAGTATATTTTGATGCTAATAGTTTTGTACCTTAACTTAAGTAAGATTTTGAATGCGGAACTTTTACTTGCAACAAAGTATTGTCACATTGTGGTATTGCTACTTTTACTTAAGTCAAAGATCTGAATAGGTCTTCCACCACTACCTATACATATGCTGATTGTGGTTATGGCCTAGCTCAGACAACAAAAAAAAAAACTGACAGAGAGCTGGCTTCTGATTTTAAAACACAAAGTAAAGTAAGTAAGTAAAGGGACAGGTTGACACATGCACTGTACTGCACTGAAAAGCCCACTGAGATAGTCTGTGTGCATACTAACTTCCACACCAGGTGCTCAAGCTGTAAAGACTGATAATTACACCTTGAGGTGGACGGGCAGTCCACGCCTTTACTTGAAGAGTTTACCAACTTTTATGTAAACAGTGTCACGGCTCTTGTCAATCAGATGTAATTGTCTTTTTACTAACCAACAAACACCTTAGAAACACATTATCTAATGATAAAGCTGCTCTGGATGGCATTACCCTGGCCTCCAGCACCACCGTAAGGAATCTGGGAGTTATCTTTGATCAGGATATGTCCTTTAACTCCCACATAAATCAAATTTCAAGGACTGCCTTTTTTCACTTACGTAATATCACAATCAGGCACATCCTGTCCCTAAAAGATGCAGAAAAACTAGTTCACGCTTTTGTTACTTCTAGGCTGGATTATTGTAATTCCTTATTATCAGGCTGCCCTAACAAGTCTCTAAAGACTCTCCAGCTGGTCCAGAATGCAGCTGCACGTGTACTGACTAAAACTAGAAAAAGAGACCACATTTCTCCCATTTTAGCTTCACTACATTGGCTTCCTGTAAAATCTAGAATAGAATTTAAAATCCTTCTCCTAACTTACAAAGCCCTTAATGGTCAGGCACCATCATATCTTGAAGAGCTCATAATACCGTATTATCCCACTAGAACACTGCGCTCCCAGTATGCAGGCTTACTGGTGGTCCCTACAGTCTTTAAAAGTAGAATGGGAGGCAGAGCCTTCAGCTATCAGGCTCCTCTTCTATGGAACCATCTACCGGATTCAGTCCGGGGTGCAGACACCCTCTCTATGTTTAAGAGTAGGCTTAAAACTTTCCTTTTTGATAAAGCTTATAGTTAGGGCCGACCAGGCTCACTTTGGATCAGCCCTTAGTTATGCTGTTATAGGCCTAGACTGCTGGGGGACTTCCCATGATGCACTGAGCTCCTCTCTTCTCCTCCTCCTCCTCTCCATCTGTATGCATTCATGTAACATCAATGCATGTCAGTAACTTTGCTTCTTCCCCGGAGTTTTTTTGTGCTTTCTCATCTCACAGAAAAACCTGAGTCCCGGGCTGAACCTTCGCGGTCCTTCACAGTCCTGATGGCATCCTTCCCTGGCTGTTGCTGCTTGTGCTTGTTGTTGTTGTTGTTGTGATTGTTTTTCTTCTGTCCCCCCTCCCCCTTTCCCTCTCTCTTTCTCTCTCTCAACCCAACCGGTCAAAGCAGATGGCCGCCCACCAAGAGCCGGGGTCTGCTTGAGGTTTCTACCCGTTAAAGGGGAGTTTTTCCTTACCGCTGTCGCCAAGTGCTTGCTCATGGGGGAATTGTTGGATCTCTGTAATTTAAAGAGTACGGTCTTGACCTGCTCTATGTGAAAAGTGCCTTGAGATGACTTCTGTTGTGATATGGCGCTATATAAATAAAGATTGATTGATTGATTGAAAGTACCCTGGCAAATAATACCTATTACCATCAGCAAGATTTTTCAGGGAGAATAAAACTTTAACCTGCTCAATACCAGTATAATCACAGGTGGCAGCTGGCTTTTTTAAAAGACTACAAGCAGTCATAAACTTCAATCATTTGTCACGAAAACACTCAAATTTGACAGCTTTTGATTTCTTTAAAAGCTCTGAAAAATGAAGATCCTTGTAGGATAAAGAAGTTAATGTATTTAGACAACATGGTATTTACCTTTTGATCTGCTCTTCTCTATTGTCCTGGCTCATTGCAGTTGTGTCAGCAACCTTAAGATCTTCCTCTCCTCTAGAAAAGTACAAGAGAGACATTTGTTGGTACTAGTAGAAAAAACAAGTATTAACATTTTCTTTTAAAATTAACATAAATGTCCACCATCTCAAATACCTTTCTCCACACATGTTAGCATGGATCTCTAGGAACTGTGGTGTGAATTTCAAGAAACAGATAGGACACGGAACCTTCTGATTGAGATAGAAGAGTTTGAATATTAGCAACTGCACTATACAAAAAAAGTTAATGTAGGCATTTCACAATGTAATACCATAACATTAAGTATCGCACATCTTCAACAGATGTCTCTGTGTTACGGTGCACAGGGGAGGCTGTCACAGAAACTATATGGACCTCACTTTGACATGTCTATGATATTACAAATGACCCACAAATATTATGTGTTATAACTCACTGAACTACAATAAATTTTTAAATAAGTTGCACTTGCACAATACAATATCACATATTTCATAGCCTCATTTACCTCAATATCCTCTGCTGCCGACTGAGACTCCATGCACTCCTTAACATGAAAGGCCAAAATCTGCAAAGGAAAACTCGCTTTGCATGTTTGGCATTGGGCTTTTGGCATACTTTGGAATTCAATGGCATCTGGAGGTAACGGAGTTAGGTCAAACTCAAAGGCACAATATACAAACAATGTTTTTATCCAAGAGTTTGCCGAGCTACTATCCCACTTCATGTCAAAGTATCACAAAATTCTCATTTTAGGTGATTTTAACATTCATATCTGCTACCCTTCGCAGATGTTTGTAACTGATTTTATGGACACTTTAGAATCTTTTAACCTCACTCAGGCAATACAAGAACCCACACACTCCAAGGGTCACATTCTTGACTTAGTTCTATACAGCGGTCTCAGCCCCGACAAATTTTGAGATTAAGGATATCTGTGTGTCTGATCACAAAGCAGTTTTATTCAATGCGGTTTTAACCCAAGTACCTTTTAATCACAGTACACCCATCCGTCGCGGTGTTTTTAATTCTATGTCTGCTAGTGAGTTTTCTGAGCTTTTTACCACTGCCTTTTTAACTGCCTTTAATCCTCATTTTAATACAGAGGAGCTGGTCTCTCTTTTTTTCTCACACTTGTCAGTCTGTCCTGGACTCTGTTGCCCCCCACAAGGATAAAAAGTCAAATAGAGAACCCGCAATCCTGGCTAAATGAGTCCACCAAAGAATTAAAAAGAGACTGTAGGAGAAAGGAATGCAAAGGGGAAAAAAACAGGTTTACATGTATTTTTATCAGATCTGGAAAGATGCTATGACAAATTATCAAAAGGCATTTAAAGAAGCTAAAACATTTTTTTTAGTTTAATTTTAGCAAATCATTCTAACCCTAGGATTTTTAATAATAGACTCAGTCACCCTCATTTTATTGATGTGTCACAAGACACGTGAGCAGTTTTTAAATTTTTTTAGTAAAAAAGTCATGGATATAAGGCAACAAATCCCCCCCAGCCAATGTTTTACATACCAGCAGGGACATTCATTGTTATTTTAGTAATTCTAAACCTATATCACTGTCATTTTTATCTGATATCATAGCCCACATGAAGCCCACCACATGCAGCGTTGATGCTATCCCTGCAAAAATTCTCAAAGAAGTAACTGACATAGTTTGCCCCAGTACTTTATTGATTATCAACAGTTCCCTAGAGAATGGACTTTTTCCTTCTATTTTTAAATATGCTGTTGAGCAACCTCTTTTAAAGAAGCCTAACCTCGATCCCTCTGTTTTTAATCATTTTAGACTAACCAACTTTTAGCTTTTATGTGTCAACAACACGTTTCTTTTCATTGCTATGCAGACGACACACAGATATACCTTTCCCTGAGACCCGGTGACCCAAGAAGCCTAGCTGCTGCTGTAGATTGTCTCAATGATGTCAACTGTTGGATGGCACAAAATTTCCTTCAACCCAACAACTCAAAAACAGAAATTATACTGTTTAGTCCCCCTAATCCAAAAAACCCATCAGTCTTGGTCCCCTATCCACCTACATGAAGCCCACTGCCAGAAATCTAGGAGTACTGCTTGATTCAGATTTAAGTTTTAATCCACACATTAAAAAAGTTGTCCAGTCCTGCTTCCTCCAAATAAGAATCATTTCTAGAATAAAGCCAATGCTCTTGCGCCTATCAGAGTACCCATGGGTGTGTTGGTCTTAAAATGAGGCGTGGTCAGGAGCATTGTTGGCACATTGCTATCTTGAGGCAGGAGAGAGTGATTGTGCTGTTGACTGGTCTGAAGTCAATAGCACAGTGTTTCACTGTTATTTTAAGGGAGGATAGTAATATGCGCCTACATAGGCGGGTGCACAACGCACCTATAAAAGATTACAAATAAAAGGATTAGAATGTGAAAGATTATTATTGTGTACATCATCATATTTTAAAAAATACACGTCATAATACTTAGTCATAATGTTCATCAGAATTAACTAATCACAGTAATGACAGATGAAATTGTCTAATTATTTGACCAAATCGTGGCAATACACGTAGATATTTGAACAGACGGATGACAACGGATCAGACACAGATCGACTTTCCTGCTACATTAATGCATGAGGACATGAGGAACACATGAGGAAATAAATAAGGTGAAAGTGATTAAACTAAAGACGGAAATAAATCTGCACAGCTTCTAGCTGCTGCCAGCAGCAGGATCAACACCTTGGAGAACTGATCAAGTCCTGATAACTGTATTGATGATTTTTTACATGATTAAAATTCATGATTTAATTTTTGAACAATATTTTACAAATATTCTTTAACATTTTTGAGAGTACAGTGATCAGGTTTCCATACTTTCAGCAATTAAAACCCCGCTGATTTTATCTGTTACTCCATGACTGAGCAAAACAATTTTAAAGAAACCAAAGCTGTAATTAAAAAAATAAACCTTTTCAAAAACCAAAAGAAAATACATTCGCAACAAATTAATAAACAGGATCTTGAACTGGTGGTCTGGGACTGGTTCAGGACCAGCGGGGGCCAGTGTGCTCGTGATGGATCGTGCTCTTTCACTTTGCGCACGAGCAGATCTCTTTCCTCTGCAGAGAAGCGTTCCTTTTTACTTTTTGGCAAACGCACCATCACAATCGCAATCCACCAAGGTGCAAGCGCACCTGGCTTTTAAAGGGAATGAGAGATGACACTTTGATTGGTTTATTGCATGTTACGCCGAAAACACACCCATGATTAATTTAGAGTAAACCTTTTGAATCATGCGCCTGGCGCATCAACCATTTTTTCCGCCTTTAACATAGCAAAAGTGGATTTAGACACACCCTAAATGCCTTCAGACCATGTGCTTTAGATCATTAAAATAGGGCCCTATGTCTGATTTTATTTTTGACTTGAAAATACACACTTAATTAATCAGCACTTGAAATTGCAAAAAATAGAGGAAACATTTTTTCCGCTCTGTTTTCCTTTTATTTTCAAATAATTCCCTAGGAAGTTTCTTGGATAGAAGCATGGGAAAATAGGGATTTCCTTGAAAGAACAGTTTAATTTAAACCCAAGTATATATTAGAGGTGTGCTCAAATACAAATACGTTATTTGGCAAAGCACAAATAATGTGTGAATATTTGTTTCATACAAATATTTTAAAAATGATTTGTGTCTGGAAAGAAAAAAAAACATGTTAAATACCAGTGCACAGGTTGGTTACATCACTATCTCAGTCCCTCTCCCCTGCTCCACTGTTACGTCTATCAGCAGGTCACAACGATGGGAGTCACATCCACCTGCTACATGATGCACATTTCCTAATTTGGACATCACTCCCGGAGTTGGGGGTGTCCCCCAGAGATAAAGCTGAATTATTGACACAAATGAAGTGCTCCCAAGGGAACACTTCATGAACACTTATTGTAACACTTTAATTTTATAAAATTAAAAGTGTAATAAAAACAAAAACAGGATTTTTCTATTTATTTTTTTTATTATTTATTATTTTATTGTATTTTTTATTTATTATTTTCTATTTTCTGAGTGAGGTTACATTAGCAATTAATTGGAATAACAAAAAATCAGCAGTGTCCTGACTGAACAGTGTTTATTTAATTGGCACAGTTCTCTAGAGGAAACTTTTTATTTAATGTTAGGGAATTATTAGGAAATTACAGACCCTTAAAATCCCTTAAAATGTGTTGCCAGCTTTAAAAAAACATCAATATTGATATGATTGGCTGTCTGGAATTTAGAAAAAGTCTTAAGAAGCTGAAACTCTACAGAATGCTTTGGTAAACAGTGGGCAGTAAATTATACAGTACATGAATACAGTTAAGGAGCAGCAACATACAGAAACACCAGATTACTCCTCAAATGGAATTGAGAATAATATTTGAATTAGTTTTACAAAGAATGTATTAATGTGATATATATCTTTATACAATGTCAAGTTCCAGTGGACAGTTTTACTTCCCTGTGGTGTACAGGTCACCTTCAGTTAACATCCTTTCCTTGTTTAATTCCAGTGTAATTAGAGTAAAAATGGAGGCGTGACCTGTACTGATACCCACAGCTCCATGCAGACCTGACATTGTCTGGCCACAGTAAATAGCCAGTCCCATGATGATGATGATGTATCTGATGACCTGTGGTGCTGCTGACAGGAAGCAGGCTTTTTAGCATGAAAGTCATTACAGCACTCTGACCTCCTTTCTAATAACAGTAACACTGTAACCTCACACCGCTGTGTCGCCCGGCTCATCTACATGCGTCCAGAGTGAGTGGGTGACATGGGGTCAGGTAGAACACGAGGAGCTGCCAGCACGCCAATGCTCTACCAGCTGCTGATGGCTGCACAGCCTAAACCCAAACCACCAGGACAGGCAGGAGCAGATTGCTGGAGCTAACCTGACAAGCTCTGCTGTCGCATCAGTGCATTCTGAGCACCAACATCTGGCTCTGTTATGAAGGATAATTAGGAATCATCTGTGTACAAATAATAACTGCTGGCCTAAATACAGACATACACGTCTATAAACAAATCCTGTGGTGTGGGAGATTATTCTATAAATGCTCAATATTTTGTGGATACTCTCCTGGTTCAATCATCAATATAAACAGTGAAACATTAGCATTAAAAAGATTCTGTTTAATTTGTTACAACTCAAAGGTACAAGACTGTGTCTGTAACCAAGAAAGAAGCATTTTGTACCATAATATTATGGAAGCATACTATAGGGTTGCTTTTTCTCACACATTTTTAATTAGAGAACTGTTAAAATAAACAGACTAGGATACAAGCTCATCACACGTCAGGTCTGAGTCCTTTTCACTTTCTGACATATGAAGGAAATTCCCAGCACTCACATGGTGACGCACATATTCATCATCATCATTACAAAATGATATTGTACACACCACAGACACGCTGCAACAAAGTCACCTGGAAGCAGACCGAGACCCTTATTAACAAACAGTCACAGTCTGGTTGTTTGATCAGTAGAAGGGTTCTGATTGACAGTTGTTACACCAGCCCCAGTGAAACAAACTAAACAAGCAAGTACCCTCAAAAAACATGCAGGCACAACTCAATCAGTTAGGAGTTGTTCAGTAATGTGGCCCCGTGCCTCAAATAAGCTGAACAGTTGATTCAACATTCTGTCAGGAGGTGGGTAAATCCTAAATCCCTACAAGAATAAAAGAAACAGCAACACAAACATATACAAACGACATCCATGCATGAGCTTGCATGCTGATGGAAATGAATGTTGATTGAATTTTGAAATGGAATTACAAAATTTGAAGAAAAAAAAAAGTTATTCCATTCACAAATTCCATCTCATCTCATAATGCATTTTCTTAGATTCTAACATTTCAATTTTAATGACAAACTGCAAGCTGTGTGCCACCTAGCCCTGATCCTGGACAGTCATAGCCAATTACAATCCTACATCACTATCTCATGATCTTTCAGTCACTGAGTCTATATAAAGGAGACTACCTTTTATTCAGCAGTATTGATAGTAGTAGTTAATTGGTGTAATACAGCTTCTGGCCACCAGCTGCAGCACTGAGTGCACTGCAACTGAGCAGCACTCCAGTATGTGTGTAAAAAAGTTATTCTGCACCGTCTTTAATTTCACATCGATTTAGGGCTGGGTGATATATCAATTCGATTAATTAGATTTTTTTTTGCACAGTGTGTAAAATGTCTAAATCATGAACATTAAGTTATTACAGTATGCACAAAAAGTTCATTTTCAGTCAAAAAATAACGTAGATAGCTGCTACATTAGCTCTTTTGAGTCACAACAATCCCGTAAACTGTAATGTGATTAGTTTCACTACATGCACACCTGCCACAGTTTATGGGACTGCGGTGACTCCAGGTGGAGAGCTGTCTCTGGATATCTTGTATTGAATTTAATGGTCACATCTATGAGAAGGACAGACTCAAAATGACAAAAACTGATCTGTGCCCCCAGTTTGTTAGTTGACGAGGTATCATCTCTAGTTGAAGTGTGGGAGTTGACTCAACCGTTTTGAGATTCTACTTTGTTCAGCTGGTGTCTACCTGCTGGGTAGCTAATGCTAGGTAGAAGCAGTCTGCAGATATCAGGCTGATGTCTTTTTTAGAAACACAAACAGCAGCAGATCAGTTAAATGGTAAATGGACTGTACTTGTATAGCGACTTTCTAGTCTTCCGACCACTCGAAGCGCTTTTACACTACGAATCACATTCACCCATTCACACACATTCATACACTGAATGGGTTCAGGGGCTACCATGCAAGGTCCCAACCTGCCCATCAGAGGAAATCTAATCATTCACACACATTCTCACACTGGTGGCACAGCCGCTCTACCTCCTGAGTCACAGCTGCACAGCAGAGCATTCTGCTCTGTTTGTGCTGAAGGTGATTATTAAACTGAATGCCTGTGCTCTAGTTGAAGCTTCTGGTACTGGCACTGGTAGCAAGTTAGTATCTGTGTGGGATAACCTATATTTTATGTGTAATGAAGACAACCTTGCAGATGGTGCAGGTCTTTTATTAATATTGCACAATTGTCCAAAAAATTTTTAAATTTGGCATTTTGGCAGGCAAACAGAAAACAATAAAAATTGTGAATCCATTTTTTGTTATGTTGTGCCTGCCATAATTATATCCCACCTTATAGGTTGGAAAATAGACTGCCTAGCATTTGATGAGTTTGTATTTCTCACATTATTCATGTAACAAATTTAATGAGCCACTAAGTGACTGAAATGAAATTTCAAAATTAAAAGCCTTTAAGTTTAGTGATTCCATTTTACAATTCAGCCATGTGTTTTTATGCATCATTTCAATTCAACATTATTTAATGAATTTTGTATTACTTTTTTATGAACCTATTTATTAACTGATCATCATTAAACACTGAGAAAGTCTATAATTATTCTGGTGGCAAACTCCAGCTTCATACATCAAGATTATTGTTACAAGTAAACTTTAAAACATGAAATTATGGAGGGAAAAACGCTACTACTCTATACTGATCTATATTGTTTTTCAAGGAAAACCTAATGCAGATGGCATTGTTTCATCCAAAACATATTTATCTGATTCAGATTTTGGCTATCAATGGAATTTGTGGGAGGGACAGTTGGTATATGCATAATATCTGATAATAAGTGTCCAACAGTTTTAGAGAGTTCACAGCTGCACATGCAGGTCACTCTACTGAACCATTTTTAAGTGAGTAGATGACCTTTCAAAGAAACATGCATTTATTAAGAGGAACATTGTACAGTGGCCATTATTCTTTGGCTGCTGTTATTATGGAAAAAAGTAATTACATTGGCTGTTTCAGCACACTGCTTATTAATGACAAACCTTTCAGTCATTTAACACTGCGGCCTTCAACTGTCACCACACAGGACTCTGCCTTTCATTTATTTCACTTAATTTTACAAGAGGCCTTGCTTGTTTTCACAAAGCCTAATGAAAAAATATACGACAAAACATCAAGCCAAAGTCAAATTGCAGATCCATGAGATCCATTACTCATGACAGATGTACAAGTATGTTTCCTGTTGTGCACTGATGAAGGAGAGGAGGCTGAGGCACATGTGCCCTGAATGGCAGAGCATGCGAGGGCAACGCACAAATAATGTGGTCAATAAAATAAGAGAAAAGCTGTGTTTAGATTGGATTCTATATATGACACATTCACAGGCATCTGTGAGGACTGATGTGGGCTGCAGAGAAAAACACAAAATAGATAGTGAATACCGTATTTCCTCAAATAAAAGACAGTAGTCAATTAAAAGCTGGGTTTCTGATAATGGCCGGGGGTGTGGTCGACACGAACAAATAAAGGCCGGCCCCAAAAAAAGGCTGAGATGGAAAAACAAAACAAAACGAAGGTGGATAAACTCCTGGTGCCTGCTATATAATATGCATGCCAGTTATGCATAAATAGCAGTCACCAGGATGTAACTCTGGTTCTATGAGTACCTCCGTAGCCCTCTAGCCGACCGTCACAGAGATGGGAGGGGGACGGAGGAGACGCAATATTGTTTAAATACAGGCATAACAGCACATATTTTAATAATAACGATGGCAGCAACACTACATGAGCATGGTTAACCAGAGTAACCAGAGTAATCAGGGTAACTTCGCTAAGCTGGCAAGCTTACATCCAGGAGCATGCTACCTGCATGCAACTGCTAAGTGGTGCACTGCCACGTTCTGGGTGGAAGTCAAGCGCTAGAATAATGGTTTGACACAACAGAGTAAGTGGATTACCAGTAATGCAGTAACAAAACTCTAACACAGCAAATGGAAGCAGATCAGAAAACGAGGAGGCTTTGTACTAAAATATGACCAAATGTACTTATCTAACAGAGGGAATTAGAAGTAAAGGCTTCTCTCTAATATAAGCCTGCTTCCAAAAAAGGCCTGGTATCCTCTGCAGTTGAGCTAATTAAAGGCCCCGGCCACTATTTGAGGAAATACAATAATAGATGATAAGAACCCGGTGAGTCAGTACTTTTACCACAGCAATATCACTGTGCAGGAAAACAAAGATGCAAAATGGCTTAAAGGAAAAGTCATGCCATTTTGGGAAATAAGCTTTTGCAAAGAGAATTAGATGAATGTGTAAATCAGACAGCTTTGCAGTACTGTATTATTCCACTGTTGACTGGGGCTAGCAGTTACCCCTGCTTCCAGGTTTTGTGCTAGACCTCCCTCTACTGGACACAAATGAAATGTGAAACTGATTTCAGTCCTAGACAGCAAACAAGATGACTTACACAGGTCTGTGTATAAAGAATATGCCTGTGAGAAATTCTGCTGGCAAGGGCTTTTCAAGTGCAATTGAAATCATAATCAATCATCTCTATTCGCAATAAAAAATAGAGATTTTCACATTTATTGCTAACATTTTTTCATACTGAAAGGAAAAGAAAAGGTCTGAAAGAAATGCTCCTTTAGTAAGACCTATATGTGGGCAGGCAAGTGTATGTGTTTGATTGACAGCTGAGTCAGCAGGAGCACTGACACATAATGTAAGCAAACTTGTTCTGGTAACTGTAGCTTACAAACCAAAGACAGACTGTGTTTAGTTATTCTGCAGATATGTTATTCAACTGTTCAGTGCACTGCAGCTAACTACCTAATTAGCTATTTTGCCTGCAAACTTACATTAATGGTAGTGTGGCAAGAGCGGTGGTAGTTTGCAGTAGTGTCAACAACGCCACCAAGGAGAATTTCACCTCAAGGAAATTCTTAAGTTTGACCACTTTGGGACACAGAAAAAAATATAATTACATATGACACAGGCTTGAAAATACTTGACTAGAGACATGATTCCAAAAAATAAATATAAATTTTATTAACAATATTTATTTCTTTTTTAAAATGACAGGTAATCCAAACTTCAAAATACAAATTAGCAATGCAACGAGTTAGCTGGATGTAAGGAGCAGGACTGGGGGCTTACCACAACAGAAAAAACTAGCTGAGGGGGAAGGGTCCTGATGCTACACACCACACGTGAACATGCTCTACAGTAAGGGATCAGTGAAGGAACACCACCACCAGAGAATCAGCCTGTCACCCGCTTAGGCCCAACAGCTACTGTCCAGCAGGATATACTGTTACACTATGTGTCACATTCACCCATTCACACACATTCATATGCTGAATGGGTACAGGGGCTACCATGTAAGGTCCCAACCTGCCCATCAGAAGGAACTAACCATTCAAACACTTTCATACACTGATGGCACAGCCATCAGTATCTTGCCCAAGGACACTTCTACATGTAGACTGGAGGAACCGCCAATCTCCCGATTAGTGGACGACCCACTCTACCTACTCAGCCACAGCTGTCCTAATTCATATGGTGCTATGTAAATAGCACCATATGAATTGATCTGCAAGTTCAATCAACTTCAAGGAGAATGAAAAAAAGAAAAAGCTGGAAACACACACTGCTTATATTGTTACAGGGAAACCAGTAGCATTTCTAGTGCCCTAAATGGACAGCTTCAATTCATTCCTGGCTGAAGCAAGCAGGGACAGAGCTGAACCACTTGCGGTGCAAAAAAACCCCAAAGAGACAAAACAGCAGTTGCGCCAAGGGCCACCCATCTTAGTGCACAGCCTGGCCTACAAGTACCTGCCAATTGCATGAAGACACTAATTACCAATTTGGGAACTATACCTGAATCAAAAATAATGCAAATTCGCATATACATACCAGAGAGTGGAGGCGCAGCTTCTCAAACAGCGGGAGGGTGAAAGCCACAAAGCTGCGGCTCCTTCACTCGACACAAACAAAGCTGCCTTAAGCAATAGCTCAAAGCGGGGCAATTTTACTCTGGATCTGCAGCCAGGAGGTGAGCTGGCTACACTTTCAATTGCTGGGAAATCAGATCATGAAAAGACATGGCAGACATGCCAGTCAACCCAAACTGCAGACATACCAGCCAGTACAGAAACCAGGTTCCAAGAAGAGGTAGGAAATGTCCATCCATTCGAGTGGGGGTCACCTGCCTAGATATAGTGCAGAATGGTGCTGGCCAGTAATTAGGATGCAGATGAATCATTGAATCCAGCCCAGTGACAATTTAGGGGGCTGAAAGAAAAAAATCTGAATCTGCCACAGTATAATTTTCCCTGGTGGATGTGTGTTTTGTAGCTTGCTCTGCTATAAGATGCAACACAGGACACGCGCAAATTTGTAGAGACTTTAACTAGAAAGCTAATGTGAGTTTTGGTACAACATGTATGTACGCATGTATGGGGCTTCATTTGAAATATAACATCTTCTAGTTTCTGAAAATGTGTGTTTTATGTAAAACACAACCTAAACTACATCAGTTCAAACGTGGCTCAAAAAAGTTATTTTGTCCCTCATCCTATAATAAGTCATATCTGAATAACAATAACTAGGACATGCTTTAGGCCAGAACTATGCAAATCACCACATACTTTCTACATCTCTGTCAACTACACCTGTACGAAATTCTAGACATCTAGGCCTAACCTTATGGGAGATAGGGAGCTTTTAATTTGTGGTGTCACTGGTGTCCTCGAACCTATCAAATTGTGCCAATTACTTTTACTCATTTCTGTGACACTGGACAACATACTGAAGCATTCTGATGACTATAAAACCCTTCACCATTATTCAAAACATTGTTGATCATCATTTTTCTCACACAACACATTAATTTAATGGGTAGCTGGAGGGGTCCCCGCACATTTCCAAGTGGCCATATTGACTCATCTTTTGTCATGTGACAAAAAACTACAAAATGTCTACAGTCCTCTCTGTGTGTTCCAGGTGTTGAAATAGTCCCTCTGTGCCACAAAGCACAAGGGCATGTCACATGACACACAGCCAACTGGTGTTTTCTGGTGGCAGAGTGTACGGCTCCTTCTGCCTTTAATGCCTGCATTCCGTTTAGGCACATCAAGTCCCTTTGAAAAGTACTGTAGCTTGTGCAAAGCTAGTGGGTTAGGGGGTGCAGTGTATCTTTTGCTAGAGGCTTGAGACGTTGACTCAGAGCCACGGTCTCCAAGCTCCTCAACAAGGGCCTGCAGGAATTCCTCCTGTCATAACAGATTCTCTCTGAGTTTGATGATGGAGAATGTGGGCGGTCACCATAGCAATGTCCAGAAAGTGGAAGAAATAAAGTCCAGTCCCATTTCTTCATCTTGGGGATGACACTGTAATACCTGAGAGCATCAGACAGGTCAACAGGTGTTTGTAAAGGGGCCTTATCTTGCCAAGACAGTCAGATCCAGGTGTCCCCCTCTTGGCATCATTCTCCTCATCAGGTTTGATGTCACTTATATGCAGAGCATGGCAAATGGTGAGGACTTTGTTCTGTGACATGACAGAGAAGGGGAGTGGGAGACTGTAGAGTTGGGATCCTTTCCAGAAGTCCACCAGCATGGAGCACTTCACCAGGCCCATGTAAATCACCATAGCAATGAGAAAATGTCACTGATGGTGGTGTCACACCAAGCTCCTCTCTTCCCTTCTTGTTTCTTTGCACCTTATGCATTGGTGTTTGCCAACAAAGTCAAGTACAGCATCTGTAAAAAACAGTCTAAAGAACTGCAGTGGACTGTGAGCAACCCTGGTCCCCTGCTGCGTTCCAGGCTGTTTTTTCTTGTATGAAGACCAGTGGAACAAGTTCAACATCCTTGTCATCCACAGTATGCCACTGCTTTTCCGCTCTGTGGGGGGCACAAGGAGAGCTTGTCTTGTTGTGTGTCAGGCTCTCAATTTTAATCAAAATCATCAGCTGATGATTGTTAACAAAATATCCCCAGTTGGTCATTCACAATTTATAATCTCAATCAAAAGTGTAATGCAATCTCAGTACAGTAAAAAAAAAAAACACATAAATTTGTTTACAAGCTCGATAAAAACAATTTTGGTAACACTTCATTTTACGGGTCCGCAAATTTGATGGTAATTAAGTGTAATTAGCAAGTAACTTCTTTGAAATTTCTTTGAAATTACCCCCAAAATTTACCTCAAATTTCATGGCAATTAGGTGATAATTAGCAAGTAACTTCTTTGAAATTTCTTTTAAATTACCCCGAAATGACCTCAAAATTTGCCTGAGGCCTGATAATAATGTCTTCAAACCACTCAACAAATTAAATGTCACTTTTTATATTTTGAGACAATACATTAACAAATAAATTAAATTTATACAAGGTTTCTGACATGAAAAAACAGCATTGTTGTGTTGTGTTACTTTTTCACCTTAAATAACACTCTGATGTCTTTAAAAAGGCGTCAAACCACTCCATTATGTTTTGTGGCTAACCACTGGTTCCACTCAATGAATTTGAGGTTCATCTTAAGAGCTGTGCCCAATCGGTTCCCCCTGAAGCAGTAGATGTTCTTCTTATAAGAACGCCAGTCTCTCTCAATATGTTGTTTATGAGACCTTGTCTGTGGATACACAAAGTGTTGCCTATGGTTGACATGATAATGGATGGAACCATCTTGCGACAGTCTTGGATATGCTCTCTAACATTCTGTGATAAAAACAAAATTAATAAAAACAAACTACTGAAAATTAAACTGAAGCTAAATCAAATTGGTTTAGTTTCATTATAGAATTAAAAAATAGTATAGAAATAACAGGCTAATTAAAAAGAGAAAACTATAATAACCTGTGTGTGTGGGTTTGTGTGTGTTTGAATATATGCTTGTTTTATGTCTACATTTTTACTCGTAAGAAGATTGGTGGTAGTAGACTCTACAAAGAGAGAAGACCTCCAGGCCACACAAAACACATGACTGCTGACTTAGGAAAAATAATAGAAAATATATGTATAAAGGCATTCTGTCATTTTTCATTTTCCTGATAGCTTCTCTTTAAACGTTCAAAGCATCTCTTCAGAAAAAACAAAATTTCTTTGTTTGATGCAAATTTTCAACTCAATTATACCACAAAAAATAAAATCAAAAACAAAAGAATGTACAACCAAAATTGCAGTACATTAGAAATTAAGAAGTGTTCAACTCTCAGTGATTGATACACAAATGAAATGTATCCTCTGTTGGATCAAAATGCACTTATTATCAGTTATCAGTTCTTGACAGTCTTTGTTTTCCCTTAAGTTACCTTAAGGCTATTAGTCTTATCTTGTTTTGAGTTCCTTCACTTCAAATGTTCCTTTAATGTTCCTGTTTGTCAACTTTGAGTTTCTTTATGACATCAGTTGTAGTCAGTTTTTAGTCTGTCTTGGTCCCAAGAAGGAAAAAAATAATCTGAGATCTCAGGAAAAATTAAAATAAAATAGAATGCTCATTAGTTCGGTTCCCTTTGATTTGATTCCTGTTGCCCCCTTGGAACAGAGCAACATCCACATGTCAGCATCCCGCCAAGATGAAGGTATCCACGAGCAGCGATGACAATCTGGATGACTGACGAAGCAGCTCCACTCACAGATAGAATCATCCCTCAAAAATATGAAAAACAGCCCAAACACAAGTGTGCAGAGCAGTTATCACAGTCTGAATTTCCTTGTTTCATTGTTCATCAAATTAGAATTACAAGAATCTGCACACACACAGAATTAAACCCTTACAATGACTAAAATAAACATGGCAACAGTTACTATGATGCCCATGTCTATAATGCATTATAAATATACTTATAATCTGCTTATAGCATTATATAATTATAGTAATATGCACTCATAAATATTCATAATGCTTTACAACAATGATTATAATACATTATGAAGTATTATATAATGACTTATAAAAGTATCATATCTATCATTTTATAATGCATTATCAGTGTTTTTCACTCATCAGGTAATAAGAACCCCCACCAGACCAAAAAAATATTTCTTTAATGTCAAAAATAACGCCAAATATCCATTAATTCAGAAATCAATAGAGTTTGGGAGCCTCTGTGCAGTGGTGTCCCAAAACGTGAGTTAATCTCTGTGTCACTGCCTGGGAAACTCTTGGTAGTGTAACTCCTTTTAAGGAATAACGCAGTGCGTGATATGTGTGCAAAGCGGGTGAGTGAGTGTTTGAGTGAGACAGCGAGCGGCAGAAAAGTGATGGTGAACGTGAGTGGAACAGAGGAAAAGGTTAGCAATAAGTTGTCAGTCTGAGAGTAAATGTACAGTACAGACTACAGTGTGTCAGTTAAGTGATGCAGCTTGTCAAGACCAAGAAAAGCCACGTCTGTTGTTTCCCCAACTGCTGGAAAAGTGAAGGGGATTAGCTCCAAAGTTAGCAACAATGGGTTAGCCTAACCTCAGATCATTACCCACCGATCTAAAATGGTGCTGTGTTATTAGTTATATGCACCATCCTCAGTGTATTCTTCTGACAAGGCTACTATAATCCCCAAGGCCTCTTCTGTGGTAAACATTGTCTTCTTTGTGGCCTTAGGAATTGCAAAATATGCACAAGTTATTAAAAAAGTAAATCCTATTTGCAGAGGTGAGCCTGCCTTTGACAGTGCATCTCTCTTGTTAGTGATATGCTGTGTGCATTCAAGCTGCGTAAGGAAATCTTAAAGAAGGGACTTTGCACCAAGATGCATTGAAATAGCTTGGCTCCCATGCAACTAAACTACCCATGCCACTCACTGTTGGAAAGGGAAAATGATTGGCTACAATAATGAATGACTGATGTGTTGATAGCTAATAATAGCTTGTTCTACCACAGCATCAAAGATGAGATGCCAGAGCCCATTGGCCTTCCAAACTGGGAGTGCTCACTGTACTACAGGGGTTGTCCTGGGGTAAAAACTAAACAGAAACAGGGGGAAACTTCCATTTTGTAGGCACCAACCTAACAAAAAAAAAGCATACCTAACAACACTATTCTGGAAAAGGAGAAAATATTTTTTCTATCTGGAGAAGTGCATCTTTTGTTTGATGAACAAAGTTGGCAGACAGTGAGCAATGGACTTCAAACAACAACATTCACAACTTGGATTGATTTTATGAAAAACCTTTTTGATTCTTTTGATCAGTGGACCCTTACAGACTAAAGGAATATAAATAATTGAGGAATGGACACATATTCAAACTTTATGATTATCTTGCCAGTAATTCTGAATGAATTTCACTTTGGTGCTCATGGTTTTCATAAAATGAAATGAATTATTTAATTGTGGACAACAATTGTGGCAAAAGTTTAAACATTTATATCTTTATGCATGATGTTCTGTTGCATGATGTGCTTAGAACTGGCTTAAGCAGGTCACCGGCAACCTGGTGGATGTTTAATGGATGGTTAGGTTTATGCATAAAATCTATTTAGTTAGGGTAATAATATTACTTAAAATAACTACTTGGTAAACATGGTGTTTTGGTTTTAAAGCATTTCATTTAAGTTACAGAACTTTCAGCAATGGTGTTCAGATTGAAAACAGAATGTGGTAATATATGATCCAGGAAGTAGAGCAGATTGATCAGTGACACTTTATCTGAAGCGATTTATAAAGATTTCACAGCTCACTCTTGAAAGTGATCACAATAGCAATAATTGTATGTTTCCAGGTTGAACCAGGTTAAACTTTTTTTCCCAGATGACCCTACTTTTTCTTGCCAGAGCCCTCTGCGTTGATACTCCCACCGTGTCTATGGAGTGGTTTCATTCAAAACTGCTTGGTCAACCAAAGAAAATGATTATTGTCATGGTTAAAAGAATCCGATGTTGATACTGGATGGAAATGCAATGCAGGAAGCAATGTCCCGTGATAAGATCCAGAGTCATATTTAAGCATTATAATAGATGACAAATGCTGTGAAAGGACAATCTTGAAGTCCCTTTGTGTCAAGTCGCAGGCTGCAGTTGGTCTGACCTTTATCAAATTATTGAGAAGTGACATTACTAATCTATGCAAATCAATCTTAAAATATAGTATACACACAGACAGGGGACGCTGCCATGAAAACAAAAACCTTTCCAGTACCAGTGAAAAGTTTGGACACATCGATGGTGTCTAAACTTGGTTTAGACTGGTACTGTAAATTCATGCTATCTGGGTACTGATTTTTTTCCCCTGATTGAAAACACAGGACATATGATTTACAGAGCAGATATATATGTTGCAGCTGATTAACAAAAAAACATATAATTTTATTTCAGTTGGACTAGTAAAAAAAAAAATCTAATCTAATTTGTCCACAAGTTGTTTTGAAATACAAGTATTAAATAATTGTGGTGGTGACATAAAAGACCATTAACTCAACAGTGGTTTGTAATCAGGCTGGTGAAGATCCTCTCACATTGCCTGTAGAAAGAGGCAGTAGCAGCTTCCAATTATAATTATATTACATTTCCTTCTCTGTCTTGTGACAAATGAGAGATTATTGCTGATGAGAGATTGTTTAGAGGTTTTTTCTTCTGTGGTGTCATATCTGAGCTCACTAGAGTAAATATAAATGTCTCAAAGCTTTGAATAAAAGCTTGAAGTCAGTTTCCTCCTTTGTCTTTTTAAACCCTACCACCCACTGCTCTGACTTTGAAAAATATTTCTTTCCTCTCAGTTGCGCCATTATCTGCGAAATAACAGCTGAATGAACAAATGTTGCTCTTTAATTTGGTATCATAAATCCCTTGGTTTATGATCAACTTATCACAGGAATACACGCTTGCCATGAGCAGAATTTATTTTGCCCAATAGAGGCGTTATGCCATTTCATTGCTAAAACTATCTACCAGCAGACTGGAGGGGGGGCATTAGGGGGTTGTTTGCCACCCAAACAAACAAGATAACCCCCATGTGTTGGTGACTCACGTAGACCTACCACAGGTTGATACGTACACACACATGTGCAGACGCAAACACACATACACACACACACACACACACAGGATGTAAATGTGTACAGAGCCCAAAGCACAGAGACTTTGTTCTCCCAACAACAAAGTTTGGAGATGCAGCTCGAGTCACACTGGCTGATACGCGAAAAGTGCTCATGAATGGAGCTTCAAAGACAAATAATTCAAATGGTGTTTTGTTTTTTAGCATCTCCCAGATGCTCATGTTTTTCTGGGTGGATATCAAAGACTGCTCTTTATTCTGCCACTTGAAAGGGAACGACAAAATTGAGAAGAAAGACAAATATACCAACCCCCCCCCAAAAAAAATCAATGAAAAAGTTACTTCATTATGGACGTTGAATCTGAAAAAAATGCACTGTTCTAACTTTGAAAAAGTATCTGATTAATTGGCAACTGACAGTTTACACACAAAGAACTGAATTATTGACAGTGGTTGTAAAAAGAAATTGTACATGAGTGATAAACCCAGATGACTTTGAAATCCAAACTTACCATTTTTAAATCCCGTGAAGAGGCGAGCGCCAACACTGCCATTGCTCTGCTCTCATAATGAAGAGGGATTAGTTTGTATTACACAGCACTGAGACTGAGGAATTAGCATACAGTTTGTATTCTAAAAAACACGTGGCCCTCTGATAGAAGCCATTTTCATCTGAGAGGTATAATAGGTATTATGCTCAGGAATGGAAAAAATTATAGCTTTCACTCAACCACAGTAAACAACAGTCTCATAGAGAGGCTGTGTATCAGGGTTTAAATATGAACAGTGTCCCCACTCAGGTTCTACCTCTTTAAATGTCAAAACCTTTGAATATGTTTCTTTCACAGGACTGAACCTATGGTATTAGCTTTGACAGAAAACAGAGCTAAATTGTAAAGACCTCCACCCTGAAGAAAATTCCAAATGTGCAGACCATGTACACACCAAACCTTGCTTTTCTTTAATTCCATGGAATAAAACAACCTTTCTTTGATTCAGAGACATGGAGGTGAGTGCAGACACCAAAGGAAGTGCACTGACCCTCCCTGAACTGACCTCTTTGCCAAGTGGTGGTCTAACAGTATGATGATGAACAAAGTTAAACACTGTGACTAAATGGATGTTAAACAGACCTGCTGAGAGGCCATTGCTGACCAATAACTAAATTATGGCCTGAACCAAAAGCATAAATCACCTTTGGGGTCATTTGAACAATGCCTAGTAAACATGGACAGAAAAACCCCCTGTTTCCCAGACCAGAGTCATAAAACTCTCACATTCCTGCAGGACATTCATTGAGTCTTTCTGCAAATCTGAGCCAAATCTGAATTTGTGTGAATTAAATGTCTAATCATTATGTAAATCATACAATGTTGTTGTCATAAAAATACATAAAGAATGGTATAACTTTGATAGCTGTGCGATAGTCTATTAAAAATATATTATTTTTGATTTTATTACATTTTATTACATGTGACAATACTGCCCTCTACTGAGAAGGTTAAAACCTAATGTTGAATTTTTAAATGTCATAAGAGTTAATGAATGTTTATATGGTAACTATGATATTTTAAAATTTTTAAAAAAATAAAAATAAAATTTTCTAATAACCTTATCGACAATCATATATTATTAGTTAAATTAGATAAGAAGTCATATTGAAAGAATGAAGTTAGTGAAGTAATGTAATGCAAAGATATAATGTGTGAAGAATTTCCAGTTCAACATTTTCTCTTGTTATAAAATAATAGTCATATTGGACATTTTTTAATTATGAAGAGTTATGTTGAATTTATTTATTTGAAATTATGTTTTTGAAAGTTTAATCTAGTCACAGTTGGAGAAGGTTAAATCCATGAAGGTTGAATGTCTAAATATTATGAGAAGCGTTAATATGAATGTTAATGTTTGGTATATTGATAGGAAGGACTGACTTATTATGAAATGAATGTATAATGCTAAATTGTGTTTCTGAATGGTTTTACAATATATTGTTTACAATGTGACATGAAGTAGGGGAGACAAGGGCATCTTGTCACACTTTTCACACTCTTTTATATACCTTGGGATCAATACATCATATTGTTAAAATTGCATACCAAATGAAAGAACAAAGTCTCAGGCATGTATTTTGTGTTCATTTCATTTTCATCTTATTTCAGTACAGAGTTATAGACATTAAAATAGTGAGTGGCCCATCAGCAGGTAAGTCGTCACACTATGTGAGGTAAGACATCACACTGGATTTTGTAAGAAATAAAGCAAGAATCAATTCATTGTTGGGTTATTTTTTTTACTTCAAATTCAAAATTAAATTCAGCTACAGAAAAACAGTTTGATTAGTCTTTGAACTTGAATCAGTACTGGAACATGGAAATCAGTCCCAACTACAACAACTGGAAAATCATTTCAAACAAACTCTCAAATAAAACATATCAAGCATTCAAAGAAATCTCAAACCAGGTCTCAAATCTCTTTTCATGGGCCCACTGTTTGCATTACGCGCACTGGACCCAAGCCTCTCTTGGACGGCTGTTCGCAAATGGCTCCACACAAACAAGGCACAGGCACTCATCTTCATCTGATGAAGAGGCCTGTAGAGTCTTTCTTTTTATACCTGCCTTATTTTCCCCTGGTGTTTTAGATTTGGTTCCTGTGCATTTCTTTTGGAATGGATTATTTTTACCTTGTGCCTGCCTTTCAGCTGCAAGTGCCTCCTTCACTGGTGTGTCAGTGAGAATAGCAGTTTTTCTTGTTTTTATTTTGATTGGAAGGCTAGTTTTCTTGGACCAGCTTTTGGGTATGGCCAAATGTCCTCTGAGTTGATTGGTGTGTGGAGCTAGCATTACTAGGCAAGGTTGAGGTGGTGCTAATCATAAATGTATTTTTTATCTCTGTGTAAATGCTGACCCTTTGTGTCCTAAACAAACATTTAGTTTCTGCATCATTACCCAGAGTACAACTGATCAGTTCTCAGCACACTAATGCAGTCTTTTAATGAGCATTGCTCCACATTGTTAGACAAAGCGGCACCTTTAAAGGTTAGGACTGGGGCTATCTGTAATACTTCCCTGTGGATGACCGACGTGGTCGGCTGCTTGAGATGGAAGTGTCGCAGGACTGAACGATTATGGAAATCCACTGGGCCAGAGGAGCATCGCCTATATCTCAAAGATCTCTCACACTCCTTCAATGCACTAGTAAAGGAAGCCTGGACTGCTTATTTTGCTAACATAGTTTCTTCTTCTAAAAGAAACCCCAAGATTTTATTTAATACTATAAATAATATTGTTTCACCACCGCTCTCTACATTACCATGTTCCTCTGTTGATGATTGTTACAAGTTCCTTACCTACTTTGTTGGTAAGGTAATTGCTGTTAGGTCCAGTATTCACCACTGGACTTGACCACCAACTCTAGCCCCTCTCTATCTCCTTCTGTTCTGGACTCTTTCCAACCTATCCTTGCCAGATCTGATGGACTTGGATAGGAAGATTAAGCTATTTTCCTGCCCTCTGGATGTGATATCTCCTCCACTATTTCTAAAAGTTTTGCCAAAAATTGGCCTCACTGTATCAACTATAATTAACTCTTCCTTGTCTTCAGGATGTGTCCCTTCCTGTTTTAAGCATGCTACTATGCAGCCCATATCAAAGAAAACTAACTTAGATCCACAATATTTATGACAAGTTTCAGTCTGGGTTTTGGAAACAGCATTCTACTGAAACTGCTCTTCCGAGGGTTCCTATTATTTTAATGTCCTCTGGTGCATTGTTCTGTGCTAGTGCTATTTGACCTCAGTTCTGTGTTTGACACAGAAGACCACTGTATCCTGATTAAGAGGTCATGTGATTAGGTGGGCATATCAGGCATAGCATTAGACTAGTTTATGTCTTATCTCACTAACAGGAGTTTCACTCTCTCTATTGGTAACTTCGTGTCTGCTTCCTCTCCACTGTCTGGTGGTGTCCCACAGTTCTAGGGCCTCTGTTATTCTCTTTATATTTGCTACCCTTGGGACAGATCATAAACAGATTTAACATTGTTTATCATCTATTTGCAGATGATATCCATGATACTTATTTTATTTGCCCCAAACAATCAAAATACATTACTGTACAGTAGTTGAAAGCTAGCTAGCAATGGACACACTGACTGTGCCTGTGGGAGTGTGGGAAGTGTTTGTATTCAGTCCAGCCTCTGACTGGACTCTGAACTCACCACAGACTCCGGTTCTTTCTTATTTCCCTCCAGTCTCTCTCTTTTTTCCTCATGTCTTTATGAAGCACATTCATAAAGCTCCAGCATACACATGCATTTTTTGCTGAAGTTGAAATATTTTGAAATTGAGTGGATGCACATTCATGTCAATTCACGTCGCTCCAGGCAAATTCACATCTACTTGTGTCTTTGCGTTGACTTTTTATATAATCATCTAAAATTCACTTTGCGTTCTGTCTGAACACACAGTAATGATGAAGATGATTCTGATTGAACTGTTGCTTCATTTGGAACCAAGGATTGGACAAACTGTTAAATTCATGCGAATAGCAAAAGTGACTTGAGCAGTTTAAGTTTTAAATAAGTCATGTTGTTTTATGTCTTAATTTACCAAAGCACATAGCAAATAAGTTTTATAGATTCTAGGATTAGACAACTTCATGCAATAATGACATTCATCTGAAATCTGTCAACTAAATCTAAGCATAATCATAGTTTTCCTTGGTGAATCTAGCCTTAATGAGTCAGACTTTGTGTCAGAGGTGGTGGAGGAGGTAAAGAACATTTTTATGGCGAGAAAAAAAGCTCCACAGGAGTACAGGTGGCAAGTTGTTAAACTTCAGTAGGAGCATTAAAAGAAAGTTTGCAGCCCTCTGGTGATCCAAGTTATGACCCTCGACTTCACCCATAAAACCCCTAATTACATGCTGATGTAGTCTTTTTAATTAATACTACACACACAGTCTGTTGAACAAGAGCAGTACAAGTATTTTGAAGCTTGAACTCACTGAAATGGGAGCAGTGATGGTCTAAAGGTTAGAGAAGCAGGCTCAACTCCAGTTCATTTATAGAGCCACAAAATATTAGGAGTGAGCATGACCTATCTTTCTGTTCTGTCTTTGCACAGTACTTGCTGACCTTTACTGCAGAGGTTGTCCACTTGTCCACATACATATGTGGCCAGAGGATGCAGGATGAATAAATCATTTCCTCTCTAAATCGTGGGATGTACAAGCTGTTGAAGAAACAGGCATTTTCCCAAACTGTCTTTGGTTGTGCATGTATTAGTGGTGAGAAATGTAATCTCAGTGTTGCGCAATACAGATACATAATGTAAGGACTATACTGAAGACTGCAACAATATACTGCCAGACCAACTCCATGAAATACATACAAGTATAATGACTAAAGCACTGGTGGTGAAGTACAGCTGGTAAAAAAGGGGGAGAACTCAAACAATGTCTCATACCAACAGCCAGTGTTGGTGTCTTCACCATGACCACCATCTTTTCCTAACCTTCACCAAGTAGTTTTAATTGCCTAAACTCAAAAAGACCTTCATCACAAAGGTTTCAGATCAGAAAATGCTCAAACAGGTTATTTTGGAATGCACTGTTAAACAATGTATTTTATTGTTATGTATGAGGACTTAATGAATTTTCTACCTTCAGACAATAAATGTATTGTTATTCTCACCCTCCTTGCCCTCCAATGGGCAAACGCTGACATCTGTCACTCATCTAGATGAGGCAAGACATCTTATTTATATAGTGCAATTCATACACAGTGTTTTACTAATTATATTTATTCATTTATTTAATTTGTTTATTTGATAGGGACTGAGCACATTAATGAACATCAGTATACAAACCCACAACGGCAACGATAAATAGAGAAGAACGTTAAAAAAGACTGTCACTTGTTGAACTTATCAGAATGAATTAATTTAATCTTCTTTAGCTTTAGAAATGACACAATATCCCTGAGCCACTGACTGACTGGGAGCGTTAGTAAACTTTCAGTGAAGAGGAAGATGGCGTCTTGCAGTAAGGAAGTGAAAGCTAGAATATCTAATTGGTTGGAGGTGTATCAGTTGTTGTCTTCTGGAGACCAAAATATGCCAATATGGGGAGAGACATTTATAGTAATCTAAAGTATTTTTGATATAATATCAAAATAAGTCTGCCAAAAACAAGATAATAATGGACAAGAATAGAACATATGAGTTAGATTGCAGGATGAAGCATGATATTTATCACATCTGTCAGTGATAGTGGGATAAATTTGTGACAATCAAGCTTTGGAAAAATGAATCCTAAACAGTACCTTGGACTGTATGAGTGTGAGATGAGTGCAAGTTGAGCTTGTGTGAATATTGTTAAGGGCAACGGCCGACCAGTTATCCTCCAGGTTCAACCTCAGTTTTGTAGCTGGTGAACTGTCATAGGACAGGAGTTTGTGATAAACCTTTGAAATGAGTGACTTTTGAAGGGGGTCAGAGCTAAGAAACTCATCTCACAGTTGAGGAGGTGAGGAGGGAAAAATGTGAAACAAAGATTTAATACAGTGTCTAATTTGAAAATATCAAAAGAGATGAGAGGATGGGAGATGAAATTCGCTTGATAGATCTGTAAAGGTTTGAAAAACACCATTCTTATAGAAGTCTTTATACATTTTCAGGCCTTTATCATGCCATACAGAAAAGGTGGAGTCTGTACATGTGGTCAAGTCAAGTCAAATTTATTTATATAGCACATTTCATACAGAGAGCAATACAATGCGCTTCACAAAAGCAAGAGTGATACAATTAGACATAAAATACATCATACATAAAAGCAAGCAAACATATGCTTGCTTAAAACAGGAGCAAACAGTTGCTCAACCTAGTTAAAAACAGCAAACAGAAATGTAATAAGTCTACTTTTAAAGGAACTAAGCACTGGGGCAATATCACATGGAAGGGCATTCCAACTGCATGGAGCATAATAACTGAATGCAGTTTCACCTGCTTTAGAGTGCACACAGGGGACAACAAGGAGACCACTGGCTGATAATCTGAGGCTACTTGTTGGTTCATATGCACAAGCAATTCCTAAATATAATTTGGAGCAGGGCCATTCAGCACCTTGTAGACAAGTAAGAGGATTTTAAAATCAATTCTAGCATTTACTGGAAGTCAATGCAAGGATTTAAGAACAGGTGTGATGTGTGCACTTTACTGGGTCCTGGTTAATATATGTGCAGCAGCATTCTGTATAAGCTGCAGTTGCTTAACAATTTTTCAGGGGAGTCCAGAAAAGAGACCTCGGCAATTGTCAAGTCTGCTTGTGACAAATGCATGTACTTGTTTTTTTCAGCGTCTGAATTTGAGAGAAAGCCTTTGAATTTTGAGATATTTTTGAGGTGGTAGAAAGCTGATCTTGTGACATTATTGATATGACAGTGAAAGTTAAGATCAGCATGTATGAAAAGACTTCTGGCATGTTCTTTGCCCTTAAGGGAAAAGGAACTGAGGTGGGCTGCAATTTCCTGTCTCTTTGCTTTTACATCTATAATAATAACTTCTGTTTTGTCACTATTTAGTTGCAGAAAATCTTGATTCATCTATGTGTTAATGTCCTTGATGCATTTAATCAGTGTTTCCATGGGGCTCAAATCATCAGAAGAGAGGGAGATGTAAAGTTGCGTGTCATCTGCATAATCATGGTGTTGTATATTGTGTTTCTTTATGATGTGTCCAAGCAGAAGCATATATAAGTTGAATAGGAGTGAGCCAAGCATTGAGCCCTGTGGAACCCCACAGGTCATAATAACTTTGTCAGATGCAAAGGAGACAAATGGAGACAAAGAAATTCCTGTCTAGTAAGTAAGTTCTGAACCAATTTAGAACAGGATCGGACATTCCCACCCAGTTTTGTAGTCTGTTAAGCAGAATCCCATGATCAACTGTATCAAACACGGCACTGAGATCTAAGAGTACTAGGATTGAGAGTTTATCAGAGTCTGTGTTTATGTTCATGTATTTACAACTTTAACAAGGGCAGTTTCTGTGCTGTGGTGGGATCTAAAACCAGACTGAAGAACATCAAACAGGTCATTTATCATTAGGTAGCTATTCAGTTGATTGTACACATTTTTTTCCGAGGATCTTACAGAGAAATGGGAGATTAGAGATTGGTCTGTAATTACTCATGTTTGAAGTATCAAGATTGCTCTTTTCTAGAAATGGTTTTATGACAGCAGTTTTAAGAGCACTTGGGAAAATACCAGACTGGAGGGAGCAGTTGGCAATTTGTAGTATCTCTGTATTTAAGTTATATTTATATTTCAGTTTTAAAAAAAGTTGTAGGAAGTGGGTTGAAACAGCAGACTCCGGAGAGGGGATGTGGTGATCAGTGAGTAGGGAGAAATGCTGCTCGCCCAGGATGGAAAATTTGTTGGTCAGCTGGAGGGGTTGAGATGGATGTGAATGACAGGTATGACCATGTTAACGCCCATGGGGAGCAGGGAGTGGAGCTAACCATGGCCAGGACCAGTAGTCTGCAGCCGGGGAAGTAGTGACTTCCAGACATGGGAGCGGGGCAGTCGAGTCCAGTTCTCCAGTGGTTGTGGTGTTGGCAGCAGGACCCATTGCGACGACCAATGAGTCGATGATCCGCTCTTCTTCCCTCAGCTGGTATAGGGTGGACATTCTCCCTTCCAGCTCAGAGATTCTCTGGGTCAGACGGAGACAGCTATCGCATCCGGTGTGAGGTGAGTGGAGGCATATCTTATTGTGTATGCTGGTACTTGCTGGTGAAAGAAAACAGCTGTGGCCAGTAAAGGAGTTGCAATAAGGGGAAAAGCTACTGTTATTGTTGGTGTTGTAATAGGCAGGCAGGGACACAGTGAGACTTAACCAGGGCTCCACAATGGGAATGGGAAAGTAGACTTGAAAAATTACACAAAGGAGGTCCTGAGTTACTCGGATCAAGACTTACTGGCACAGGCCCAAAAACTGGGCCTGCTGCAATAGATCAGCTTCCAGTAAGGAGGTTTGATGGCTGTGATTTCCTCCCGGTTGGTGGTGAGAGCATAAAAATAGCCCCCGCTGGCTAGTTAGCGCCAGTATCGTAGTTCGTCTTAACCCGGTTTCTGCAGTTCCCTTAGCATTTAGTTAGCTCACAAGGCTAAAAACAAGCCGGTTGGGCTAGCCTCAGCAGGCTGTCCGGACAGGGAAACTAAAACTTAAAATCCGAGCATGTGATGATTAAAATCTTTTGCTTATTTAAAACAAATAGATAAAAACAGCTAGGATCTAAAAGTATAACGTAAGATGTGGCTAAAAAACTGAATGAAATGTCAAATTATGACAGAGCTTCTGACAGGCACACACAATGGTGGTGCATGTGCAGGAGATTCAGGTTGAAAGAAATGATATAGGCTGACATAAATGACTCCTTAGTAAAGCTAAAGTAGATGCTGAAATAAATTTGAAATGCTTCCTGAATTGTTACAAGATTTTGAGTGGAACTTACTACTTGGTTATTTGTAAAGCCAGAGGGGCTGGTTGGAATAGAAGAGGTAAGTAGAGCTATTAGGGAAACTGAAACACATGACTGTGCCTCTAACTTACACCATGGTGGATCTGTTGATTTAAACCAAAACAAAATTTTATGGATGTGTGCCACCCAGTAATACAGTTGGAAATTTGGCAGAGACAATTGACCATTGAATTTGCATCTCTGAAGTACAGATTTACGGATTCTGGGTGCCTCTCCATACCATAAAAAACAAGAGAAACCTTGATCAATTGTTTTAAGAAAAAAAAAAGTTTCGGCAGGAATAGGGGGAGACATTGAAACAGAAACAAGAATTT
The DNA here is from genome assembly GCF_914725855.1 of Thunnus albacares. Taxonomy (NCBI): domain Eukaryota; kingdom Metazoa; phylum Chordata; class Actinopteri; order Scombriformes; family Scombridae; genus Thunnus; species Thunnus albacares. The sequence continues at coordinate 36,455,660 of NC_058109.1, read as the reverse complement.
GGGCAAGATGTTCATTTTAACTATGTTAATTCTTCCAATCAACAACAAAGGTAAACTTCCCCATCTTTGAAGGTCAGATTTAATATTAGACACTAAAGGAGAGAAATTGGAAGAAAAAAGGGAAGTTGATGTTCTAATTATATTGATCCCCAGGGACCTAAAGCCAGAGGGGCTCAATTTTAAGGGGATATTAGACTGTTTAAGTTGTAATGCCAGAGCACTGATAGGATAGCATTCACTCTTGGAGATAATTACTTTATAGCCTGAGAATGAGTCGAATCTTGGAAGGATGGATAGAATTGCTGGTATGGAATGGCTTGTGTCTGAGGCATACAACAGTCAGTCATCATCATGAAATGATAGCTTAAATTCCATGCCCAATCATGATATCCCAGTGAAATGGGAGAGGACCTCAGAAAGATTGTCAAGGGCTCTATTGCTAGTGCAAACAATAGGGGGTATAAGGGACATCCCTGTTGGATGCCATGAGACAAAGTGAAAAAACTATATATAATAATATAATGCCATTGGTTGAGATATTGCTTGTGGGGATGTATAAAGGATGGGTCAGCAAGAATGTTAGTATCCACATTTATTAAGGAGAGAGGTCTGTAAGAGCTGCAGAGATTTGGGTCTTTGTCTTTTTTTAGAAGCAGACTTATGAAGCTTGTCTTAAAGTAGGAGGGAGAGAGCCATGGTTCAGCAATTCCTTATATACAGAATGCAACAGTGGGGCCAGTTTGGCCTGAGATCTTTTAGAAAAATTCAACTGGAAATCCACCGTTGCCAGGAGCTTTGTTATTTTGCATGCTTATCATATCGAGGGTAATTTCCTCCACAGTTAATGGTTTGTTTTTTTTTTTTTACCAAAATCTGGGTTTATCATAGGGAAACTGAAACTATCTAAGAAAGAATTCATTTTGGTGGTGTCAGATGGAGACTCAGATTTATGTAAAGAAGAATAAATAGAGCAAAGACAGAGTTCATGTTGGTAGGGTTCATATGCAATGTGCCTAATAAATCTTTTATTTTTACAGCCAGTTCTATTTGTTATAGTGTACTGCCCTCCTGGCTAGTACTCTGAATTTTTATCTGAATTCTCTCTTATCTGAGTTCATCAAACTTAGTCCCTAGTACAGATAACATAATTATGGTAGGTGACTTTAATATTCATGTGGATGTCGATAATGATAGCCTTAGCACGGCGTTTATCTCAATATTAGACTTAACTGGCTTCTCTCAGAGTGTGATAAAACCTACTCTCTGTTTTAACCACACCCTTGACCTTGTTCTGACAAATGACATCGAAACTGAACATTTCAAGTTTCAAGTTTATTTTATTTATAACTTTAAAAAGCAAAGAAGTTTTGTATCAAAGTGCTTCACAGCCAACATGCAATGGTGGGAGGATCTGAGGGGTCTTGTGGTGCTATAAGGGGTGAGAAGTTCTTAGATATATGTAGGTCTGAGACAATGGAGACATTTATAAACAATTAGAAGAATTTTGAAGTTTATCCTGAAATGAATGGGGAGCCAGTACAAGGGTGCAAGGATAGAGGTAATGTGGTCTTGTTTCTTCAACGTTGTTAATAACCGGGCAGTAGCGTTTTTGATTAGTTGTAACTGGGAAATGGTAGCCTCAGAGATGCCTCAGTAGAGGGAGTCCAGCCTGGATGATCTTAGTGCATGAATGGCTCTTTCTTGGTCAGAGGGTGAGAGGAAATGCCTAATTTTGGAAATGGTTCTGAGTTGGGAGAAGGACCTGACAATGGAATTTACCTGACTGTTGAAATTTAGATCATTATCAAATATAACAGGTAACCCAGGTTCATAACGGAAAGAGTATGATCTCTGTCTTGTCTTAACTGAAGTAAGTTATGAGCTAACCAGTCTTTGATGTCTTTGAGACAGTTTTGTAATTGGGTTACATTGGCCTGATTTTTGGAGTTGAGGGAGAAGTAGATTTGAGCATCATCTGCGTAGCAGTGAAAAGAGATGTTATGAGTTTGGCCGATTTTTCCCAATGGGAGCATATAAAGACGGACCACCAAGTCCTTTTGCCTTCTAATATTACACTCTGAGGAGTAGTTAAAGTTTACTGCCTGTTTAGTTGTTCAGCACACTAGACTGTCTTGTGTTTGTCCCACTCGGGACTGCTGTGTTTGTGCCATCATGAGTGAGAAAAAGTAAGTTGTATGTCGTCAGACGTGTGTTACAGACTGCTGTCCATATGCATGCTCTCTGTGGAGAAAGCAACCAATTCTCTCCCCCCAAAGGTCGCTTTTGCTTTAGCATTTACTGGGCAGCACCTCACCAAAAAGCACAGCGCGACAGGCTTTTGCTCCAACAGTGACAGCAACAAGGACATTTAAGCAGAGGGGTGAGTAACATGTGCACCGAACAATGGTTCCTAACGTTACTTTATTTTTAAAATATCATCCATGCTGCTTGCCTTAAACCTACAAACTATCACACCCTGAATGGACTTTTGTGTGTTTTTTGGACTCTGTGTTTTTGTTCTTTTGACTTCCTTGGTTTTTGTTATCTATCTGATGCCCTCAGACTTTCTCTGTTTTTAGTTGGACTTTTTGAGGGACTGTTTCATTTGTGTTGCACTTATGTTGCCTGGTTTTGGTTTTTTCTGTGTTTCCCTTGTGTATTCCTTTATTCCTCCTGTGTTTATGTGCACTTCCTCTCATCTGCCCTGCATCACCCTTGTTAGCCCAGCCTTGCTCCTAGTGTCTTCCCCAGTTTATCTGCTCCCAGTCTGCCCGTGTGTTGTGTCACCTGTTGTCTGTTTACTTTAGTTCCTGTTATATATAAATATTTTCTCTTCTCACCTTTACTTCCTGTGTTTGATTACCTCATGTGTTTCACCTGTGTCTCGTTTTACTCACCTGTGTTCAATTTTCAATCACACCCTGTGTATTTACAGTCCAGTTTTCAGTTCAGTCTCTGTCAAGTCGTCTGCTTTTGTTCTGCATTTGTACTGCGTTTATTCTGTGTTCCTGGTTAGTGTTCCTGTGTCTCAGTGTCTGGTCTACGTTTCTGGTATGTTCCTGTGACTTTTGAATTTTCATTAAATATTTCTGCATCGGATCTTGCCAGCAGCTCTGTGAGTCACCAGTGTGACTGGCCTGGTATGGCGGTGGTGAGACGGAGCCCGATGTTGAGTCCCCCTGTCGCCGGACATCAGCTGAACTGGGAATGAAGGTTTTCCCGGCTCGTCCAGAACCTCCGGTCTAGCAGAAACACCAAAACCAGGGTTTTATCATGGGAGGTGGAAGAGGCTGTGGTTTTCCAACCAGTGAAGGGAACTCATGTGAATCAAGGATGTCATATCAGTTCACTAGCTGGATGTCACAGGTTGTAGGAGTATGAAAGGAGAGTCTCCCCCTCTTTTTGCAGTCGCCAACCACAACTCAGGGCAGGTGATTTGGCTCTGGACATGATGGAGTAGAGCTGATTGGGGCTTTAAGTTTAGCCCTGAGCTGGAGCCAGGGGTTCTCAGGGACGGTGACTGGAGCAGGAACAGAAGCAACGGCTGGAACAGCAGCAGTGGGCATAACATAACCAGTGGCCGGAGAAGACGCAGAAGCTGGAGCAGCAGCAGTGGGAGGAGTAGAGGCTGCGGCCCAAGAAGTAGCAGTGTCAGCAGGATAGATAGCGTGACAGCCAGCTCTTCAGCACTGGTGGTGATGGCTTGTGCAGGGCCAAAGGTGATAGTGTCCAAGTGCCTCTAAGCCCCCTGGAATTTGTAGTACATGGAAATTCTTTGCTCCAACTGAGTCATCTTCTCGATGAGACAGATGCAGCTCTCGCAGCCAGATGTTGAGGTAAGTGGAGTCATGGCTTCTTGAGCATATGCTCAGAAGCTTAACTTAAAATCCAGACATCCAATTAGTAAAATGCTTTATCCAGTTAAAAGATGTTAAAATTACCAAGATCTAAAAATGACTTAATAACTTTTGAATTCCTATTACTGGACTACACACCATTAGATGAAAATGTATTCACTAGATGTCTTTCTGATAGTGCTGTAGCTAAATTTAAGGAAGCAATTTCATCAGCATTGAATTAAATGCCATGTTTCAATACAACAGAGGACTCTTGCTAACTGTCTTGTTGATAGTGCCGCAGGGTCATTGCAAATGACTGGACTCAATCCCCCCTTTAAAAAAGAAGATAATAAAACAAAAGAAGTTAAAAACAGCCCCAGGTTTCTTTTTAGTACATCGGCCAGGCTGACAAAGGGTCATAATTTTATTGATCCATGTATTCCTATAGCTCTCAGTAGTAATGACTTCATGAGCTTCTTAAATGATAAAATTCTAACTATTAGAGACAAAATTCATCACTTCCTGCCCTCAAAAGACAATGATTTATCCCTAGACACAGGAACTTTAGAAACAGCTGTAAAACCTGATATATATTTAGACTGTTTAGCTCCAATTGACCTTCACAAACGATGCCTTCATCTAAACCAACAACCTCTCTTAGACCCCATCCCAACTAGGCTGCTTAAATAGGTGCTCGACAAGGCTACTACAATAATTACAGTAGAGAAAGCCGAATGAGTGTGATTAGGCTACTGTAATTATTGCAGTAGAAGCACAACTGAACTGTCCGATTATGTTGACTTGCTCAGATTTTATTGATTTAGTTATTTTTCCTTGATTTTTGTGCTTCTTCTATGGGTAAGTAGGCTATGTAGTTAAATGGTTTCTTTATGTCTGTGTTTAATTTGTGTTTATTGCTGATATACGATCGGTAATCTGCACAGGGTGTTTTATTTTGAAAAATGACCAGATGCTCTATGCTGCTTCTGTGTCTGACTTCCTGCCTGGCTTGATCTGCTCTGTGCAGCTTGATGCAGCTTCCGTCAAAAATAGACTAGGCATGTATATTTAGCAGAGCAAAGCAGAGAACCAACTCTGGCACACTTCTGGGGCGCTTCTGAAACGCACTATGGTCCGTCTGGTGGGATTGCAAGGATTGATTAGAGTGACCGTGATCAGCTTTGACAGCCGCATTGCAGCCAGAATGCAACACAACTGGAACATTTAATTGGCATTAAAGGAACTGCATTAACCTGGTTTAAGTCCTATTTATCAGTTCAATTTCAGTTTGTATATGTTAACGATGAATCCTCCATGCATGCAAAAGTTAGACACGGAGTTCCACAAGGTTTTGTGACTGGACCAATACTGTTCACCTAATATAAGCTTCCTTTAGGTAATGTTATTAGGAAACACTCCATAAATTTTCATTGTTATGCAGATGATATCCAATTATATTTATCAATGAAGCCAGATGAAACCAATCAGTTAACTAAACTCCAAGCAGGCCTGAAGAACATAAAGACCTGGATGACTTGCATTTTTCTGATACTAAACTCACACAAAACTGAAGTTTTTTTGCTTGGCCTTAAACACCTTAGAAACACATTATCTAATAATATAGCGACTCTAGATGGCATTACCCTGGCCTCCAGCACCACCGTCTCTGAGGAATGCACATATTTGGCCTCAGCTTTAAACAAGTCAGCAAGAGTGTGCAATGAATGTCCACGGGGACTTTGTCACAAACTGGCTCTGGAATTTGACAAGGAGGGAGTCCACGCAAGAGTATACTCTAAACAAATATTTATTAAAACTACAGCTAGCAAAAGAAGGTGTTTAGAACAAAGTGCAAAACCAAAAGAAGATGATGCAGGGTAGATGTCAGCAGGAGGAAGGGAAAAAGAGTGACCACATGGGCTAGCTTTTATATCTTGGCAGGCCCAGGTTACTATACTGACGACCCTCCACTGTCAGCCAATATCCAGAAGGCATCCTCCAAGACAGTGGGAGAGGCATCATACCTCCCCTCTTAAGATTAAGGTTCCACCTTGACATCCAAATCAATACAAAGTTGTTACAAAGTCAAAACAATATAGTCTTTCATAGAAAGAGAAGGGGTTACATTTCCTTAATTTAAAATTCACAACTGTTCCCCATAATCTTAGAATGGTGATCACGTTCATCCATGTGAATAATGACCAAATACCAACCACAACCACTGCCAACCATCTCACCAAACCTGAATCCCCACCCAGCAAACTTGGATCCTGAGGAGCACTTCTAGAGGGAGTACACAAACCCATCAAAACAGAGAGGCTAGTTAATTGGCCAGTTAAGAATCATAACAAGACTCATTCATAGCTGCATGGCTTTTCCTGCACCTTTTGAGATGAATATCCAAATGGTATAAGACAGTACCCACTCTTTAAATTTAAAGGCAAGCTAATACATTTCCAGGTTGAACCTGTAATTGTTAATGTTATTAAACCAATTTTTTGAAGATATTGATTTTTTACCAAAACAATGTTCAATTTGTTTTGCATTTATACTGATCCATTTTAATGGAAGTGTAAGTTTCCTTTAGTGTCAAGTCTATAAGGTATGTAAGGAAGTAGGATGAGGATACTCTGTGATTATCCAAAGTATAGTATGGATAGCTATGCTCCAGTACAGTAATTCATACAAAAACATGGTACTGAGAGGTATGGATTTATCAAACCATACTAGGAAGTTACAAACCCAACAAGCACTCATATGTACTGGGAACATGTACAGTGGTGAAATCAAAATAGCCACAGCAGAGCTCAAGATCCCCAGCCCTATCTATCTAATCACAGCAACTGACTCATAGCTAGTCATAGTTAGTCTAATCTAGTCTAGTCTAACCGTAGTCTTCATAGAGATAGTTGTGAGGGTACTTATGCACCGATTCCATCAGAACCAGAAGGCAACCAGAAAACTGGTGACCTTCAGAGAACCAGGGAAATGCTCCCGAGATGTACTCTTTGCTCACTTTCTCTGTCACACTAAAGGGAAAATAACAAACTGGTTGGTCTCCTATTGAGACCAACCACTTTGGCTTGGGGGATGCATTGCTTGTACCAACTAGTGTGGCAATCACCAATGACGTGCACCAGAACATACAACTTCTAAACAATTGGGTTTGCAAGCAAACTGGGGATGGCTGCTCCCTTCCAACATCCACTAAAACTAACTCCACAAAAGTAATTAAACAAAAACCTTGCTTGGTGCTCCCAAAAATTCACAATGCTTAATTCTCAAAAGCACATCTGCTTTCCTGAAACACACTTAAATTTTAGCATTCACAAGTCACAATGGTCACAAACCAAAATGGTCACACACTATCCAATTCAACCGAATGAGCCTCCCTTTGTCACACTAAAGCTTGAATTAATCTTACCAAAATGGGTTTAGATCCCAGACAAGTCTTCCACACCCTATCAGAAAAGTGAGAGGTTTGGAATCGCATGGGTTACTCTTCTGATAGGCTTACAAATCTATATGTACTCAGTTAGTCCCACCCACACACATTATCACTCAATGCTCTGGCAACACACTGTTCCATAATGCGTGGGTAAATATGCAGGAATAAGGCAAGGACAAATTAATAACGCTACATTAACACCTCACTCACTTGTACTGGTACTAATTTTAAAAGGTGTAATCAGGGAAATATATGCAAACAGGCCTATTCACCAGCAACCCTGTATGCTTTTGTTTTTAAGCAAATTTCAAGGTTACCCACTGCGTAACTGATGAGCAGCTGAGTAGCTCAGAGATTAAACCTGAAGCTGCATATCATATTAACACCTCAGTCACTACTACTGCTTCTCATCTAAAGGAGCAATCAATGGTATTACACAAACACCATTTCTCCACAACCCCTAATGCTTTTTCAAGGTTATTCATTAGGTAACTAATAAGCCTACAGTGGTTATGAAAAAATGACCTGCAAGCAATAAAAATTAATGCAAATATGATTTCCCTACAACCATTTTATTAAGCTATGAATGTATTTAACTAATCATTCAAGTTTACCACACACTAAGTAACTGATACAGTAGGAAATAACATATGAAGTCATATACTGAGTAATGTGGAGTGTTTATTGCTTATTGTTTAATGTTGACAGTGGAAAGTAATCATGTTCACCAACTATTAATTGACTCAGGTAACTCAAGCTAGCTAGTCTATAAACTGACCAGCTGCTTGCAAAACAAAGCATACAGTATATCACTAGCTGTATCATGCGCGTGAATAATGCTGAATTAAAATCATCACTGTGTGCATAGCATCAATATTAAGTTTGTGTGGCAAACATGAGCTACATAGTGAGGTTGCATATCAATGTCAAGTTGTGAAGTCCTTCCTGAAGGATTTTTCCCCACTGTAAATTCCTATTACAGTTTCTTTTTAATGATATCCTCAATATTCCTCAATACAGAAACACAGGAGTCTCCTGGGGACTACATTTATGTTATAGCCAAAAGTGTTAATAATTTAAAAATTTTAGGTAAACAAAAAATGTACCTAAAATGTGAAAGTGAACAACACATTTGCAAACCCTTGCTGATATTTTTATTATTATTATTATTATTATTATTATTAGTAGTAGTAGTAGTAGTAGTAGTAGTAGTAGTAGTAGTAGTAGTATGTACACAGGGCTTGAACCAAACAAGATAAGAGCAGTGTTGCATATCAAATGTAAGAGAGAAATGCATAATGGTGATTATGTTATCCATTATGACATGATAATATAATGCACAACTGTTCCAGTTACAGTGATCTGATGCAGCAGATTATGGTCAGTATGTTTTATATTCTCAGCCTTTAAGGCATTTTTTCTGCCATAAGATAAAAACAAGCACTCCTCTTCCGGGACCTGCACACACAGTGGCTAGAGTGGCTCAAGTTCCTGTCCATTTGCCCACTGACTGAATATCCTCTGGACCCTCAAATAAATATTAGTGGTAATATTGTTGCTCTTGCTACTGCTGCAGGACATGGAAACGTACAGTTATCTCTGAAGGCATATTGAAAGAAAAGAAACACTCTGTGAAGGATAAAGCCAACTAATAAGTACTGCACTTTCTGATCCTTTTTGTCTTGATAATGAAGGGGATATAATGATGTCTATTCCATACAGTGAAGTGATGTCACTGCAATTTAGTTTAATTGTAGGTTAGGGTAGCCTTTACTGTAAGTGCTCTATAGACAATTTAATAACTTGTTTATGATAAAAAACTTCACATGAGCAACATTAAGCTTAAACGTCTATAGTTAGTGTCCTCTAAAGGTTGCAATGTTCATTACCTTGCAATACAAAAACAAGTTGGAGGGAACAAAGTGTCAAGCAAGACACTGACTGCAAACTGCTTTGGTGAACACATTAGTACCTTGCAAAGAAACTCCACTGGCATTGTTAGTTAATGGGAGATATCAGCTTAAAGCAGAAAATTGGAACACCAGTTTACATGCCCTGCAGCAACCTGGTTTCTGTAAAATGTGTGCTTACGTAGAGCTTCACCTAAACACATTTTTGAGCCATAGCTGGCTGATTGTAACTGTTGTGATAAGAAGCTGCTTCCTGAGCATTTGTGAGAGAATACATAGTTTTTCACTTCCAGTGGGAATGTGTCAAAATTTCACAAATGGTTTAGAGTTCAGCTGTGAAAGCTTATGCCTGGTGCAGACTACACCATTTTGCCACGATTTACCTGTCGCAATTTTGATATCTCAGATGGAAGGGGGGGGGGGCTGTTCCATCTGTAAAGGGCTGTGTTGAGGAATCAGAAGCACAAGCTGTAAGTAACATTATATCACTGATGTGTTTGTCCTGTATTGAGAATTGGACCAAATTGCTTGTGAATACAGTTTCAGTGCAGAGAATGGGCGTATACAATGTTGATAAAGTTTTACATGGAGCTAATGGCGATTTGCGCGTTGTATTTGCATCTATATTTGTTGAGGCTGCAAAATTATTTGTATTTGTATTTGAATAAAAGTGGAAAAGTGGAAAATCCTGTTTTTGTTTTTATTACACTTTTAATTTTAAAAAATTAAAGTGTTACAATAAGTGTTCATGAATAAACTATCTTACAAAGGAGCTCCCCACACTGGGTGTCGAACTGGAGTCTCCCAGATTATAGACAACTGCGCTGACTACTGAGCTAAAACCTAGCACATCACCACTGTGCAGATAGGCCTGTAGGTATTTATACACCATAACACAGAGACAGTACAGTGTGTCACGTGTAGGGAAGAACTTCTAAGGTGATTCTTGCTTTGCACTTTTCATTTATTGCGTATTTTTTTACAACCTATTTTTGTGGAAAGGACAAGGGGAACAACAGGTTATGGAGAGTCCCTTGAAAGCACTTCACCCGTGTCAGTAGCTCTGCTTTATCTCTGGCAAACACCCCCAACTCTGGGAGTGATGTCCAAATTAGGAAATGTGTGTCATGTTGCAGGTGGATGTGACTCCCCCCCGTTGAGACCTGCTGATAGACGTAACAGTGGAGCAGAGGAGAGAGACTTGAGTTAGCGAAGTAATCGACCTGTGTGCTGATATTAGACATGTTTTGTGTTTTTTAATTCCTGAAAACAAGATGATAAGTATATTTCTTTGTCAGCATTGTTATTTTGTGTAGTAATGAAAGGATTTAAAACAATATTAGCTTTTTCTTTCGTTAACCATGCTGTAAAAATGCTCTGCAATTAACAATGCAGGGATTTATGTGGACCATCAATTTGTTCCTAGCAAACACACCATTATGTCTGAGAACTAAAGTTATTCATTTCATTGTCTTTTCCCAATTAGAGTACATCTAAACAGACCCACACAACCCATGTTACTGTACAGTACAGACACATGGGATGCCAAACTGACCCTAAACCTACAGTCTCTTGTGAAATGCAGTTCTTCCCTCAGATGGTATCGTTTTGGCACACAATTGTCATACTCTGCTTCTACAAAATCTGCTGCCACACAGTTGTCCTATGGTACATTGAGAAGCAAAGGTAATGTATGTAATATGGGCAATAAATTGGTGTTATTTACTACAGGAGTTAGGAAAAAAAGATCATATTAGTTTATAAACTAGAAACACGTAAAGACATATTGGCTTGCATCACAGTATCACAAACTAAAAGTTATATTTTCTTTGTGTCTAATCAGGGACCTTGGGCTCCCTCAGAAATTTCTGAGGGAGCCCAAGGTCACCCAATACTATGATGTTTGGCACCTTGAGAAAGGTAATTACTATATTTTTTTTGTAGAATTTTAATATCATATGAAACAAATTCAACATATTCAAGTTGTGCATATTTTTTTACATCTTTTTTTTTTGCAAACTTTATATCTTGTCAGGTTTGTCCAAAAAGTTGGAAATGCTGGCTAAAACAAGGAGTGTGTGGTGGTGAGCAAGTGGTTGTCTAGCATCAAAAACCACATTTATTAGACAGCCATGTTTTTAAAGTCTGGACCAGAGAAGGTTGCAAAATGGAAGTCCCTTATAAACCACAGTCAGAATGTCCACACATGATGATCTGCTTCCCCAAGTGTGCTCATCCTGACAGAGTCTCCAGAGACCCCAGCAAGTGGTTTCAACCACGTTTGTATCATGTATTTTTCAACAAAAATAACTGCTTCTATGAGGACATGACTGTAAAAATAATAATAATATGTAATACTTATTGGGGGCACAAATAGTTTTTCGTTTTTATGAATATTTGTTTCATACAAATATTTTTAAAAATTATTTGTTTTCGGGAAGAAAAAAAACATGTTGAACATGTCAAATACCAGTGCACAGGTTGGTCTCTCGGTCGGTGTCTCTCTTCTGCTCTGCTGTTACATTGATCAGCAGGTCTCAACGAGAAGAGTCACATCCACCTGCTACATGACACACATTTCCTAATTTTGACATCACTCCCAGAGTTGGGGGTGTTCCCCAGAGATAAAGCTGAGCTACTGACACATGTGAAGTGCTCCCAAAGGACTCTCCATAACCTGTTGTTCCTCTTCCCCTTTCCACAAAGTTAAGTTGTAAAAAATAGGCAATAAATGAAAAGTGCAAAGCAAGAATCACCTTTGACGTTACACGGTGTGCTGTCTCTGTGTTACGGGTGTATAAATAGGTAGAGGTCTGCCTGCAATGAGGTGATGAATAAAGTTTTAGCTCAGTAGTCAGCGCAGTCATCTATGATCTAGGAGACTCCAGTTCGAGACCTGGTGTGGGGAGCTCCTTTGTAAGGTAGTTTATTCATGAACACTTATTGTAACACTTTTAATTTTCTAAAATTAAAAGCGTAATAAAAACAAAAACAGAATTTTTAAGCCTCTTTCCACTTTTATTCGAATACAAATATAAATAGTTCTGTTGCCTCAACAAATACAGATACAAATACAAATATTGGGCCCTCTGCACATCCCTAATACCTATAAAATAAAAGTATCTGTTATAGAACAAATTCAGTGGGCACTTAGACCATTTCAATTTTATCTGTCTTTCATTCCAGGTTCAATGGTCCTTTACAAAGTGGAGAAACTCCTACTGAACAAACGACTTCTCTGTGATGTGGAAAAAACTCAGTCATGACCACCGAACTTCATCATTGGAGGCCTTCCACAGTGTCATTCTAAGCTTCATGCCAAAGAATGTGGTTTTCCGTTTAATTGGAATGCTGTGCAAGGTTGTTTGGATAAATAGCATTAAAATAGCATATGGCATCTGCTGACTGACATGTACGACAGAAAGCCTCTTGTTTAAAATTTGATATTGCTATAAATTTATGTTGTGTCCTTTTAAGAGATGTACTTTTAAAAATAATTCATGTTTTGAATTACAGACTCAGACTTTAACTTTTTTTCAGGCTGTACCTGGCTGCCATGCATTTCAACAAGAATGCAGAGTGAGACCAAGCAACAACTTCCAAGGTCAAAGTTGTCTACAGGATAATGTTCCCAAAGTCCAACAAGGAAGAATGCACAGCAAAGCCAACATTCAGTAAGTTAAAAACAGAACTTTTATTATAAATGATCCAGTATACAAATGTAAAACAACCAGTGTAACATTTGGCTTTAACAAAAACAACTTTTGGCCAACACCAACTTACAAAACTTACACCTTGTGGTATGTAAGGTGCCTGTAATGTCATCATTACAGAAAATATTCACTGTATGGCTTGTAAGCTGTATTTTCTGTGTTACAGAGATTTTGCTGAATCCAGTGAGGGACATTATAAATGCAGAAAATAATGACTTGTGAATCCCAGAGAACAGGATACTAACTCTGATATTGACCACATTTGATTGTATCTTTTTTCAATATTATTATGAATGCAGTGTGCACTCTATCTCCTGTAACTAAACTACTTTATTTTTCTTGAGTTGAGTGATTTATTGTTTTGAAATTTGGGATAATCTGTTTTTACATATAGAGGGAAAAATGATTTCATGTTATAACAATTTTTATAACAGGACGAAAACTTACTCTTCCTCTGGAAGGATGGATGATCAGTCATGCATGTCGGAGGTTTTGGCTCTTGGTTCATTGATCTTACAACCTTATGTGGAAAAAATAAAACCAAATATAGAAAATAGCAGATTCAGTCAGGAATTTACATAGACCGTTCCATGTTTCCACCATGTTACAGATACTATATTTCATATAATAATATATCAATTTCTAACCGTAAACTGCCATATTTTCAAGTTGTAGGAACAAAAACATTACATGTTCTATTAGCGTCAAGATACCTATCTCCTAATTGAAATATATATTTATTTATTTATAATTTGTAAGGATTTTACAATATTCAACATGATATTTCAGAATACTTTCTGCTGTAGATAATTAGTGACATTGTCAAGTAAATATTTGTCATTTGATTCATCCAAAATAAAGTAACATGGATAATTGGTAAAATCCAGACAAAGACAGTGTGGGAAAGATGACGCATGTTCATCTTTACAATGAACAATTTTCATGTAAAAAGCAATCAAATATAATTTTTATAATAACAAGAGCATTTATGCTCAAGCGAAGATATTCCAAACCAAAAGCCTGTCAAACTACAGTCTTCTTGGTAAAAGTATGTACACATTCTTGCAACACAGTCTACTTGAGTAGTCATTTAATGTACTCCAGCAAAAAATAAACAGCCCTGCAGGGAGATACTCTACAGTCGTTTGGCAACAGCAGAATAACATTTTACTAGCTACGTTACCTTTGATATTTCATCCACTTCAATTGGCATTTTAGTGCATTTCCCACATGTACACCTGGTAATAGGGGGAATATATTGGAAAATGTGTTTATACAGCTTATGATTAAAAGACTAAATCCACTGTTATGTCACACAGTAAGCAGGTATTGAGCATAATATTTACCAGACAGAGTCGCCCTGCAGTAATCTTTGTTGCTGTGGATGTTCATGCTGTCCAAACTCATTTTCAAAGATCGGATTCAGGCTCGGACATGTACGGTTGCATCTGAGAAGTTGACATTTCCAATCATGAACCAGAAATTATGTTACTTGGTATGTTCATTGTTTGCTTTCTGAGCTTCCACAAAAGCAAGGTGCTTTTGCCCCTTGACAGGCTTCCAGAAGATGACCAATCAGAACAGAGTGAGCTCATTGGGAAAGGGGCAAGGGGGAGGAGGGAGCTAAGATAGACTGTGTTTGAAAAAGGGTGAACTGAAGGAGTATATAAAGCGCCAGTATAAGATACATAAAGAGTTTTTTGAACGGTGAATCATGCAAAGCTACTCTAGTGGAGTCCGAGATTAACAATATAGAGCTGGAAATGAGTATAATAAGTTCCCTTTAATAAATTGTTGTTGGCTTTTTACTTGCAAAGCTTTTATTGCACTTGCAGTAACGTGTGCACATAAATTAACACAAAAATAATAAACATATTTTGTTTCTTTCAGGAGAGGCAGGAAGTCCTGTTGTAGGGGCGCCCCTCCAGGCAATGGTAGGGGAAACATTGTATGTTATGCATTCCAACATCCACATGACAGTGGTACATTCAACAATATAAATCACTACAGTATGCTGTAAAACAGTTTGGCAGCAGCAATGTTGAGGTGTAGTGATTCCTCAAAAAAATAGCCAGGACAAGAGAAAATAGTTGATCTGAATCTGCTTGAAAGAAACAAAAAAAGTATTGTTTTGATTGCCATCATTCTAACTCAGCAGATGATGATGACCCTGCTAATGTCAATCCTGAACAGCAAAAATAACAACTTTGTCTTGCTGAATGAGTCAATACAAACAACAAAGAGAGGGCTGACGCGACGCAGTACTAACTACTAGCTCGGCGGGCAGAGGAGTAAGACAGACTGGATGAGAGGGCTGGGGCTTGGGAGACAGATTACAAGCTCTCTGTGCACTGACACTATAAAAAGGACTCAATAACCCGGGGTCTTTCTGCTCGGTTGAATCTCCCTGCTGGTGACAGTTGACAAAGATGCTGCACAGACAGCTCACTCACTATCTAGTTGATGATAGGAAGCCACAGAGCATGGCCGTCTGCCTGCAACAACACTGGACATGGAGTTAACCAGAAAGCAGGGCTGGCCCAAGCCCTATTCGTTAAATATTAGTTCTGTTAATTGATAATTAATATTATGTATTTGATACAATGCACTTCCTTTTTTGCAAGAAAAAAAAATAGCTGCTGTAAATGACAAAGACTTCATCACTGACGCACATCTCCCAGTGGCAGGGGTGACATAAAGACACCCTCACATATTTAGGAATGCATCCAAATACTAACTTTCTATAGAAATATTAAGTTATATTTAAAAATCTAATGTATCTCATCTAAATTTATGGATGGAATTTTGGGATCTTTGCTATGCAAATCTAAACAGGAAACACAAATAGTCTTGTAAGACTCACACACAGGTTGATTTGATCTAGATGACACCAGAAAGCTTTTATTCCAGAGGAAGTATTTGATCATGTTCACTATCTGTATGTGTACTGTAGTTCTGTGGATCAGTCATTTCATTGTAAGGGATTCTTCTTTGTTCAATATTCAACCACACAGTTTTTATATATCATTTGTGCATATCATGTTGGTGCCAACTATATGATTGAAAAACTAAGTGTACATTTTTCAGTAAACATATATTTTGAAATGTAATAGTTTCAATATGAATTTACTGTATTGATGGGTTTTGAATATTTGCTTTAGAACAACATGGCAGTGAGTGGAGACACACACCTTATTTGGACTTGATTGCTGCACCTTCTCTGTGTTTGACTTTGTTTTTAATGTACACAGGGATCGACTGCCTTTCTAGCTGGTGCGCGTCCATTATTATGCATTTCATCTGTTTATGACTTTGTCTTCACACATGCACAGCGAAACTACTTTTGTGAGTTTGTAGTCAGTGAGAGAGAGACAGTGAGGAGGGAGGGAGAATGACAGCAGCTGCACTGTGAGATGGCTGCATTGATATCTAAAATGAGTGATCACAGAGAAAGTAAAGCAAGCAACAAAAGGTTCATTTTCAAGTACAGCCAAAAAGCATTTGTTATCACATCTAAATGAGCTGCTAACATGTGTTCATGCTTGTAAACTCAAAAAATGGCTGCTGAAGAACAGTTGCTCTGCTTCTGAAATGTTTTGAGTGGACTCCGAAATAGTGACGGAGCCATGACTGAGCCAGAGCGCAGTCAGACCTGATCCTGTATACATTTGGCGTTAGCATGAACACTGACAGAGGCTGAACTGAGGGGCTGCATAAAGGGCTAGTATAAGATAAATAAAGAGTTTTTTGTGAATCATGCAAAGCTACTCTATTGAAAAATTAGCTGGAAATGAGCATATTAAGTCCCCTTTAACTATTATATTACTCTTTAAAATCAAGTATATTGATTTTGACTTTACTGTATTGTTTATTTCTTAAACTTGCAGTGCAGAACTTTAACATATAAATGAGCATCTGTTTCATTCATACTATTCTGTTTCTACATACCATGTTTGTTTTCTGTCTAGTACCTGTGAGGATTTAGGATGTGCATGTTTTCACTTTTGCATTTTGAATGGCTGGCCTGTGATAATGCTGGGACCTCACGCACTGTGAAATGATTCTGTATAAACAGCAGAAATGCATTTCTGTCAAACATATACAGAACCATGGATTTGGTAATATTATACTTAATGTGTTGATATGATATTATTATTGTACAGTTTTCCAGGCAGTGCATTGGTGGTCCTCAGTACAGATAGCAATGCAGCAGCCCAAACCATCACTACTTCTTTACAAATGCTTTATATGATCACCAAAAGCCGTCAGCTTGCCTTTATTTAAGCTCCATGTCTGCTTTTGAGCGCATGTGAGTGAATGTCAAAGCCAGTTAGCTGTGAGCCAACTGCACAGCAGCTCTGGTTGTTGCTGTCGGAGGCGAAGAGCTAAGCCCAGAGCTCCACTTGGAGACAAGTTGGTGGATAAGAAGCCAGTTCACCAAGAGAAAAAAAACAGCAGGAGTTCCTCCCAAGATACTCTGCTGACAGGCTGCAGATAGAGGAGGGGGAAGCAGTAAACACAAACAGAAACTACCAAAGGAGAGACTAATATTCTTCCACATGCAGGCTTACTGACTAGAGTTAAAATTTCTTATATGTGATTTTTCAAGAACTATGTAGGGAAGTGTGGCAGAAATTCAAGATTGGTGTCTTCATACAGGTAAAAATGGGAAATTGTGACTACCATATTTGGTTTAAACTGCGACAGTGTTTGCCAGCCTGCCAGCCAAATCTGTTGAAATTTTGATTTTAGCTTGAGTACATTAAGCACCCTCCCAATAAGTACACTAGCAGTGGTTTAAGAAGATGTTAGCTTGATGGATGACAAATTTCAAGAAAAAAAAACACAGAATAAATGAGAGAAGAAACAGCTAATACAGATTCCGACACCAGCTGTCACTGAATGGTTTGATGAGTATGAAAACTGATGTGAATAATATGCTGTGGCCTTTGCAATCACAAGATCCCATATCAACACCTAGAAGAGACTTTGAATCAGCCATCAGCAAAACACCTAATGATATAATATATATATCTGTTGGAAGAGTGCTGGTCATCCCTCCAGTAGAGTTCCAGACACTTGGAGAATCTATGAAGTTGTTCTGGAAACTTGTTTTTTTTTTTTCATTTGATTTTGTCACCCATTTGCATTCCCTCTTTAATGATTTTTTCTTTTTAGAAAAAGTCAGAGTAAACAGCACTAGAAACACGACAGAGAGACTTTATAAAAAAAATCTCAAATGATAATTTATATTTGGGACAGCTAAAATTACACTGGCAGACTGACTTACTTATACGGAACTATGATTTTTAGGACTTAATAGGAGCCATAATGCATTCTAACAGAACATACAACCTGTTGTGACAAGTGTCAAATTTACAGTATATAGTAGTCACTACCTGACAATTACTGATGAAAGCATTGTTTTTAAAAGGGCATTAACTAAATATTATTTAGTAATTAACAATTTACAAGATTCCAGTCATTAATTACAGATATTAAACAGAAATTACCAGGTAGTATTTGGTAATCAACATATACAATTAATTAATTACAGATATTAACTGGTAATTACCAAGTAGTAGTCACTATATATTCCTCATTAATTACATAGATTACTCAGTATTTACTAGATATTACATTATTAGTATGTACAGATATTACTAAATAATGTATTGTAATAATTATCATATATTTCTAGTTATTTACAGATATTAAGTAATTACATAGCATTACTAAGTAATTGCAGTTATTTTTTGGTACATACCACATATTGCTCATTAATTATCAGTTAATATCAATTCTATATCCTAATGTCCTAATAATGCAATAAATGTGCTTCACTTGATTATATTGTATGTATGGTTATACAGTATTTTTTTGTAAGTGTTTAAAATTTAAAATTGCACATACTGTACAAGTTAACGCTTCATCCCTATAAAAACAGCAGATGAAAAAAGAAAACTTTGGCACTTTAAAAATGACAACGCCCCCTTGCCTGTTATGCTATCCATGAATAGCCTTCAAATAATCATTACACTGTGCAGCGTTGTTCTCTCTCCAGCCTCCCATGGACCTGAACTGAACAGAAAAAACTGCAGCCCCTTCAACAACACATTGAGGGGGTTGATAGTTGAACACATTTAACAGCCTCTAAATGTGGAAGAATTGCTCCTTCAGACCTGTTTATAGCCAAGTCCAGCTCATTAAAAAGCCTAATTATCTGCAGTATTGTGTTTGGGGGCTCAGTCTTTCATTGCTGCGGATTTGTGAGTCTATGCTGAGCGCTCCCAGTCAGTGGGTTCATTATGATGACTAGAATAACCAACATCTAATTTGGGACTCCATTACAATGGCTGGTAGTGTTGGGACCCATCAAGAAGCATATTTATTCAAGGTGGCAGCAGCGGCAGACTAATAGAATGTGCAGTATGGGCCTCATGAATACAGTCATTTCTCTCATTCTCTCTTTCTTCATTTTTAATCACATCATTATAATTGTCTGTTTAATGAAATCTTACATCCAGTGGGACCCCTTGTATTTTCCAATATTTGAAGCCAAGTTTTAAATTCCACATCTGACTGCATCCCATACTATTTCTTAATCTCTAAAAATACTGTACAGCTATTTGACAGAAATTTCCTTCCTGTGAAGTCAAACAATAAACACATTTAGTTTAGGGTAAACAACACTTTGATAAATCATGTTTTGTCAAGAATAAAAGAGGATATTCATTTTAGTACAGAAAAGAGAAGAGAAGTGAAGAGAGAAATAAGACAGCACGAGTACCTGAACACAACATACAACCACATCACTTTTAATTAAAATACACAGCAGCAATCAGACACTTAACACAGGCATCACAAATGAATGGGCCATGTAATTCAGTGTAATACTCCTATTGATTTTACATTGTGGTGATGGCGCTTTGATCAAGGATGTGGCATGAATACCCAATGTCAGTTTGTAGCAAGGCTGGAGAAACATAATCACATGCAAATGGGGCTGAAATTCACATGAGAAAAATGAGTCACTGAATCAAACTTGAGCAACGTCATGATACCACAGAGAAACCAAACTCAACAATCTGTCACACAGTTCATATTGTACACAGTCAGCCAAAGGAAAAAGCAAACCTGATACTAATCCTGTCTGTGATCACCACCCACTATGAGCCCCCAGACTAATTAAAAACGTGAGGTTTGTCCAGGTTTAAAAATTTCCATGCTATTGCTAAACTAATGCACTTCCTGTAAAAAGAAAACTGTACCGAAGTACTGAACTGTTGATAACTGTCCCATATATTTGCAGGAAACTAAGTTAAGGGCTAATACTGGCAATATTTTATATTTTCTTATTGTCAACAAATCCCATGAAATGACCAAAACCAGCAATTAATGTATTCTGCTAACCAGTATTGTGTTTGTATCCAGAGCCTGATATATCTTATTCCTTTGTGCCTAGAGCTCCAAAAACTATTAAAAACACATCGGGTCACACTGTTGCACTGGGTGACATGTTCCTTCATTACCATGAACACACACACACTGTAGTTTATTTTGACTCAATCCGACACACACCATCCGGCTGCTGGAAATACTCACTAGAACACCAAACGGTATTATCCTGCAGCTGAAAATAGTCCCCAAGAAATGCACTATTTCATCCTGTTTGAATAATTTTTGCTAAAAAACTAAACTGCCCAGCTGTTTTATTTTGTTTTAGGAAATTATTTTTCTTTAAAAAAAAAAAAAAAAAAAAAAAAGGAACTATGTGACCCATTTTAAGGTTTTACATATTCAGTAGGAACCAGTGGGCTTGGGGCAGAGAGCCACAGACAGGGTGGCGCCATCAGAAAATATTGAGAGATGGACTAACACATGATTTTGGGTCTTCTCATGGGATTTGATGACAAAAAGAAAAGTACAGAATAACACCAGTAATAACAGCCTCATCCTTCAAATTTGAAAACTTACCAAATATTTTCTATTAAAAAAAAGGTGAAAACAATCAGTCAACACTGCTACTACTGCCTTCATTCAATGTCATCTATAAAGTTACAGTTCCTGATTTTGTTATAGTACCTAGCTGAGCCCATTCTTTTAGCTCATTACAGATATATCGTATCATAATCATTGTAAGTGGGTTGATAAGTAACTAGAAATTTACTAGTGCAGTGCCCATTCAAAACGTGCCTGTTCAGAACAGACTGATTTCTCAATACCTAGAGAGAGTTGTGTCTGTCCCCTAAAGGCCTCTCATGCAGACTATCAATAGACACTACAATTTACCAATGCTCCCTAAACGCCTGTGGTGCAGGCTATCGGTAGACACTACAATTTAGTGATATTCCCTGAGTTGAGCAGAAGTTGATCAGATGAACTGTAGTACCCATTCAAAATGTGCCTGAGACATCCTGTACTATGTTTTGAACACACATACAAAGTTTCCTCATGTGAGGAACAGGAATAGAGTTTAACTCTCTAAACTTTTTCAGTTCATTCTCTATGGTAGTTCTCATCACTATATCATGAGTGTAATCCCACCTCCGACCACAATGTGGGTTGTAATGGTAGAGTGGCGCTGTCCGTATTTTCGCTTGTTGAATCCATGTGCAGAAGAGGAAGCAGAAGCAATGTTGTTTATGAGGTATTTTTATATATTTCTGAACGTGCCTGTGACATCTAGTATCAAGTCTTGAACGTACATGCCAGGTTTCATTCACAGTACACAGTTCAATGGTAGAGCTTAAATCTCTTCGACGTTTTCAAGTCATTAACCCTACAGATGTAATCCCACCTCCGACCACAATGTAGGTTGCAATGGCAGAGTGTCACTGTCCATATTTCCGCTCGTTAACTTCACAGGCAGAAGAGGAAGCAAATCAGCGTTGTAGAAGCAATGTTGTTTATGAGGTATTTTTATATATTTCTGGATGTGCCTGAGACATCCAGCACTAAGTCTTGCATGTACATGCCGAGTTTCATTCACAGTAACGTTACATAGTTCAATAGTAGAACTTAAGTCTCTTAAACATTTTCAAGTCATTAACACTTCCGATCACAATGTGGGTCGCAATGGTAGAGTGACGCTGTCCGTATTCCACTTGTTAACTTCACAGTCAGAAGAAGAAGCAAATCAACATTGTAGAAGCAATGTTGTTTATGAGGTATTTTTATATATTTCTGAACATGCCTGAGACATCAAGAACTAAGTTTTGCACATACATGCCGAGTTTTGTTCACAGTAGCTTAAGTCTCTTAAATTTTTTCAAGTCATTAACACTATGGATGTAATCCCACCCCCGACCACAATGTCGGTTGCAATGGTAGAGTGGTGCTGTCCGTATTTCTGCTTGTTGACTCTGCAGGCAGTAGAAGAAGCAAATCAACATTATTTATGAGGTATTTTTATATATTTCTCGAGAACCACTCATCCAAACAACTACACACATCGACATTGCACTTCCTCGTTTCCACAGCAATCCGCCTGCTGGGTATGAAATAGACTGGATGAACGGTTCTCAAGATATGCAATGGACAAACGTACATACATACATATGTGGCAAGAGAATAGGGATGAAGGGCACTAACCAGTGTAATCACAAGAATCCAACTACGCCACCCTGGGGGTTTTACCCTGGGACAAATGTTACCTCAGATCAGTACCAATAATCCAAAAAGGCAATGAGGTTCGTTACACCAAGAAGTGAGAGACGTGGTTCCAAACATCAATTCTTTATCTTAACAATAGCAAAATTTAGTAAAAAAAAACAATAATTAAGCATACCAACCACACAAATACCAGTGGAGGGGAGGTAGGAGAGGTATCCAGAAGAGAGTCACCCCGAATCACATGTGCACACACATCCACACACACACACAATGGTGAAGGGTCAAACCCAGGAATGCTCAGTTGAACACAGCACACAGGAAAAAGGAGGAACTACCACCTACGATCACCAACCCCACCACTGTGGGCGCTCAGCTCCTGAAAAAAAATGAAAAGGGATACAAAATCAATAAAGTATTCAACCAAACAACTAAACTAACTAAAGAAGCACTTCTCCAAGCAATATCAGTTGGTCAGATGATTAAACACCTAACCAGCAACTTAGGAACAGAATTAACACAAACTATACCAAACAATATTCATCGCAGGACCTAAGAAAAAAGCCCTGTGCTTGCACAACAAAGAAAAGAATAAACAAATAAACAAAATAAACTAGGCCATAAAGTAGGGACAAATGAGTGAGATAAACTAAGCAAAACTGAGAATAAGCAAACAATGACAAAATAAACTATGAAAACAATATTATTAATATGAAATCATTATGTAAGCTATAAAGTAGAGACAAATGAATGAACTAAACTAAGCAAAACTGAGAATAAGCAAATGCTGACGACAAAAGAAAAGAAAAACCCCCTCTCACAACGTACACGCACACTCACTCTCACGGCTCAGCTAAAAGAGTACTAAGTGCGGCACTGCCGACCCGACCAAACAAATCAAAACAAAGATTATGATTGTTAACACTAATTATAGGCAAAGCAGCAGCGTTCTTGTGGCGTGGGCCAGAATTGCCGCAGCAGCTCCCGGGTAAGCTGCTAGAAGCTGACCAGGGCCCACAGTCCAATCAAGCAGCATCTGTAAGTTCAGGAAGACAGAGAGAGTGTACGGAGCCTATGCTGCTACTACACACGGGGACGTAGAAACAAAACACCCATTTACTACACGCAACGTAATAAGCGAGAGGAGTGAACCGACCGACAGCAGTCCATGAGAGGATCACTTCTGAGGGAGGTGAGTCACCACGGAGGGATCTGCAAAATCATAAACAACTAACATAAGCAACAGCATAAGAGCGTACTCTAAGGACCAGCACAGAAACTACTCCCATACCTGCAGCAGAGAACGGAGGCGGGGCATGCATTCAGCATCAGGGGAGCGCTTAGAAAACAACTACCTGCCTTTATAGGGTGCCCACAGACAATGATTGGTTCATGATCGCCAAGTAATCAAGAGACTAAGAGATTACAGGCCTGCTCAGTCCAGACAGGAATACATTTCCATTCTGCTACACATACATAGAGACAGACAGAGATTTCATGCATTATATAGAGAGATGTGTCTCCAATACATAGTGTGTCCACCAGAGAGTGCTGACAATTTGTCCTAAGCACTGCGCTCTAAGTATTTATCTTGGTAACAATTCTTTAAAAAACAAACTTAACCTTATCAAAATGTTTTTTCATTTATTTGTTAAAATCAAAGATTACATAGTTGTTTTGTGAAATTCTGAAAGGATGATATTGTTCTTGGCCTCAGGAATTGGTTGGGGTTCAGTAGTAAATACTGCTCCCAAATCCCCCAGATGTGTTGGGCCAGCCCTGTATCTCACATCAACTGTATACACAATCCAGCTTTTCACTCAAGGACATCAAATGACACACAGCCCTGCACAGGCAGATAGATGATCTCTCTCGTAAATGTCAAATTTTCCATATGAGCAAGTCAGAAAATGTTTACTGTCTCTGCTGCACAAAGCAGAAGACATGAAAGGGGGGAGGCTGGTGAGGGAGACGGGTGGACTCATCCCTTCACTGCCAATGGGAATAAATATTTCCAGCACCGTGACTGCTTTCCATGACAATAGAGATGGCTCATTTTGGTCTGCTGGCGAAGTATCCCCCAACACAATTTCTCAATTATGCTGAAAATGTGAAAAATAAAAATAAATAATGTATTGGTGTAAACAGGCGACGCTGGCCAAGCACATAATGGATGGAGCAGCGCACACAGGCTTCCTCAGCAAGGAGCCAAGTTAGAGAAACAAAAGAGAGCCGCTGGCCAGAAGAAGACAGCTGTAAAACAACACACTTCCTCAGCCACAAATGAACTTTCTACAATCAGTTATTAATGTTTAAAAATTTAAATGTAAGTCTTATAAATCATCAAATGACCATACAGAGGTGAAATGCATTACATACATTGACTGCATTCATGACCTACAATATTATATATGTAACATCTCATTATTTTATGTTTTATCTCATATGTTTTATATATGTAATGTTAATGTAATATTATATGTTTTTGTCATGTATGAGCTTTACTTATTTTTTTGCTTTTGTTTTTAAGCACATTTAGTTTACGCCTGTCATATGAAATGTGCTATATAAATAAATTTGACTTGACAGTGCAACAAGGCTAAGACTACAGCCAAGCTATGCTAACGTCAGCATGCTAACATGTTTCCAACGACATTGTTAACATGCTGATGTTTAGCAGGCGTAATGGTTACTATGGTCTAGAGCTGAAACAATTAGCCTACTCGATCAACAAAAACGATTGATCTTATCATCCCTAGAGCCACACTGCTAGCATGGATAAAAATTGATTTTAAAAAATGGATTTCAACTACCCCAATTTTTAAGTACAGACGGGTAACAAATTAAAGGAAAAATCGGTACAGGCCTAGATACTTGACCCCTACAGTAAGGGGATCCGGTGGCTCTGTTATGCTTTGGGGGACATTTTGCTGGCATAGTTTGGGTCCACTTGTCCCCTTAGATGGAAGGGTCACTGCAAATCAATACAAAGTTGTTCTGAGTCATCACCTTTATCCTATGATGAAACATTTCTATCCTGATGGGAGTGGTGTCTGCCAGGATAACAATGCCCCTATTCACGGGCATGAGCGGTCACTGAATGGTTTGATGAGTATGAAAATGATGTGAATCATATGCTATGGCCTTCACAGTCACCAGATCTCAACCAAATTGAACACCTATGGGAGACTTTGGACTGACAGCGCTCTCCACCTCCATCATCAAAACACCAAATAAGGGAATTTCTTTTTGAAGAATGATGTTCCTTAGCCTTGACATTGATTCTATAAGTCTCTGGAACTCTTCTGGAGGGATGAACACCATTCTTTCATTCAAAGGATAAAGGTGATGACTCAGAACAACTTTGTATTGATTTGCAGTGACCCTTCCCTCTAAGGGGACAGGTGGACCCAAACCATACCAGCAAACGTCCCCCACAGTATGACAGAACCACCAGATCCCCTAGCTGTATGGTGTCAAGCATTCAGACCTGTACCGGTTTTTCCTCTAATTTGCCACTTGTCTGTATGTGTTCAATTACACATATGACTCACATGGCCCATTACTGACATTTGTCACATCTGAGCCTCCATATGCCACAGAACAGAACAACATGAACAACAAATATCCATCATTTCCTGCACAATTCACAATTGTGACTGTCAGGGTGGGTTTTTTTTTTTGTTTTGTTCTGTTTTTTTATCAGTGCTTCAAATAACAAGCAGGTATGAATGTGTAAATTATCTGCTCAGTGTGGAGTCAGAGCTACATGGTTCATATACAGCTCAGAGAAAACTGAAGGTGGGAGTGCTGACACAATTTTCTGATGTTCAGGCAGCTACTGTATGAATCTGTGCAGATATCATAAGCAGACTGGTGACAGGTTATTTTTCTTAAGGACAAATAATCAGCTGCTGCAGTGCTTCACAGCTCCATGTTGCTGCCTGTGCACTTTGTTTAACATGTTTCTCATTGTCTTGTGCAAGATTTTTTTTTCAATACATTTCCTTCAAAACCGTAGATCTTTGTAAAAATTGCAAATATGCATTTTATCTATCTGTGAATAATGATCTATCTCTGACAAAATGCATAATTTTATCACATCTATGACAACAGATCAATAGTTGCTTTTTATATTGCTTCTTTTTCTTGCATTTCCAACTCACTACACACAACTATAAGCTGAAGTACAAAGTGATTTGTGCCCGTGTCATTTTTTGCTTCATGCTGGTCAGATTTTTTGTCTTCTTTATGTCTTCTTTTGTATTTCTTGGGTATTTCCTGATTTAAATCATAATTCTATTTATTTAAAGCAAAGTGTTTTTTAATGTTATTGGCTATAATAAGACATTATCCTTTAGTGCAAATTTGGCTTCTGTTCAATGAAATGTAGAAAAATATATTACATGATCTATATTTTACATACATTATTACATATACGACAACATGTTAATAACATATAAAAACCTCTTCTCTACATCCTGGATGGACAATACAGTATATTTCACATGAGACTCAGGCACTAAGACAGGTTATTAATAGTGAATGAAATCATATTTTCATTTGCAGTTCTGATACATTATAACACACTTGTCCTATTGCCTTCATAACACAGAAATTGAAAAACAAATTCCACACTCACTAATCATTTGCTTAGTTTAATGGCATTTGTAAAATAAAGCACTTCAGAAACGAAATGCTTTACAAGGCGGTATAGTGGAGATGTTTCCAGTAATTACCAGTGAATGTACAGTACTATGCAAAAGTTTCAGGCACTGAAAGTAAAGTGAGAATGCTTACAAAAATATTGCTATAAATTGTTTTAATTTATCAATTAACTTCTTACAAAGTTGAGTAAACAGCAACCTAATTGAAATCAATATTTGCTGTGAGCAGCTTTGCCTTTAAACAGCAGCAGTTCTCCTCGGTTCACTTTAACACAGTTCTTCATGGTAACTTGCAGATAGGTTGTTGTAATCATCCTGGAGAAAGAATGTTCTTCTGTGGATTTATTATTTAGGCCATCTCAGGTGCTTCTTCATGTAATCCCAGATTGACTCCATGATGTTGAGATCAGGGCTCTGTGGGGGCCATACCATACCATCTGTTGCAGGACTCATCATTCTTCTTGTTGCTGAAAATAGTTCTTTATGACTCTAGCTGTATGCTTGGGGTCATTGTTATGTCATGAATAAATTTGGGACCGATCAGACACCTCCCCGATGGTATTGCATAATGGATAAGAATCTAAACACCTAGGGTGCCTAAAACTTTTGCACAGTACTGTATTTCTATTGTTAACTTTGCAATAGTCATGATGGTAGGTAGAACTATAGTTTTCATGATAATTTGCAAAATCTTGTCTCATTTTATTGTAAATTGCTGTGCAGCATTATGGTGTCTGCTGGTGTAAGCTTATGGATCTATTACTCACACAGAACTTCCAAAATTGTATTTCATCTGCTCACCTGTACCTAAAGCAACACATCCCTATCAAAAACATAGCCACAATGAAGAACTTGTGTGAGCTGTACCTGTTAAATGCTTAGAAGAAATTTTTATATGTAGGGTTATGTGGGGACTGTGGAGTGAGGAGTGTGGAGTGCAAGAACTGTAATTGCTCAGTTTAGGCTGCTTTGTGTTTTGTTTCATATTTGGCTATGTAACAAAGTCATCCCAGTGCAAATCCTCACAGTTGTGGAGAAAATGTAATCGTGACTATTTATTGACAGCTTTTTGTACACAGCGCATCCAAATATCCATTCTCTGAACTGCTTAGAATGGTATGGGTTGCTGGGGACTATACATTTCAATTAGTTGATGGGTTACCGATCTTGCTCATCAGAGGGTGAATCCTTTCCATTTTGGACATTTCTAATGGCAAAACAGCATCACTTGTCTGTGCCTTCCAAAATAGTAAAAATCACTGTTGAAAAGTAAATATGTTTCATTATGTGACTTTGTTGCTCTGTACTAATGTCACCTGATTTTCTCCCTTGCTTCCGTCATAATAACTAAAGTCACTGGAGGACGATGTCACTTGAATGTAAATATAGTCATATATATATATATATATATATATATATATATATATATATATATTTCATTTTGGGGCACTTGCATAAATGACTGATCATGTTGTAGCGTCTTCATGACTGTCCTCCCAAGAAAAACAAGTTAAATCCTACACTTACAGTACATCTTAATACCTACACAAAGCAGCTACAGAATACCCACTAAAACACCTACAGGAGTGAAACTTAACTCAGCCTCAACTCTGTCTCAGTTTCAGTTTTCCTGTTTATCCATGGGCACAGTCTGGCAAAAACATAATCAACTCACACTAAACCAAACCCACAGAAAGAAAACCAAGGGTCAATTTAGCATTATGATGAACGTGACTGGAATTCACATGGGTCACTTAAGCTGCTGTGCTGGATGAGATCCATTATCTTTACATGCTACACTGCTACATTAACTTGACATATCCTCCAAGCTTCTTTACTACACATCCAACTGATGATAGCCTATGGGAGTTGTGCTGTCTTACCACAATCTTTCAGCTGATCAGTAAAGGGGCCATTGCCTCCCTGCTCCCATCTTCCTATTCTCCAGCAGTCATGTCAAAACATTAGTCTAATTCAGCCATAACTGCCTCTGGCTCCACCCAGACTTAAAAGAATAAAATAATCAGCACCGTCTCATGTGGTATGTATCCTCTGATATTAATCAAACCAGCCAGGGCGGTAGTTGGGGTTAGAGTGTATGTCCTTTGGAGAATTTGAATTTACAAGTAGCAGAGACACAGTTAGTGCTCATAAATTCATTATTGCTGTTTCCACATATAAGCCCCAGTGTGGCCATTGTGAATCATCCCCCAACCAGCACTGTCATCTGTCAGAGGGAGTGGGAGAGGAGAGTGATGAGGAGGGAGGAGAAAACACACAGTGCATGAGGACCAAAATGAAAATGCCAAGAGAAATGCACACACACATACAGAGGAGGAAATGAGATGGTAACAAGCTCAAAGACAGACACAACACACACTATCTGCAAACAAGCCCACACTTGAGTGACACAAAACACTAGAATAATTCTTTCCCCACAGCATAAAAAAAACTCATTTCGCTTGAATAATCAGTGTAGGCAGGTTTAATAAGCCAGCTAGATGTAATATAAAGTAATTAAGAGTAATGATGCTTTTTGACATAAAAATGGTTCTCTTGGATTTTACAAGAAGCAATCCTTCACTGCCACAGTGAGGCTGAAAATGTGATATGGTCCAGTGTTTCCTTAAAGTGACCTTTGATGGAGTGTATTAGTTTGAAAAGACTTCAGTAAATGGAAGTGGATCACAGAGACTAAACAGTGATGTTAAGAGGTTAAGCTTTGAAAAGAGAGATGATGGAATTAAATTCATACCGTTGACAATAGATGTTATGAAAAGGCTATAGAATTTCTGGTATTTTGTTTTGCTTTGTGCCAGCCAATCGGTAGCAAGGGACATAATGGAAATCTGATGTTTTCACATCACAGATGATGAACAATGGCACACAACTCTTACAGGTAAAACATGAGACTCATGTAGCCTGCTACAGGAGGTCAGTGTGGGGAGGGAGCTTTGTAAATGCGCTGGATTGTACTGTAACCGAGTGGAGGCATGCATTTCTCATATTTCTCATAATCACCGGAAAACACACATACACACATATATATATATATATATATGTGTGTGTGTGTGTGTGTGTGTGTATACATATATAGCAGCAGTTTTTACCTTTTTACTCTCACTGTTAATAGCTAAATCTCCAATATGTTGTTCTCATCAACACTTAGAAATATGAACATGGTTGCTTCTGCTGCTAGCACACCTGTTAGTTTTGTTTTTGCTATAATAACTTTTGGAATCTTTTTTCATACAGCTGGAAGCAAAGAGACAGCCACTGCTCATTCTGCTGGCCTGCAGAGACTGCATGAGCTGGGATGTATTAAAACAAATGTGCTTTGTGACCAAGACTCCCTCAGTTCAAGCCGTCCAGCTGTATGTGCTATCTCTCTGTGGCACAGAGGAGGCTGGCAAGTTCAGCAGAACATCTGGAGCAGACCGATGGGAGATGAGCTTTTAATTATAAAACACAGTCTCAAATGAAGAAAAAGAGGCCACCCCTCAGTCGCCTAGAGAAAATGTCTGAGTGTGAGCTGCTGTACTTTGCATTGTCCCCACATACAGTCTGTCTGCACACAAACACATAAGCTAAAAAAATATGCCAACAGACATGCACACAAAACAGAACACAGTTACATATTTAAGCACTTTTTACAATGTCAGACTGCAGCAAAAAAGAAAGTAAAGTTTATTTAATATAGTACCTTTCACAGAACAAGTGCTTCACAAGAGAAAAATTGATAAATAAATATATAAATAGTAATGAGACCATAAAAATAGTACAATAATACAAAAAAGAGAAACAAACAGTAAAACATAAGCAACAACATAACTAAAAAACACACAAAATACAAACACAAGACACTATGAGGTGAGACAAGGTCAATTTGAATAAATGAGTCTTCAGATGTTTTTTAAAGGTGTCAACAGAGACTGCAGATCCAGGCCCGGACTGGCAATTGGGAGCACTGGGACTTTTCCCAGTGGCCTGGTCTGCTAAATGGCCTGGCATGCCCGCCGCAGGCTGCAGATTTTCTTTTTCTTTTTTCTTTTTTTTTTGACCCTAAATGCAACACTGGCCTGTGTGCTTTGAAAGCCAGGCATGGTAGAAGTCGAAAGCAGGTCGAGAAAGAGAGAGACAGAGATAGAGAGAGAGAGACAGAGAGAATAGTTGGCAGTTACGCGTTTCGTTTGGCAGCAAGTGCATTTAGTGCGGCCACAGCCACCAGGTTAGTCAGTAAATAAACGTGCTAGCTAGCTAACATTTGCTAACTAGCTAACATAGCTAATGTTACCAATGTGTCATCATTGTCTCCTGTCAATGTTAAAGCTGCCAAGACACTGGACAATCAATAATAAAAGTGGTGGTTCCCTCTCTAATTTCCTCCAAAACATTGATGGTAATATTAGCTAGTTGATGTGGTCAATATTATTTGAAAATCCATGTGTTTTGGTGAAAATTTCAGACAGTGAGTTTATACTTTGATCTCATACTTTAAAATTACAGACAACACAACATCTTCTGTCACACTATCCAGGCTACTATAATTTGGTGAAACTTAAAGATCTATGTTATTTAATGTTTGTGTTAATTAAAGGGTTATTTTAACCTTTGATGGGTAGTGTATATCAGTAAACCGAGCAGGGTATTGTGCGCTTGCTCTGTTCTTTGAATAGCTGGAAAGAGTTGTTAACTGTATTATAGTGGTACATTAATAGTGTGCTGTGCTATTGCTTTTTTCTTTTTGAAAGTGGAGAGAGTAGCATTGGTGCCACAGTAGTACAGAAGACCACTACTTCAGAGCAACCTGCAGGTACAAGACATGTTAGAAAAATCAAATGTATACAGTTAAGGGTAATTTTATAAAATAAAATAGTTTTAAACAGGTGTACTCAAACTTCTGATGGGTTTATATCAGTAAACTGAATAGGGTATTGTGCTCTTGCTCTGTTCTTTGAATAGGCGGAGAGAGTGGTTAACTGTATTATAATGGTACACTAAAAATATGGCGTGCTCTTGCTTTTTTTTCTTTTTGAAGTGGGGAAAGTAGCATTGGTGCCACACTCGTAATAGTAGTAGTGTCATCTCCCTCCTTAATGATATGTATGTTCGGTTTCATTTGAGGTTCATAACAGTAAATTGTACTAAGCACTTGTTGGCTCATTAGTTTGTTATTCATATGCATTAAAATTCACCAGAATGCAGGAAATGAAATCTTTGTAACTAAAATTTTCTTAGTGGGGGACCCCCAGGCCCCCCGCTTAAAAAGTGACCTGACTGGGCCTATATTTCACATTATATTTCCCGGCCTGAATGATTTTCCCAGTCCAGCCTCCTTAAAATGAATCCTACACTTGATAGGAAGCCAATGGTGTGATGTCAGTTGTCCTACTGGACCTGGTCAACAGCCATGCAGCAATGTTTTGGACCATTTGCAGACAGTCCAGGGATGACTTGCTGAGGCAGGTGAAAAGGGAACTGCAGTAGTCCAGCCGGGATGAAATAAAAGTGTGAATAATCATCTCTAGCTCAGGTTGCGATACAGCAGACCTGAGTTTGGCAATGTTTCTTACATGAAAGAAACATGAGCAGGTTAGCAATTTGATA
This sequence comes from Thunnus albacares, assembly GCF_914725855.1. Taxonomy (NCBI): domain Eukaryota; kingdom Metazoa; phylum Chordata; class Actinopteri; order Scombriformes; family Scombridae; genus Thunnus; species Thunnus albacares. Next base: position 36,422,864 of record NC_058109.1, on the reverse strand, counting down.
TGTTGTAGAGGTGCATTGCCTGATCAAATATAACACAGAGATTTCTAAGATTAGACTGTACAGCTGAAGAAAGGGACCCAATACACTGAGCAACCTTGGAAGCTATGCTATCTGGAGCAATGATAAGGACCTCAGTCTTATCTAAGTTTAGTTGTGTTTAGCACAAACCTAATAGTATTGGACCCAAGACAGAACCCTGGGGCACACTACAGCAGAGAGCAGCAGTTTCAGACAGGTAGGGAACACATGACACAGTAAAACTCCTATCCTAGAGATACGAGGAGAACCAGTCCAGGGCGCTCCCAGAGACACCCACCCACTGCCTAAGCCTTTCAATTAGGATGCTGTGAGCTACAGTATCAAAAGCTGTACTAAGATCTATCAGCACCAAAACTGAAACCAGATTGGAAGTTATCTAAAATGTTGTGTGCAGTCAAGGCAGCAGTGAGCTGTTTGGCAACAATTTTCTCTGGGACTTTTGAAATAAAAGGCAGCTTACATATAGGCCTGTAGTTTTGGCAAAGGGATGGGTCAAGGTTAGTTTTTTTCAGAAGAGGCTGAACAACTGCATGTTTAAAATGGGCTAGGACATGCCCAGATTGCAGGGAGCTATTTATAATAGACCCAAATACATTTTTGAGTATGGATGTTGGTAAAATATTTGCAGGGCTAGAGGCAGGTTTCATACTACCCACCACATCATTGAGGTCTTGCGGGGAAATAGGAGAGAAGCAGTCCAAAATTGACAGCTGGGATGGATAGGTATAAAAGGGAGTAGAGGAGGGGATGCTGCTAGCCCTGACATCTCTAATCTTATCCACAAAGAAAGAGATAAAGTTGCTGCAATCCTTATTTGAAAAGACAGGCACATCAGGAGGTGCAAGATTGACAGTGTTATTGACGGTATCAAATAGGACTTTAGGGTTGCGTTTACTGGGGGAGATTAGTTTGGCAAAGTAGGAAGCCCTCACATCTTTAACCATTTTGTTAAATTCAATTAAAGTTCTTTGTAATGAAGACAGTGTACATAGAGCTTGGATTTCCACAGTTGCTCTACCCTACGACATTTACGCCAGAAACAGCAAATACTGTCATTTAATTAGGGTGATGAATTGATGGGGGAAACAAGTCTAATTTTACTAGGAGCTACTTTATCCAAAATGGTGGTGCAATGTGTGTTAAAGGAGTGGACCAGACTAGTAATGTCAGCGTGAGAAGACAACACTGCACTTCTGTCAAAAGCTGCAGAAAACTCAGCTGAGAGGTGATTTAAGATGTGAGAGCACTTTACAAGTTTGCCGGGCAGAGAATCTAAATTAAAACACAGGTTGAAAAGAACACATTTATAGTCAGTAACATGCAGCTTCTCAGAGCAGATAGAATCAATATTTAAACCAAGTGTAAAAATCAGGTCCAGGGTATGACCCCGGATGTGTGTGGGATGAGACACGTGTTGAATATAATTAAAAGACTCAGTGACAATGATAGAGGATAAAAAATTACTGAATTCAGACATAAAAGAAATATTATAACAAGGGGGTCAGTAAATTAAAATACAATAAAACAGATTTGAACGACCCACTTTGGTCATCTGCAGTTCAAAGGAGGAGAAAGCCCCAGTGCTCACCATCCAACTTTGAAAGCGGTGCCTGAGAACCACGGTGAGTCCTCGACCCTGGCCTGAGGTCCTGGGAGTGCTGATAAAAGTACAGTCTGGTAGGCACAGCTCAATTAGGGGGTCATAGTCTAAGCTCCTTTGCTAAGTCTCGGTTAGAAACAGAAAATCCAAGCCTTTTGAGATGAAAAAATTAATTCAGAATGAAGGACTTATTTGCAATGGAGTGAGCAGCATCCTGAGGGGCACAGACCCACTGCTGGCAATATCAGAGGCCCAAGCCAAGGGGCGCATGTAACAAAGGTCTGATCCACCGCGCACAGCAAAACATCTCACCAGGAGGCAGGCCCTATATGAAACAATTGTCTGAATAGGGAAATGGACTGGTGAAGGTGTTAATTCCAGGGACGGACAACAGGGGGGTTAGCACTGGCCTGAGATGAACCTGGAGAAAAAGAAGTAGGTTCCGGGGGAGGTGTGTGAGGTGTAAACAGTCAGTCATTTGGAGAGGACAGCACAGCATGCTGTATGTTAGCAGCTAGCATTCGTGAGCCCAGTTTGTTTGGGTGGACTCAGTCAGTCCTGAAGAGGGAAAAACGATCCCGAAACAGATTAAAGTTGTCAATAAAATCTATGCTGTGGACTCTGCAGATGGACTGGAGCCAAGAGTGGAGGCTAAGGATTCTGCCGAAACTCCCTGCTCCACGTGCCAGTGAGGTAATAGGTCCCTAGAGATAAGCAGACTTTCCACAACTACTTAAAACGTTAAAAAGAGGGGATGATGGCTATGGGATCTCCTGGCAGGAGGGTGCATTATCTCTTTCCACCATGTGTGTTGGGAGGGGTCCCACATGACTGTCCTGGATGGTTGCAGTGAGAGAGGCAATCCGTGTAGACTGCCCAGAGGCCACTTCCATGAAGCTGGACAAAAGAGAGTCTTTTTTCTTAAGTTCATCCGAAAGCCGTCAGATATCCTCCTTAAGGTCAGCAATCTTTTTGTTTGCTTTTTGGAGTAACACAGAGTCTTCACAGTTCATAGTAGGCATAGTCATGGCTTCGTGAGCAAGTGCTCAGCTTATTCTCGAATCACTTAAAATCCAATTGTCCAATGACTAAAATCCTTTATGATATTGAAAGATACAGTTAAAAACAACCACGATTTAAAAGGTGCATCATGAAGATCAGTATCAGTATCAAGAGGCTTAAAACTGGATAAAAGTCAAAATTAAAACTGCATTTCTGGCAGCGTTTCTGGCTGACAGCACAACAACGACACATGCGTTGTATGAGTATGTAACTACTGTTATTGCTGATACTGCTACTGCTAAAATTGATAATGATGACTTTATATGTGTAGCATTTTTCTTCACGATGATTCCTTTTGGCAATGTGACAGAACACTTTACAATGTGTTGAACAATAATGTGAGGCTTTAGCCATTTTTACAACCTTAAGACTCATCATTTTAAGTTTGAAAGTTTAGTTTGTAGCTGAATATATATTGAGGTATTTGATCACTAAAATAAATTATTCTAAAAATGCAAATTTTCCCCTAGGATGGCGATAGAGGAAAGGTAGTTCATCCCTTTGGAAGCATGAATCTTCTCATTAAATTTAATGACAGTGGGCGTGTGAGACAAAGAAACGGATTAAAAGCAGATCTATGATTTGGTCCTCATGGTGTGTTCAGACAGAACATTTGCAAGGGTTTGACCGCTGGACCATTTGTTTTTGTTCACCCTAAACTGCTAAAATACCAACTGTACATTAACTTTAAGCTAGCTAGCAACAGATTCATTAACCCTGTGCATCAAAAATATAAGTATTTATTTGTCTAAAATTGGCTTTATGTTCTGTCTGAACACACAGTAAGTGGTGGAACTAGAAGACAGCTCTCCAAAATGAAAGTTTAGAGACTGTTTTCCAGCCAGTTTCCTGCTGTCCCACGGTGAGGACAAAAGTAATAAAACTGATGGATGCATGGGATACCAGGGGCGCGGGACAAAGAAAGAGACTGGGGTGGGGGCTTAAGTGTGGGGTACACAGGTTCAGATGGTGGGCAAGGTTCCGTCATGGCTGAGTGTGTAGCCCAGGTGAGGGTGCCCAAGTGCGGGGTGGGCAGGATCCAGATGGGTTAGGGTTGAGGGGTTGGAGGCTGGGGGGGTCAGGGTTAGTGTTACGCGGTTAGGGTTAGGATTGAGGGCTGGGGGCTATGATTAGGCCCCGGGACATTATTTTATTTTTTGTAGGAAACCCAGAACAATGTAAAATATTACCAGCTGTTGGCCTGACTCAGTTTAGAAACTGTTTTCCAATCAGTTTCTTGCTGTCCCACAGTTCAATTTTTCAATTCAGTTCAATTTTATTTATATAGCGCCAAATCACAACAAAAAGTAATCTCATGGCACTTTTCACACAGAGCAGGTCTAGACCATACTCTTTAATTTACAGAGAGAGAGACCCAACAATTCCCCCATGAGCAAGCAGTTGGCAACAGCGGTAAGGAAAAACTCCCCTTTAATGGGTAGAAACCTCAAGCAGAACCTGGCTCTAGGTGGGTGGCCATCTGCTTTGACCGATGAGGTTGAGAGAGAGCAAAGAGGGTGGAGGGATGGGGGGTGGGGACACAGAGAAGCAGAACAACAACAGCAACAACAACAACAACAACAATAGATACATGACTAGCAACAACAAACAACAGCAGGAACAGCTGGAGAAGGACAGAAGAAGGACAGTGGAAGGATATCTCCATGTCAGCTCTGTTTATGGGATTTCCTGCAGATGAGAAAGCACAAAGAACTCCGGGGAAGAAGTCAAGTTAGTAACATGCATTAATGGTAAATGAATACATACAGATGGAGAAGAAGAGAGAGGAGCTCAGTGCATCAGTGGAAGTCTCCCGGCAGTCTAGGCCTATAGCAGCATAACTAAGGGTTGGTCCAAGGCAAGCTTGGTCGGCCCTATCTATAAGCTTTACCAAAAGTAAAGTTTTAAGCCTACTCTTAAATGTAGAGAGGGTGTCTGCCCCCCTGATTGAATCTGGATGATGGTTCCACAAGAGAGGAGCCTGATAGCTGAAGGCTCTGCCTCCCATTCCAACTGTAGGAACCACCAGTAAGCCTGCATTCTGGGAGCGCAGTGTTCTAGTGGGGTAATAGGGTACTATGAGCTCTTTAAGATATAATGGTGCCTGACCATTAAGGGCTTTGTAGGTGAGGAGAAGCATTTTAAATTCAATTCTGGATTTTACTGGAAGCCAATGCAGCGAAGCTAAGATGGGAGAAATATGATCTCTTTTTCTAGTTTTTGTCAGTACACGTGCAGTTGTGTTCTGGACCAGCTGGAGAATCTTTAGAGACTTGTTAGGGCAGCCTGATAATAATCCAGCCTAGAAGTAACAAATGCGTGGACTATTCTAACTGCATCTTGTTGAGAAAGGATGTGCCTGATTTTTGCAATATTACGTAGGTGAAAAAAGGCAGTCCTTGAAATTGGTTTTATGTGGGAGTTTAAGGACATATCCTGATCAAAAACAACTCCCAGAGTCCTTACAGTGGTGCTGGAGGCCAGGGTAATGCCATGTGGATTATTAGATAATGTGTTTCTAAGGTATTTAGGGCCAAGCACAATAACTTCAGTTTTGTCTGAGTTTAGCAGCAGAAAATTGCAGGTCATCCAGGTCTTTATGTCCTTAAGGCATGCTTGGAGTTTAGTTAACTGATTGGTTTCATCTGGCTTCACTGATAAATATATTTGGGTATCATCTGCATAGCAATGAAAATTTATGGAGTATTTCCGAATAACGTTATCTAAAGGAAGCATATACAAGGTGAATAGTATTAATCCAAGAACAGAACATTGTGGAACTCCGTGTCTAAGAGACAGGTTGAAGGTTTGGATGAAGAAATCATTGAAGTTAATTCAGAAAGGTCAATTGGAGAAAAACAGTCCAAATATATGTCAGGTTTCACAGCTGCTTCCAAGGTACCTGAGTTTGTGGATAAATCGGTGCCTGTTGAGGGCAGAGAGTGTTGAATTTTGTCTCCTATTGGTATAATTTTATCATTAAAGAAGCTCATGAAGTCATTACTACCGAGAGCCATTGGAATACATGGATCAATAGAGTTATGACTCTTTGTCAGCTTGGCCAAAGTGCTGAAAAGAAATCTAGGGCTATTTTTATTCTCCTCTATTAATGATGAGTAATAGGCTGTTCTGGCATTACAGAGGGCCTTCCTATATGTTTTAAGACTATCTTGCCAGGTTAAGCAGGATTCTTCTAGTTTGGTGGAACGCCAAATCCTTTCCAATTTTTGCGATATTTGCTTTAATTTGCAGGTTTGGGAGTTATACCAAGGAGCTAACCTCTTATGTTTTATTATTTTCCTTTTTAAGAGGGCGATGGAGTCAAGTGTTATTTGCAGTGAGCCTGCAGCACTATCAACAAGATTATCAATTTGGGTGGGACTAAAATTAGCATAGCAGTCCTCTGAAGTATTGAGACATGGATTTGCTTCCATAAATTTAGCTACAGCACCATCAGATAGGCATCTAGTGAAGACATTTTTGTCTAATGGCTTGTAATCCAGTAATAGGAATTCAAAAGTTATCAAGTAATGGTCTGATAAAATAGGATTTTGTGGAAAAACTATCAAATGTTCAATTTCGATGCCGTAGGTCAGCACAAGATCAAGGGTGTGATTAAGACAGTGAGTAGGTTTATTTACACTCTGAGAGAAGCCAGTTGAGTCAAACAATGAGATTAAGGCAGTTCTAAGACTGTCATTATTGAGGTCCACATGAATATTAAAGTCACCTAATATAATTACTTTATCTGTACTATGGACTAAGTTTGATAAAAACTCTGAGAATTCAGATAAGAGTTCAGAGTACGGACCAGTAGGACGGTACACTGTAACAAATATTGGCTGTAAGGTTTTCCAGGTTGGGTGAGAGATACTAAGAACAAGGCTTTCGAATGAGTTATAATCCAAATGAGTGAGGACAAAAGTAATAAAATTGCATGAAAACAAGAGAAGGACAGAATGAAAGTTGAGTTAGACAAAAAAACATTTTTCATATTCGGTACCAGTCAAAAGTTTGGACACACTCTCTCATTCAATGTATTTCCAAATGTTTGACTGGTACTGCATATGGCTAAAAAAAAAACATACCTATTTTGAAAAGTGCACTTTCAATAAAAGAATACAGCATTTAGCAAAATATAGCAAGAAAAATTGAACACGTTTTATTTGTATGCAGACAAGTTGCACAAAATTTATAGGGGACAATAAGAGATTGACTGTTTTGACTATAGTGATTATAATTTTGATTAAGAAGAAAGGAATGTCTTTATAGATTTTAAATTGTAAAAAGGAGGGAGAATTTCTAATGTGATATGGGAGTTTTACTAGGGATATGCAGAAAGCCCATTATTTGTATCTAGTATCTAGCATTGTCTAGTATCTAGTATTTGTAGAGGCAGCAAAATTATATGTAGCTGTATTTGAATAAAAGTGGAAAGAGGCTTTTAAGAAGAAGTGTTACGAAGGGGATCCCCACATCGGGTCTCAAACTGGAGTCTCCCAGATCATAGACGACTGTGCTGACTACCGAGCTAAAACTTTACTCATCACCTCACTGCAGACAGACCTCTACCTATTTATATACCCACAACACAGAGACAACACAGTGTGTACCGTGTAGGGAAGCACTTCAAAGGCGATTATTGCTTTGCATTTTTCATTTATTGCCTATTTTTTACAACCTAACTTTGTGGAAAGGAGAAGGGGAACAACAGGTTATGGAGAGTCCCTTGGTAGAACTTTGCACGTGTCAGTAGAGGAGAGAGACTGAGATAGCGATGTAACCAACCTGCGTGTTAGTATTTGACATGTTTTTTTTTTCTTCCCGAAAACAAATGATTTTTTAAATATTTGTATGAAAGAAATGTTTGTAAAAAAAGCACTATTTGTGTTTTGCTGAATAATGTATTTGGATTCGGGCCCACCCCTACATATCAATATCACTTATAAATATCAGGCAGCGGCTCACTAATGTTTTTCATTATTGCTGGTTTACTTCACTGCCTGCAGAGATCTTGTGATTCCCGTTCCCGCTGGAGCAGAGGGAAACCCTGAAAACCCTCTGAATGTAAACAGGAATATTAGTGGAATATTCATTTTCATTAGTCATGTAAACAGCTTAGTAGGAATAGTGCCTTTATCGGAATGAGGGCAAAAAACTGAATATTTTGTGTATGTAAATGTAGCCATTGTTTGCCAGCTTAGACAGTAATGTCTACAGTAAAGAATTATGATCTTCAAGCTCAGTGATCTTCTGAGTTAACTGACAACAGCTAGATAATATTGATCGCACAAAAGTAATCAGTGTTAAGTTTATAAACATGGCTTTGATGGACATTTTACCGAGGCAAAAAGTAATCACACAATCAGTGAAACTGTCAAACAACCGAAGCAAACATGTCTTACTAGAAGATTCTGTCTCACTGTGTATTTTATCTTTAACTCATTATATCACAAGCTGTCTCTGGAAAAACGTGTACACCTGGTCAGTATGAGTGTGCACAATCTCATTGCACATTCTGTTTTTATAAATACCAGTTTATGTGTGTGAAAGCATGTGGAACGGCTGTGGGATTTGATTTTTTTTTTTTTATACACACCAATGTGAGTTTTATAACCAGAAGAGCTCCTGTCAGGCTGAATCCAAGCCAGACAAACCACCCCTCAACACAGTTCAGGCAGACTGCATGTAGCCTGAAAGGCAAAACCCAGGGCAAAAACTGTATATGCACAGCATAAGTGACCTTTGGTAGATGTATGTGTGCATGTATGATTGATTCCCCCCCTTATGCCCTGCTCCTGTGCTGGCCTTTGCTGTGCCTGCTGTCCAGACTGTAGAAGTGGGCTGTGACAGCTCTGCAGGGGCTTGGCTGAAATCTCCGCCTCACTCCCGCCTGGCCAACAAACAAAGCCCCTAGGCCAGATTTGAATGTAAACACACCAGAGACGAGGGAAGGAAAAAAAGGTCAAGGCTCAGCACTTCCTGCAGCTCAGAGAAGCTGATGACCTGATTTTGTTTGTGTGGTTTCTGGCATGCGAGCACCAGTGATCCATGTACAGTCGGGTGTGCACAGGAGACAGAGCCATGGGGGGTTTGGTTGAGGGCATGGGGACGTATTGTGTGTGTGGAAGGGGGATTGGGAGGAGTGTCACAATCAGTATAATGTGTCCTGAGGAGGGAACAGATGAGGGGAGTGGAGGATGGTGAAGTGATGGACACTGGGAGAATATTGGAGAATAATCTCTTCCACTCCACCTTATTTCTGAACATAGCCACCTAAAATTGTACACTCAAAATCAACTGTCTGTACATTTGTGCCAACATGCTATTGCTACACTGCCTACATGCATACACACAGTCTTGCCAGAAAGGTATTCTTCCAATTTTTTGGGGGAATGCATCATATCAACTCTATATTTCTGAAACAGAGCAGCAGGGGGTTGAAATTCAAGGTTTTGTCCTTTAAAGCCACAGAACTGATGTGGTGAATGAAATAATGGAAAATATGACCACATAAAAAAACATTAGGCTTGAATAATTACTTGTCTTCCTTCATATTAGTTCCATGATTGTTTGTTTGGTCACAAATTTAAAGTACATTTACCCTTTTTCCAAAACTGCACACACAACTACCAAAGATAAAAGTCATAGCTCTGCAAGTTTGAATAGATGTTTAAAAAAGTATGGTGATCATCTTCGTCACTTCAAGCTGTCACAAGTTTGCTGTGCCCTCAGATCACACAAATAAAGATAAGTCAGATGTTATACTCATTGTAATGAGGGTCATTAAATAAGTTAATAAAATAATAGAAATGTATATACTGTATACTTCATATTCTACCCCCAAAAGAACATTGGGACACAATAAAAGTGTAAATCAATGTCATCTGAGGGAGAACTGGGATCAAATTATGTGTTTAGGAGTCATATTAAGTCTCAAGTCTGTATAACAAAGTCGAGTCCCAAGTATATACTGTATAAGAAAGTCAAAAGTCAGTTGTTTAGTTACAGGAGTGACTCTAGTGTAGTGACAAGACTTCTGACCCATGAACATGGGAAATTGAGTTAATTAGAATGCACAACCACAGCCCTGCTTTGTTCAAGGTTGTTCAAAAAAACTGTTCATAAACCTCAAATCCTATTCTGTCACCATGAAAAATATTTCTTCTTTTTGATCATGACCTGTCTACCTATTCCTATTCCAAGCAGAAATGTTAGCTGCTATTTTACTCCTAGCAGATTCATGACTTATGAGGACAACATAAAAGTTTTTAGAACTTTAAGTGCACTTTTGAAGAAATCCTGGTAGTGTGGTTGAGATTAAATAGCTCAAAGCTACAGCAATGATCTTTTTGGACAATTAAGTTTCAGAAATATGTGACAAATGGATAGTAAAAAAACAAAACAAAAATGAGAAAGTCAAAATATTAGTATTGAATACATTCTAATTTGCATGTCAAAGAATGGTACATTGGTTGGATCTCATTGAGAATGTAAGAGTTATGTCTAGAAAGAACAGGAGAAAAAGAGGAAAATAACTTTTACACAGCCTTTTGACATTTGCTGTGTTGTGTGCCCCATATGTGTGACACATATGGGGCTATTTTGAGAGGAAAAAGAGTAACGCTTCATTTTACAAGTCTGCAAATTTCATGGTAATTCGGTGATAATAAACAAGTAATTTCCAATGAACTTCTTTGAAATTACTCCAAAATTACCCCAATATTTACCTCAAATTTCATGGCATGTGATAATTAGCAAGTCATTCACAATTAGTTTCAGCCTAACTTCTGCTGAGCAGGCCACTAAATTGAAGTGACTTGTTGCCATTTAATTTCCAAATAGTTTCTGCCTAACTTCTGCAGGCCAGTAAGTTGAAGTACATTTTTGAACTATTTACATGCTCACCGATTTCTGTATAATTTCAGCAGATCAGTTCAACTTTGTAACAAATTTCGTAAATGTCAATTTTTTTATTGTAAGTCACCATAAATTGCTAACTACAGACAAATACAACTTCATAATCAAGAATCAACTTACTAGTTGCCCTTTTCAAAGTCTCATTCCTTGCTTGCTTATTGAGGCCTGATTATAATGTCTTCACATCACTCAATAAGTTAAATATAATTTTCCATATTTTGAAACAATGCATAAACAAAATAATTAAAAACAGAAAAAAAGTAATTTTTACAAAGATTTTAAATTAAAACACAGCATTTGCATTAAAACTTTTACACTTTAAACAACACTCTGTCACACTCCATCACAGTGGTTTTGGCCAATCATTGGTTCCACTAGATGTTCTCCTTATAAGTACGCCAAGCTCTCTCAATGTGTTGTGTATGAGTCTCTGTCTGTGGATGCACAAAGTGTCGCCTATGGTTGATTTGACAATGGATGTATTGTATTGTATTTATTGGGACAATGTACAGTTTTAAACATAAATGTTAACATTTGATGTACTGCACCAGAGTTAGCTTTAAAGCTAATTTGCGTCTGCAGTCCCTTACAAATAAAATATATAACAGCACAATAACAAACAGTACAAAGCAAAAAACAAACAGAACACATAATAAAAAATAGAAAGCTGCACACAATAGCACATACACCCAAAATGTCAACTAGAAATTAATAATGTAGGCTTGTCAAATTAAAAGCAAGATTATTAGAGGTTATATGAGAAGACCATCAGATGAAATTTAGATTCTGTGGTTACAGAGCTAAATAGTTTTTAGCAGATTTTTAAATTTGGTTTTGAATGTACTGATGGAACTGCAGCTCCTCATATCATCAAGTAGGGCATTCCATTGAGTTGTGGCTTTCACAGAGGAAGCTGACTACCCAAATGCAGTGTGACGAAATGGTATGGTACAATCTTGTGTAAAGGATATTCTGGAGGATCTAATAGAACTTACTTAACATAGTGGAGGAGGGGTGGACCATTTAAAATTTTATAAACTGGGCACAAATTTGAGAATAATGATTGTTAGCTTAGCAGCAGCTAACTCAGCTGTTTTTGCATGTGTGTACACAACAGTGTCATCTGCATACATTTGCAGCTGTACATCATGACACTGTTGAGGGAGATCATTAATATATAGGCTAAATAATAGGGGACCTAACACTGACCCTTGTGGAACCATTGTGCACTTCATGTTACTGAACAGTGTGTCACCAACTTTAACACATTGTCTCCTATTAGATAAATTTGAAGACATCCATGCCAGTACTGTAGATGAGAAGTTAAATTTAGACAGTTTCGATATTAAAACATCATGATTGACTGTGTCGAATGCTTTACACAGATCTAAAAATACAGCACCAACTACTCCTCCTTCATCAAGTCTTGATTTAATTTGCTCTATTAAGTGCAAGGTAGCAGTTTCGGTGGAATGATTTGCTCTAAAGACAAATTGCATACAATGTGGACTAAAATTGCTTGTATTAAGAAATGTTGTCAGTTGTTTAATGATAACTTTCTCAGAAACCTTTGAGAGTATTGGCAGTATACTCAATGGTCTGTAGTTACTGGCTTCAAGGCGGTCTCCAGATTTAAAAATAGGCATGACAATGGCACATTTCCAGTCATCAGGAAAGGAACTGTGTTTAAAAGACAAGTTAATTAAATGAGCAACGGGGGGAGTTAAAATATCTTTGTGTGATTTAACAAACATGTTGTCAAATTGGAAAGCATCTCTACTTTTGGAGCTTTTTAAGGAGCTGATGATTTTGTTTTAACCATCTTGCCACACTCTGATACGCTCTCCAACAATCTGTGATAAAAACTGGAATCAGGAAAATGTCTACTTATAAGAACATCCAGGATCCAGGCTTGCGAGATGCATTCACAAAGCCAACTAGCTAGGCACTTCTTGGATACCAGCCTCTCCCTCTCTATAGCACATGAACAGCTGTTCAGTGCATTGAAAGGGGGCCATGCGTTCAACATAACATGCCAACGCACAACAGATGCAATTTTGCCTCATGAGTGGAGGACAAAATGCTTCTAGCTGAATAGTTCTCAATCTAAATGAACTCCTTATGTTCTTGGGAAAAAAGGAGGAGTTTCGTCTGAGAGCACTGCTGCAGTCACCATAAAGCAGCAGACAGCTGGGGTGAAGCGACAGGGCACACAATTCTCTCATTCTCTTGCTGAGGTTAGGTTAGGTGCAGCACCAACTTGGTTGTGTGGAAAATGTCCCATTCTCTGGACTTGGCCATGACAATGAGGTTGTCTAAGTAAAAGAAAACCCTCATGCCCTGGTCACATAGCGGCTGCAGCGCCATTTTCCACACACTTGGTGAATGTGTGGGGAGTCAGGGAGTAGCCAAACAGTAGCCTGTGGTACTTTTTAAATTTTTTCATGTATTAGTTTATTTGTCAGGGACGATCCAAAAAACATTGTAACAGGTTAAAATAACATGAAATAGATGTATTGCATATAGGATTTCTACCAAAAGCTAATTTGCGACCCCTGTCCTTGGTTAGGCTTTTCTACCTAAAAATAGTCATAACATATCATTACCAGAAATCCATTAGTAAATAGAGCTCATAATAAATACCAGCAGTGACCGGCTGGATGAAGCGGCCTAAGCTGCTATCATCCCAGATTCATGAGGGCCAGAGAGATGAAGGGGGGGGGGGGGGGGGGGGAGGAGGATTGTGGTCCTTGGTGGAAAATGCAATTTGTGTTTATTAAAACATTTTCAACGGTTTATACAGAACACAGTGAATATGAACAGTGGTGGGAGGGGGTGGCTGTTGATCATAGCCATAGCCGATGTGATGCTCAGACAGAAACTACTTGGAAATTAAGCTGCAAAAACTCACTTCAATTTAATGGCCTGCTCAACAGAAGTTAGGCAGAAACTAGTTGGAAGTTAAGCTGGCATGATCAGCAGAAGTTAGGCAGAAACTAGTTGGAAATTACTTGCTAATTATCACATACTTACCATGAAATTATCATGAAATTTGAAGACCTGTAAAATGAAGTGTTACTGGAAAAAACAGCCCTGCTCCAGTAATCCCTGCCTAAGTGTCTGCTAATGTCTGTCGTAAGATCGTCAAATAATGAGGGACAGCATTGTGCCTTTGCTAATTGCAATCGTTTTTACCACCCACCACTCACAACCTTGAAAGAGAGATAGAAGATGCTACTAATTATACCTTTTAATAGGATTACTAGATGTGTGTAATCAGCTCTTGGTCTAATGAATTCTTTGAGAGAAAATATCTAATCAAAGAGTGTGTTTATGTTGTTGAAGATATTTGCATGGCAGTATCAGACTGGTGTTTTGTCACTGGAGCCCAGTGTGCTTCATCTTGGAGGGGAATGAGGCCAATAGGCATTTTGTAGGCTGATACGGCAACCCAGTCTCACATCAAAATATGTAATTGTTGCTTTGGTCCACAACGCAAAACATCTTAACTTTGCAATAACGGCTCAAAAATTTGGAGATGCTGTTAAGACCCAGCTCAAGTGGCCACAACAAAAGGGAGACATACCATGTCGATGCCATGCCATGTTTAAAGTATGGGGTGTGAAAATCAGTGATATCAGTGGAGTATGTGATGCATGAGTGGAAAATGTGTGTGTGTGCCAGTGTTGTAAGGTGCATGAAAGCAAAACAAAGTAATGTAACCAAAACCAAGGGGTGCCTGATGAGAGCAGGGATGCAGCAACAGAGAGAGCTGTGTTGCATCCAGGTTTAAGTGAGCCTGGACCACCTGCGTCCACACCACATGACTGTCAAGTTTATGTCTGCGAAAACAAACAAAATGGCTGCCATTCCTTTTATTCTCAGTGGAAAATGCAATATTTTAAGATAGTGCATGTGCATTTAGTTATTATAATCTTTGTTCAGTGAATGTATATGATTGATGAGTTTGTTGGTTATTATGAAGATTTTTCAGGTCTCACTAGAAAATTGTTAGAATGCAACATTTTCTATCGTTGCTGTGGTGGTTGTTATGGACGCTGAAACCACATAGTTGCATGTTGTTTGAATCATTGTCTTTGCATTGTGTAGTTGTCTGAGCTGTTTTGTGATATTTTATTTTAAGTAACTGATGATGTTCTTTCAATAAAAAAACATAGATTTTAGAGTGGCCCAGGGATGACATACTTCTACTTTGGATTTCCGACAGACTGCGTCAGTCCAGTGGGTGGACTGGAAGACCCGCTGCCGGGAAGTAACCCATTTTCCTCAGTGTGGATTTTAATGATGTCCTCAACATTTCTCAACACAAAAACACAAAAGTGTCCTTGATAACTCAACAATATGATAGGTTAATGTTAAGGCCATCAGTATTAATTATTTCTCCTTCAATTCTGAGAAATAAAGTTTTTTTGTCAGTTTTTGATAGTAGAAGCAGCTGCATTACTCATGAGCCCCATCGACTGTTACTATGGAGATGAAGACAGTCCGTTTTGCATTACATTACAAAAATTTTACTACTATATCTGCTATTTACTTTTAATTGCTGAATTTATTCCAAACTGATTAAGAGTTTTGTATACAGCCGGTTCAGTCCCCCCTTCACACACACTCACACACACACACACACACACACACACACACACACATACACACACACATACACACACACACTCACAATGTTGACTGAACAAACGTTTTGAATCCATAATAAACGAGATCCTCCCACAGTTTGAAGCACTCCCGCCAACACTGAACACCAACCCAAAACCCCATTTCTAGAATACTAGCTAAAATATTTGAAATAAACCAACATTGTTACTTTTTCTTGACATGGATCATCTAGATGCAGTTTAATTACTAATTCAGCTGTTATATATATCAAATATATAGATATTTGATATATTCATAAGATATATCTTTCTATGATGCACCCTACTTTGCAAACCAGAAGATCGACAACTGTGATGCTGATTTGTATCAAGCTGCACGGCACAGCTTTAAGGGATTGTAGTTGTGTTTTTTTTTAAATATTAGTTAATATATTTGAAGTTGTAAATACTGAATTGAGAGTACACTAAGAAGTTTAAGGGGATGGTAAACACGTTTGCTAGAAATGTTATCAAAATGCATTTTTATGCTGAAACTTAAAATATTGCACTTTCCACTGACAGTAAAAGGAATGTCAGCCTTTTTTTTGTTAGTTTGTTTTGTAGACAGAAACTAGACAGTCACATGACATGGATGCAGGGCAATAGATAAGAATAGGCCAAAAAAAAAGTTGGCATCTCATAATTTTAGCACCATTATTGTGAAACTAATTTGTTTTGCGCTATGGACCAAGATAGCTATTACACATTTTGATGTGAGACTGGGTTGAATACGGCTTGTAGTCCATCTCTTTAAGTGTAACCTTCAGCGGCACAAAGCAGGAGCACCTCTCCATCCCACCATGCGGAATAGGTTCTCCTTTTATTCAGTGGCACTTCAATGGGAGTATAAAGAAGAGTTCATCCAGCAATCATTTGCCATCTGTTTATTCCATACAGGCAAGATAAGTGTCACGCCTGGTGTGTGTTTACATCTGTGAGTCACTGTACTGAAAAAAAAGGAATCTGGCCATCTGTTGGATTTATCTAAGCATCTTTTGTGCATTTTACACAATTATTTCATGTTCTGAACCAATTGTAGAGAAATTGTAAGGAACGTGTTTGCAGAGAGAGTACATGAACTTAAGCTCATATTTGGATTAAGTGAGTCATTCAAGTGCTAATTTTTTGCACAATATCCCGTGCAATTGTGCATTGCGCACAATGCATTTGAGGAAGAACACAGACCTGCTTTGTCATGTCCATGGTCACGCCATTACTCAGCTCAGCTCAGTAAAAATGGATGGGTAGAATAAATTTGAATATTGGCTAATGTAACCATATGTAGTATAATGTCTTGAGAGTCGCCAACATAAGTTAATGAACTGCCATGAGGTCATTTGCTCTTGCGTTGTTTAATCACTGTGTCTGCCACATTTCCTTGGTGAAAATTTCCAAGTAGACATCATTCCCATGTAGGAGTGGACATTCTTGGGACCTTGAATAATGTTCCCCAAATGTTCTCAAAATTAACAAACGTCCCAAACCTTTACAGATCATTGGGGAGGTCCCATTGGGGACTTTTGGTTATGAAGGTGCTGCAGTTCAAAGTTCCCTTTATGACTTTGGAGGGATGTTCCATTTTGGTTATTTTATGGTGACAATGCAAGTGCAATGTTACAAAGAGGACTTTTGGGATGTAAAGAAAACATTCCCATATGGTATGAGAACCTTCCCCACTGCAGAAACCATTATGCTACTGTAGAAAATTACAGCAACCATTATGTTACTGTAGATAAGGTAGCAGCTGTTTTTTCCCTTTTGTAAAGAAAATTTGAAGATTATTTTGTAATACTTTCAAATAAAACCCTCAAATTCATGGTGCAAGTTAAATAATTGAAACATTACTTTGAAATAATTAATTTTTTCATAAGAATTCAAATACTTCAAGATGACCTTGTTTCTTCATGCTTCTGCAGGCTGGTAATTTCAGTTTTAAAATTTATCTCAATGTGAAGTCGTGAGCTGATTGGTTGAGCCAAAGAAATGCATTATATGATCTCAAATTTAAATAGCATCACTGAGTCAGTCTAGGTGCCGCTGCAGCCGATTTAACAGACTTAACAGCTTTTTGGATTACGTTATCTTTATGTTTTACCTTAAAGGATTTTCTTTAAGAGTGCTCATGTTCTTGTCTGTTTGTCTCAGTGTAAAGTTGTCCGACGGTATCATAGATGGATAAAGTGGACTTTCTGACATCCTACACCTCACTAACAGTACCAGTTAACATTTAAAGGGAGACTACTTTGAAATTAAGGACGCAACAAAGCGTGGAATATTCATGCATCTGCACTGGAAGATATGGAAGACAACAATTCCCCAAGAGCTTGAAAGATGTCTGTTCAACAGAGTAGGAACATCTACATTTATTAATATAAACCTTGTAAATACCAGGGCACCAGCCCTTTATTTTTCAACTGTGCCAGGAGGAGACCCAGAACACAATTTTTTTCAATCTCATGTCTGAAGTAGTGTGTTACCATACAGGGATCTTAATTCTCTGCTTTAAATTGAAGCTACCAACAACACCATGCTGATAAATGCATATTTATTTAACTAAAATTGGTAACATGTGAATATATGAGGTATCAGTGCAAACAGAATTAATGGATGAATAGTCAACCAGAATGAGTGTAATATATTCTCAATGGCAAGTTATAAGTTATGAATGACTGGTGGTGAAATGTCAGAATGATAATGTAATTGCCAGAAAATTAGTTGAGGCTAAGGTTATTTGAGTAACCAACTTCTCTAAGAATTTAACTGGAGAGTTCAGTTCAAACGACACCAACTAGTTGTTGTAGTTAAATTATTGACATTGATTTCTGGCTGCTTATAAATGTGTTGTGCTAACATTATGGGCCCTATTTTAACCATGCAAGTGCAACGACAAGTGCAAGGTGGTATGTCTTAGATGCATGTACTGTGAAGGTGTCTTCATGCGCACCTGCTATTTTGGTTCCTTTATTTGCAGCAGCACAATGTGCAAACGGGCTGGGGGAAGGTGAATATAGATCAGTGGGTGTGGTAAGTGATCTCTCAGCCAGTCATGTCACTGCTCCCATAGCTCTGAAACAGTTGTGCCAATCACAGTTAAACATGATAATGACAGCTCAACAAACGGAAAGCTTTTCTTCAGGAAATGTCCGGACAGTTCAGAGCGTCACAACATGAACACACATCACAAATCCGGCCAAAGACGGAGTAATTTTTTTTTCATCAGTTAGTTACTATAACAACAATAGAAATAAAAAATAAAGAAACTGATTAAGTAAAGCCATTCATATGATTATACTGGACCGACGCTATTTCAGCAATAATTCCAATGTATCTCACTTCGTACATGGTCACATAGTTTAGAAATGAATGTTACACAACACTGTTTACACTGCAATATGTTTCAAGGATAAAACATGAGACACTACTTTTGCTAGAGAGAAAGTCGGGAAAGAGGCTGATGAGCCCTGTTAACCCAACATCCCCTTCATAAAAAAGCAGAATATTAACTTATAACCGACTATTCTGATGTGTGTAGAAGTTAGGGATGTGCAGAGGGCCCAGAATTTGTAATATTTGTATCTGTATTTGTTGAGGCAGCAGAATTATTTGTATTAGTATTTTGAATAAAAGTGGAAAGAGGTTTAAAAATCCTTTTTGTTTTTATTATGCTTTTAATTTTAGAAAATTAAAGTGTTACAACAAGTGTTCATGAATAAACTACCCTATGAAGGCATCCCCGCACCAGGTCTCGAACTGGAGTCTCCCAGATCATAGACGACTGTGCTGACTACTGAGCTAAAACTTTACTCATTGCCTCATTGCAGACAGACCTCTACCTATTATAACACAGAGAAAGCACACCATGTAACATGTAGGAAAAAACTTCAAAGGCAATTCTTGCTTTGTACTTTTCATTTACTGCCTATTTTTTACAACCTAACTTTGTGAAAAGGAGAAGGGGAACAACAGGTTATGGAGAGTCCCTTGGGAGCACTTTGCACGTGTCAGTAGCTCAGCTTTATCTCTGGGGAACACCCCCAACTCCAGGAGTGATGTCCAAATAAGGAAATGTGTGTCATGTAGCAGGTGGGTGTGACACCCCTTATTGAGACCTGCTGATAGATGTAACAGTGGAGCAGAGGAGAGAGACTGAGTTAGCGATGTAATCGACCTGTGCACTGGTATTTGACATGTTCAACATGTTTTTTTTCTTCCCGAAAACAAATAATTTTTAAAATAATTGTATGAAACAAATATTCGTAAAAAAAAAAACAAACAAAAAAAAACGCTATTTGTGCTTTGCTGAATAACGTATTTGTATTCGGGCACACCCCTAGTAGAAGTGTATGTGGTTACTCTGTAGCAGCCTGGTGACATCAGGTTATTTAATGAAGGTAAACACAGTGAACGGCCATGCGCAACGGCACTGTGCTCTGGCGCAGCACTTCTCAGAGACTGTGGATTTATCAACACATCTGTCTTGCTGCCTTCAGACGCTGCAGGGATTTAATGAACTAAAGACCCTTTTCATACAGTATAAAGTGTCATGAATAGCAGAACAGGTGGACCCAAATGCAGAGACTGCAGGCTGATCAGGGCTGATCTTTTATTCTGGGGCTTGTGCAGGCAAAAAGCAAAGACTGGCTGAGCTGAGCAAAACAACGAAAACAGGACACGACTGAACGGAACAGAGCAAACTCAACAGAACAGAACAGAGGATCCATTAAAACTTAATTGCAAAACAAGACTTAAATACAAACTGAACCAATCAAACAACAAGGAATAGGTGGCAAGGGAAGGCTGGGAGCTGATGGGCTGAGGGAAACACTGGGAGCAAGGTAGACACAAAAAAGGCAAATTGCGCAAATTAGCGCAAAATCTTTTGTGAATAGGTCCTTAAAACAAGGCTACGCAATTCACGGTGCTATTAGTGGGCACAATCCATTCTTTGTGGACCAGGCCCTTAGTTTTCAGAGTACTGACTACAGTACTTTAAGGTAATAGAATAGTTGTCAATTCAGTCATCAATGATTATTCAGTGATTATTAGTCATCAACCTGAACCTGAGATTCTGTGTGCAACCAAAGGGATGCTGTTGATGGAGACCTGACTTCACCACCACCTTGGCTGTCCTCTTCACATTTTACTATATGTTGAATATCAAGGAAGAGAGCGGAAACAAAGACATTGCTGGAGTCTGTTCAAAAGGTATTACTCATCAACATTTTTTACATCACATCCTATTTCTTTTACATTCTTTTTACTTCCCTACCACAGTGTGGGGAAATCTGTCCCTCCCCTTACATCAAAACTACACAAAACTGAGTGCATATGTCTGTCTCTACAGGGCCGCCACTTCAATTGTGTTCAATGAAAAGTCACAAGTTTCACAATATAGCATCATGTAGGTCTTTTTCTGACCAAATTTGAGGTGGATGCATTCAACCTCCTAGGCAGAGGTCATACAAGTACGGCACCTGTAACTTCCTGTTGCCAGTAGGTGGCGCTATGACTATAAGTCAACATTTACACATAGTTGTATTCAAGTCGGGACCCTTATGAAGCATGAGAAATTTGGGGCAGATTGGACAATGTACATTTGAGTTACAACTTCCTGTTTCATGGTGAAACATCGAAATTCACTGTGTCACCACGTCAAGGGCATTCAATGAAAACTCAAGCTTTTGATAACTTTTCACCACAAAGGTCTTTAAATGACACCAACCATATTTGAAGTCAGTCAGGTTAAATTTCTAGGAGGAGTTTGTTAAAATACATGGCAAAATCTGCGAAAAATTGCCAGTTAAATTCAAAATGACTTCCTGTTGGATTAAGGGTATGGCTCCAAGAGGCTTTTTTGTGCATCTGGAAATGATACATGTGACTACCAAATTTCGTTCATCTACGTCAAATTTAAGGGTGGGTTCTTTTAATTTAAAATTTTTCTAGGGGGCGCCTTCAAGCCATTTTGCCACGCTAGAGTTTTTGGGCACATTTAACCCCTCAAAAATAGGTTTCTTTTGGAAGAGGAAGAGGAAGAATTCCTTCAGTTTCAATAGGCCTTTTGCACCTTTTGCAACTTCAGTTTTATTCTCATTGAAGCTGAAGAAAGTTTGCAGCCATCCAGGATTTGATGTCTTGAAGACAGTTATTGTGGTCATTTAGTTTGTTGTAGTTACTG
Organism: Thunnus albacares; assembly: GCF_914725855.1. Classification (NCBI taxonomy): domain Eukaryota; kingdom Metazoa; phylum Chordata; class Actinopteri; order Scombriformes; family Scombridae; genus Thunnus; species Thunnus albacares. The sequence continues at coordinate 36,401,395 of NC_058109.1, read as the reverse complement.
GGCTCTAGGGCAAGGTAGATCTGTGTATCATCTGCATAACAGTGAAAAGAAATGTGCTTTTGAATAAGGCGACCTAGAGGAAGCAAATAGATGGAGAACAGGATTGGACCAAGAATGGAGCCTTGAGGGACACCACAGGACATGGGGGCAGAAGAAGAAGATGAGTTGCTAACAGAGACACTGAAGGATGTGTTGGACAAATATGAAGAAAACCAGTGTAATGCAGAGCAAGAGACCCCCACCTATTGGTTTTACCTGTGAATGAGAATAGAATGATCTGTTGTGTCAAAGGCTGCAGTTAGAGCAAAAGGACTCGAGTCATCAGCTAGAAGGAGGTCATTGGTTATTCTCAGTAGTGCAGATTCTGTGCTGTGAAGAGCTCTGAAGCCAGATTGGAATTTTTCAAAAATGCAGTTTTGAGCCAGTTGATTAAAAACTATTTTTTCAAGGATTTTAGAAAGAAAGGGGAGTTTGGAGATTGATCTGTAATTGTTGAGGACTGTAGGGTCTAGATTCTGTTTTTTAAAAGTGGCTGGACTACTGCATATTTGAAAGATAGTGGAACGTGGCTGGTTTCCAAGGAGCTATGGATAATTGAAAATATGCTGGTGCCAGAAACTTCTCTGAAGAGTTTAGTCAGAATAATTTCAAGAGAGCAGGTGGAGGTTTTCATAGAAGAGATGAAGTTCTGGTAGAGTGATGGAGTTAATGAATTTAGACCTGCAGTGTTCTCAGAGGAGATGGATAGGTTATTTACACATGGAATGATACTAGCTACTAGCTGACAAGTACTTTGTCTTTAAAGAACTGTAGGAAGTCCTCACATTTAGAGACAGACGCTTCTAAATATGAGGGGGGAGTGGAGGAGGTGACAGACTTTAATACACTAAAAAGTACCCTGGGATTATGACAATTTTCGTCAATGAGATTAGGAAAGTATTGAGCCCTAGCAAACAGAGAGCTGGAATTTGTCTAAAAGATCCTTCAGAGTTTGAAATGAGATCTGCAATTTATCCCGCTTCAACCTCCGCTCTGCCCTTCTGCATGCTCTCCTTATTTCTCTAATACTTAAGCCACGGTAAGGCTAAAGACTTTTGTGTTTTAGTTCCGACAGGTGTGACAGAGTCAAAGGTGGCTGAAACAGTACTGTTAAAAAGTGAGACAAGTTCTTCTGTGCTCACATGGGATGATGCAGCCTCAATACTGGTGGTGATGGGAGCCCCTCTATAGGCTTCTGCAAACCTAGTGGCAGTGGAAGAATTTAGGGTGTGAGAGCAAAGAAGTGCAGGATGGACATGAGAAGCAGGAGGATTGGGATGCGATTTACAGGTAGTGCAACTGATTGTGAGTTTGACAGTCCATGCCCATGGGTGGTAGGGGATGAATCTGGCCAGATTTTGTAGAAATTTCACTCACAACAGGGACCCTACCGGAGGATTTACGGTGGCAGTGAACATTATTTTGATCGTGTGTGGATTACCTAATGGTGGCATGGACTGTCTCAGACAGCCTGACAGGCATTCTGTAGTTTCACCAATGCATAGTCAATGTTTGCAGAGAGCAGTCTTGTCCCGTGTAGGTTTGGATGAAGTCCGTCAAGTGTGTACAGATGGTTGTAGTTCCAGAACAGCAGCCATCAACCAGCAGTGCTGTTCAACCAGCAGCGAGGCTATCCTCTTCTCCCAAACAACTGGGCCAGGTGGTTAAAACCGGTGAAACACTCGATAAAACAGTGTTAAGTTTAGAACTAGTGCCTCTCTGCTGTTGTCTGGCCAACCGGAGCAGAGAAGCACAGTGTCACCACTGAGGGCAGTTCATAAAAACAACTTCCAATTCACATCTGATGACTAAAGTCTTCATTCAGTCAGAAAATATAGTTGAAAAAGACCAAGATCCATAGAGTATGACTGGATAAGAAGTCAATTTCTCGCAGACCTTCTGGCAGGTACACACAGATGCTGACCCATGCGCAATGGAAGGTTGCTCAGCAGAAATGGGATATAATATTCATAAGTATATTTTAATTAGTGTATAATCCCATGAAAATAAGAATCATTGTGTTTTCGTTGCCTTAGAATGATCCCTTTATATCTACATATGGAGCAGGTCCCCTTCCATCAAGCCCGACATGTTGCACTGCCATGTTTCTACTGCAGCCCAGAATGGACAAACCAAATACTGGCTCTAGAGATTAGGGGTGTGCCCGAATACAAATATGTTTTTCGGCAAAGCACAAATAGTGGGTTTTTTACAAATATTTGTCTCATACAAATATTTTTAAAATCATTTGTTTTTGTGAAGAAAAAAAAAAACATGTTATATACCAGTGCACACGTTGGTTACATCACTTTATCAGTCTCTCTGCTCTGCTCCACTGTTATGTCTATTAGCAGGTTTCAACGAGGGGAGTCACATCCACCTGCTACATGACGCACATTTCCTAATTTGGACATCACTCCTGGAGTCGAGGGTGTTCCCCAGAGATAAAGCTGAGCTACTGACAGAAATGAAGTGCTCCCAAGAGAACACTTCATGAACACTTATTATAACACTTCAATTTTCTAAAATTAAAAGCGTAATAAAAACAAAAACAGGATTTTTAAACCTTTTTCCACTTTTATTCGAATACAAATACAAATACAAATAATTTTGCTGCCTCAACAAATACAGATACAAATACAAATACTGGACCCTCTGCACATCCCTATTAGAGAGGGCCTTTAGCGTTTTTCACGAGTTTCGCGGCCACCATAGGTTCTCCTACACATTTGGAAGGGGAGGGAAGCGCTATTCATTTGGTTGCAAACTGCAATCTCACCACTAGATCCCAATTAATCTTACACACTGGTCCTTGAAGACACAAACAACAGTAACAACAGGTAATGGGGACTGTGTTTGTCAAAGTGATTTAACTATTCAATGATCATTTTCCATAAGAGAACAGAAGGAACAGAGGAACCTCTGCATTCTATTTGGTTTTCAGATTTTTTATGCAGATGCCAGCCTCATAAGTTAACTGTCACAGAACAGTTTTCAGATTTTTTTTGTCTTTGCCCACTTTTATCCCTGCTACTGAAAATTTGAGTTAAAATGTTGCATGTTCTTTTTTTTTTAATCCTTGAGGATGACATTGATGCTGGCAGGGAGTGTGTCATAAAAGGACTCTACATCTGCCTCAATGAGGATCCTGAGGATCTGGTGCAGGCGTACATGGTGAGTGTGCCTTTGCCACATTCTAAAAAATAAATGTTTGTTTAAAGATGTTTAAAAAAAGTAGCCTAAGTTATAAGAACCTCATTTTACCAGACATACCTGTGTGTTGTCTCATTAGTGCTGAAATTTGTATGACTCTGCATTTGATTATAATGTATTTAGTTATAATTAACATGGGCTATGAACACTGAAAACTATGAATCAGGAGTAGGACCTAATGCTTTGCTTATTAGTCTAAAGTATGTAGTGTCATTGCATTTCACCTGTTGCCTTCATTCTCTCCAACACTCCTTTGAAAAGTCCTTGATACCACTGCCACAACTGCAAAGTTAAAAATAGCCTTTGTTGTGACTTGAAAAAATGTCTGAGTGTGAATTTCAAACTCATGTGATGTAATTGAAGAAACAAATTTAATAAAATGTTGTGAGTTGCTTTCGTGCATAAGAAATTACCATTCACCTGTGTGATGAACATTTGGACTGTTGTTTCACCAGTGTTTATTCACTCGATTTAATCTACGTTGGCCTACAATCCAACCACAGGTTAAAACCAATTCAGGTCGTCAACTTTGCCAGCAACTTTCAGGGTACACTGGGCTTATTATAGTATAGTGCCACGGCAGAGTGTGCCGACATTGCAGTCAAATTAGTAAATTCAATTGAACAGAGCAAATTGTGTTAAACCAAGCCAGGACGGGGAGGCACAAAATTTAATAGTGGCGCCCACCTCTGGATTCTCTATGGAGGGGAAACCCCCGGGATAGATAATGAACCTACATACGACTATATTGTGAGCTTCTTGATTTCAAGTGACAGATTATATTTGAAGGTATAAATGAGTACATTTATATGTACACTAATAATCTGATAATGATCATTACAGCAATTAATGCAATACTCTGATTAAGGTGTTAACATAGATTGCCAATGAACTGCATTATTTATATTAACCGATTACATGATAGAACATAATTCGATTGAAATCCATGTGATGTGCTGCTATCCATAACTCTATGTCACTTCCCTGCATTTTTCTCCAACATCCAACCTCCACAGATCAGTTGTTCAGTTCTTTCTCTTTTTTGCCATTTCTCCCATTTTTGCTTCGCTAGCTTTGCCTTTCTTTTTCCTTTCTTGTTATTTTGCTGGGGCATGTGTTGTCACATTCACGTCCATTCAACAGCCATTATTCAATTTGGATGTGTCACAAACTGCCGAAAAATCTCATATCTCATAATGCGATCAAGGTGTGTCATTTCATAATGGGACTAAAATCAGCGTAATCCACATAGTGTAATGCAAATGTATTTACTTGCATTGTGAGCTTAATCACATTATTCTTATCGAAGTACACCATTTACATGGGTTTCACCATATTCACATTGTGACCTTAATTGGATTATTTGGGTCCATGTAACCATATTTAATGATTGATTAAGTTAGATGTTTACAAGCTGAGTGAGAAGATGCTGAAGTAATGGTTGAAATAATCTGTGTGGATTTAAAAAATGCCATGTCATAATGAGGTCTGAGAAAAAAAATAAAATTAACCTATACTTAATTTTTTTTTTCTTTCACAAGGACATGACTGAGTCCAACACACTGAGTGTCATAGAGGGAACAAGAGTGGGGATCTATGTCACCAGAGGGACTCCCAGCAGTGACTATTCTGATGTGGGAGTAATCCTCAAGGGTGTGGTGGTGCTTTACGATCTGGAGAATGTGGGCCTTGTATCTGCCATGCTGTTTGAACTTTTTTTACCTTTAAATATGAGGTACCCACAAAAGCTTTGCTACACCTTCAAAGTTATTCAAAAGGTAATAATGGAATCAGATGAGACTGAAATATCAAGAAAGGCCCAAAGCTTGAAAACTAAAATACTCCAGTGAGGAAAGCTCACTGTTCTTGTTCTTGGCTCACTGTTCCTGGAAAAGTCATGGCTGCTTCTCTTACCACCAGTCCAGGGTTATTGATGTCTTACAGCTGTAATTACTGTCAAGTTCTTTGCATATTTGATTGTTAATATTCCAATTGCTGTTTTACAGTTGTAACTGCTGTGCAGTTCTCTGCATATTTGATATTACTATTTTATTTGGACATATGTGAACATGTTGTTGCATGGTGCATTTAAGGTGCTCAGGGATATGTGTGAACTGTACACAGACTCCTATAAATCAAGGAGAGGGGGAGGAAAGGGAAGGTAGATTGAGGGAGGGAGGAGGTTAAAATGAAGGAGGGGTAGAACAGAAAACAAGATAAATGAGTTGGGGGGTTCAGCTGCAAGGGAGATACAGCTTAAAACACTTTGGAGGAGTGTTTTAAGACGACAAATAAGTATAAAATGTTATTCCTTATGAGATAGCATTGGTTGATATGGCTACAAGATAGAAACCCAAGGTAGTTTCGTAATGTAGCTAATTGGTGTCACCAGGTAGAAACACCGATACCTGCAGTGCAGTGCTTTTTATGTTGAAAATATTTGACATTTGATATGTGACATTTTAACTTAGCACATTTAAAGTGGGGACACCTGCTGTTCATTCAGGTTCTGAAATAAAGGTTTTGAAACAAAATGGTCTCATCACTTTCAAATGGAAAAAAGTGGGTAATGTTAAGAATGATCAAGAAACTACAAAGTATTAGACAAGAAAATAACTGATTGCTGACATTTTAATTGTAATTTATTGTATTTATATGTAAAATTAGTTTTTATATTTACATTAAATTATATTTAGAAATATGATACAATAATTTATTAAATTTAATATATTTGTATATAATATATATATTTAATATATTTTTTACAATTATGAAAACATGTAATTGACAAGGGAATAATCCAACAACAAATGTTGCTATAGTTAAGTGATCAAATAGTGTTGGAATAAAATGGATTGAATTGTGTTGGAGTAAATTGATCAAAGAGTTCAATTTACTTTATTGAAGCAAATTTCAAAGCAAACGATCTGTGTACAATGAATGTCCACCACTGAATTGAATAAATCCAATGTGTTATTTTTTTTCAGTGCATGGTAAAGCATGTTTTCTAGTCCTAATCATTTATTAAGGGCTCCTGAGCCCTCTATATTCCCTGTGATTGAATGTGTGTTAATTGATAGAGCAACCCTAATAAACTCACTCTGACTGTTGATGTCAGAGCACTATAATGAATAGGATGAATACAGAGCCCTGCAGTTGAGCTCTGCAGTTTCTCTTGTTTTGACTTTTGCATGCTAAGTGTTAAAACAGATCTGAAGTGTGTTATTATAAAAGACAGTTTTTCGATGTTTTAACCAATCAGAGCTCCTGCTAGTGCTTTGTTGACTTCCTTAAATTGTTAGATGTTTTTACATTTAAAAATCATCTTCAAAGACCAACTTGAAATGAGTTAACACATCAAAGTGTGTTCCCAGGAGATCTACTGCATATGTGTAAAAGGTAGTATAAAGCCTTTTGTGTCTCCAGAGGGAGCTGTGGAGCTGGGAATTAATTGATGTCAGTTGAGTCCACGGGTTGGGGCTTGTCGGGCGTTGAACCATGGTGTCACACAAAGAAGGCCTACATTTACCCGCTGAGGCCCATGAGGTGCTTTTTTCCTTTGTTCCCCCTGAGACAAAGGAACAGCGCCAAAAACACTGCTCACAGACAATGAAGGTCCATTGCAAACTCTATTTCCAGTGATGCTTTGCAAATTTCACACCTCGACAGGAAACAGTCGACATACAGTCACTAATTGACGGAGACGCTCATGCACAGCGGAGCATCATGATGACATAGCCATGACATAACCGCCCCTTTAAAATCAGAGGACACCCTGAGAAATACGCACTCCATGTTGCAGTATCCGAGCCGAGGAACGGAGCCGGACCGAAAGACAGACTGAACACACACCTTGCTCGCTTTCTGAGGCGACCAAGTAAGAGGCTTAAGTCTGGGCAGAGGCAATGTAAGTTTGTGTGTTAGTTTCAGCATCAGTGCTGTTGTTGGTGTTTTGTTAGCTTTTAGCTTTTTAAGCTTTATCGCTACCATTTTCTTTGATGTGTGCATTGACGCACTGTCAAGTCCATTTTTTCTCTGCTTTACTCCGAGGAGTATTTAAAGTTTGCTGCCTGTTTAGTTGTGTTCACCACACTAGACTGTTTTTGTGTTTGTCCCGCTCGGGATTACTGCTGTGTTTGTGCCACCGTGAGTGAGAAAGTAAGTTGCTTTGTCGATCAGAAACCAGACAACATGCGTTACAGACTGCCGTCCGTAAGCACATTCTCTATGGACAAAGGAACCGCTTCTTTTCCCCTCACAATCGCTTTCCTTCCTCTTTCCTCCCTCTCATTCAACTAACACATACATGCGTGCACACACATACACGCACCGGCATCTTTTTGCACATCTGATGGTCAGATAACGTCGGATAAAGCGCTGCTCTATTTGCCGTTATCCGCCATCAGACACGTGTCTTACACGGAATTTGGTGAGTGCAAGACGCGGACCACGAGGCGGCGCCATCTTGCTGTTGTCTAACCAAGACTCCACCATACATCCGCCATTTAGGTCTTGCGTGATGTGGCTTCCTCCCATAGTCACGTCCGTGTCCCAGGCCCACGACGTCATCACGTCAGGCTAAGTCGCCATATTGGCACACAAACACACACACACACACACACATGCATGTGTTCACCTTGTACATAGCTTTGTGTTTGCTTAGGTAGAATTAGATTTTAGGACAGTTGTTTGTTGAATGAAGCATTTGTTAACTTTGTTAATCTTGCTAAGTTTAATAAATACCGTTATATCGAGGTTACCAGACCTCTGTAGCTCCTCATATCTGCTGGAGGCTAGCAGCTCCAGGCTACATTAGCCACCACTAGCATAACACACCTCAATTTCTGAATCAACTCTCAGCAGTTGGGTTGCATTGTGGGTAATATGTGCTAGGTTTTGACAATAATGACAATTATAATGTGTGGGATAAAAAAGACAATATCTTTGGTTCAGCTGCATCAACTTTGATCCTTAAAAAATGTTGAGACTAACAGTGTTACAGGAGTGTAATACTACATCCATGGAGAAGCAGCAGGCTGGGCAGCAGTGTTTCACTGCCCCCTCTGGTTGAGGGAGTGTTGTACCTCTAACAGGTGTGGATGGGTAGGTCAGAAGTGTGCTCTGGTGTACCTGCTGCCACACCCAACTGTGATGTCACAGTGGACTGACACACCCTGATGTGCACTTCTACATCATGACGGCAAGGTAGGAAATTAAACCACTGGCGGTTAGGTAGAAATAAAAAGCATTTTGCAGTACATTTAAAACGTCTTTAATTTAGTTGTCATTTATAGGCAGAGTAATGAATTTGAATTCCAAGTAGCACATTTAATTATCATTTCATAACGTTTTTTTTTTCCCCAGCAGCCTTTTTAAATAGCATAATTTGAATGTAAATTTAAATAACCACTTAATGAATGAGTTTTTAAGGCAACAATTTATTAATTCATTATAATTAACGTTTCACTTGCATATTTATTCAAGCAGCACATTCCAGTCTCCATTAAAAAAGGAAAGAAAGAAATAAGAGGAAATATCACAGCATAGTTACAATCAGATGGGTTCAGAAACACTTACATGATAATGAGTTATCACTTCCATTAATTTTGTCCTTTTTGTGCATTTTATCATTTTGTCCTGATGTTAACTAGAGAGCTAGAGGAAACCTCAGGCAGTGCCCACAATAGAATGAGTTCATCCTCTGGCTGATCCTCAGTAAATTCAATAGTGTGATTATCAGATAGATATTTTGTGTATGAATCAAGTTATTTTGACTTGATGGGTCACACTATAAGGAAGGTCGGGGGGAGTCACCAAAAAAATTATGATCCATCCTCTGGGTACCATGAATATTCACAACAAACATAATTGACATAATTATAGTTTTTTATAGTCTCTCCAGATACCATGGACCATGTTATGAAAATTACTTTGCATCATTAAAATATTAGGCAATCAGTATGATAAATCTCCCATCAACATATCAGCTGACCCAATATGAGGTCCCGATGCTGACTGAGACTGAGAAACTACACTTGAGATATAATAACACTTATAACACACAACAGCTACCTGCAGGAAAGCGAGTGCTGAGGCTATGAGGCCAACAATGACCATACAGGACCAATTAACCAGAGCCAATTTCATTATCCTCCTGCTTGCAGTCCTCCTATGCCTCTTGTACATTAGTACATTTACATACACATTTGCATCAGTAAACAAACACTACTGGATTTATTCAAGTTGCCTGGCGACGAGATACATTTCATTTATTAATTTATGTTTTTAATATTTTATCTCAAAGATGCACAATCTATATATTTTATGCAAATGAATCAAAGAAGAATCCGTAATCCTGAGGGAATCTTTTTTAAATAGTATTCTTTGATTGCATTATGGACAGCAGGATGCATGGACAGATATAATAATGTGATTTCAAGTTGGACAAAAATATGAACTATGTAGAATCTATGTAGAATAGGCTGTCCAAACTGAAAATAGCTCACTCTAGGACATGGTATACACATCATACCCTGAAAAACACACTATGTCAGAAGCTACATATAGAGACTTCTTGTCTACATCAGCCACATAGCAAAAACAGCATGTCAACAGCTTCAGTCCTCCCTCGGTCTCTGCTGTACACTGGATGTGTTCAGCCATGGTACTGCTGGTGGCTCAGATGTCTATTGCCAGCACCGGTGTGGAGTTTTTCACCACTTGTGCTAAAGGGCAACATCTTTATGAGCGGGTCTCTATTTTTGTATCTTGTGCTCGACTAGCATGTACACAATGAAACATACAGTATGTAAGAATATGGAGGTGACTTATACACAGTCCTGCTGATGGTTTCACGCGACCCTACAGATTAACAGCTGGTGGCAGTAAAGCGGCAAGAAAGGCAGTGGCAATATATCAGCTAGAGCCAGGCCAGAAGACAGAAATGCATGCAATATGTTTGTTAGGCCTTAAGGTTTTACAAAAAATGGATCAAACTATTTCCACAGGGTTTAAAAGAGTTATTTAGTGTTTTTCATCTAATACATCTTACTGTTACTAATAAACATTGCTAGGAGTGAAGCAGCTACACAGAGCTCACGCCTCTGGGTGCATCACAATATTTTTCTTTTTTTTTTGTATGAAACGTTTGTTAACCAAGAGTTTTACCTAACCATTACCTTATCTAGCCACACATGGAAGCTGCTGAAATAAATATTTTTTTAAAAAGAATGATGGAATAGAATGTTGAGAAAAATTTTAGTTTTGCAGTATCTTCCAATATCAATGGTTTGACTAGTGATAGAGTTGGCATAATGCTATAATGTTGTTAAAGGTGTATATAAAGTAGTGCTGCTGCAGGGGCCATATAACACACACACAGTGCAAGTTTGAAAAATAAAAAAAAATACAACTTTATTATTCAGTTACCTCCTGTGGCAAAGATGTTGAAAAAAGTATTTTTATAGCAAAACCCTTGTCTTTTCTCTCCCTGTAAAATGTTTTCATATGTCTGATGATTCATCTTGAACTCAGGGGTATATACAAAAATGTATCCAATCAGAGGTGATTTTGGGAAACTAGCTAACAGCTCCCATCATATAAAACCACACTTGAATGCTTGTGGGTTGTAGTAGCTAACAGAGCAGTATCATAGGAGGAGATGTGTGTTTGGATATCATATGGAAAAAACTTTGTTTTCATTTCCAAAGACAGTGGCTGAGGTCTAATTTATTCTTTTCTCCCTCCTGATGACACATCAGCTGAGTGAGGTGTGTGTGGAGGCCAAAAGTCCTCTACAGTAACTCACTGTATTTGCAAAGCCACACCCATCTTTTGATGGTCTAATTAAATCTGAAGGATTTGATTTAAAGGTATTTGGCTGATGATTGCCAACAAGAACTGATAACTAACAAGTATTATGTGTGTATCCAAAGCCTGATATATCTTATTTATCTGTGATTTAAACCTCCTAAACTATTAAAAACACATCAGTGAGCCACACTGCTGCTCTGGATGACATGTTCCTTTATTATGAAGAGTTTGGTCACATTAGTTTGTTTAGAAACAGCCCCAAAGACTAATAACAGCGATGACGTTTTCAGTCTCTGGAGTTCTGTGTAAGGTAGACGCCACTGAGCATGTGCGGGGACACGGCTCCATTTACAACTTCACTAGCTTGTTGTGCTGAATATTACAACCTCTTGATTTTGTACTACATTATAAATTGTTAATAGTTCAAAGTCAAGTCACTGGGAAATACCTCACAGTACAGAAGCTTAAGACACTGTGGAACTGTTTTATCATCATGTCAATAGTACGTCCACCTGCACAGATTGCTTTGGCTAATGCAGTGTAATATAACAGCATCAACATGAACATACTCTGCCAACGAGAAATAGTAATAATATGACCTTCAAAAAGGTAACATTTGTTGCAGGACTGTTGCAGTGGATTGCATTAGATTTTACAATGTTGATGATCCAGTATTGAGTCCAGTCCTGCTATTTCCAGCAGCATATTCCTCTGTTCTGTCTGCATGACATGCACAGAGCTCAGAAGGATTCTATCTCACTGCAGCCTCTGCTCTCTGTTATGGGGCATTCATACACACAGACTCACAAGCTGGGAAAGTGACAGCTACTATTCATTGTGAGTGAGATCTGGCTTTACAGCCCAGTGCTGAAAGATTCAGAAAGTGTCCAGCACACAACATGACAGGGGAAAGTTGAGAAAAGCTCAACTTCATGCAAATGTCCACTGATGCAGTGTGAGCAACAACCAGTGAGAGCCAATAGTGCTCGTTTTGATTCCTGTAGAAACAGAGTTGTTTACTGCTCCACTCTGCTATGTGAAATAACAAAAGGGAAGAAAGGGAGAAACAAAACAAGAAACAAAAGGGAGAAATCAGAGACCTTGATGATCAGGGTGATCATCAAGGTCTCTGATTTCTCTACAACATGTATTTAACAACATATGATAAAATAAGAACGATGTGTGGAAACAAACATTGTTGGTTTATTGTTATGTTGGCTACATCAGAAAACAACAGTCCAGTCAGAGCAGAGTAAAATTATGTGCTCAACAAAACATACAGAACTACAGATTCATGAGAGACCAGAGTCTGCTGTAACTACCTTGTATCTGTATGTGTGAACATACTGTTATACACCCCACCATGACGTGTACCACAGCTTTGTGACAACATGCTAGCATGGAGTTTCAAATGGAAAGATGAATCCTGTGATATCTGATTGTCTATGTTACACTTTTCTTGAAGTCAGTAAAGTGGTAGCTTAGCCACAGCTCAGCTTTGTCTGACAGACTGATTCTGAGGCTTTAGGAGACAAAACACACTCAGCATATTCTCTGGCATTTTCAGAGTAAGTCAGGCCTCTACAATCAAGAGTGATAATCACAGTATTGTGAGAGAAATTTGATTAGATGATGCTAACATGTGGCATCAGAATGGAGGTGCATAGAGAAAAAATGCTCCCCTGGTCCAAAGTTAATCTCAGCTTGGAGGAGTTGGCGAGAGCAGCACTTCAGAAGTTGAGCACAAAGCCAAGAACTGATTATCATTCCAGAAAGAGAATAATCACACTATTCAAACAAATCAGCGATGGAAATCATGCAAATCAATTCAAGATTTTTTTTTTTTTTCGCAGCCTAGTTGAAAACAATGGTTAATAGACAACAGTAAAGTTTCTCTCTCTCTCTCTCTCTCTCTCTCTCTCTCTCTCTCTCTCTCTCTCTCTCTCTCTCTCTCTCTCTTTTCCTACAATATGATAGGAGAAGTGAGTGAAGTGTTGAAAAGGATTCATGTCCTCCTCCTCCCTCTGCACAATGCATGTACCTGCTTAAAGGTAAACTAAATAGCGGTGTTATGATGGCATATGAAAACATGATGATCAACCCCAAACTGAAAGCAAACAATCTTGCACAGTGACAGACCTGGTTAACCTTCATTCTGCCAAACAGCCATTGTTATTGTCTATCCACTTTATGTGTGTATATGGTAAATAACTGCTTATATGGCCTTTATATCAAGGGCAGGTTCACTTCAGCAAAGACAGCATCTGTTGCCAAGCAACAACAGGAGGTTTTAAGAAATGTTACATTGAGCAGCAGATGTTCAAGTCAAGTTAGAGAGAAACATTGAGATAGATATTGACTATGAAAGACAGAGAGTACTGCGGATCACTGTTAGGGACGTTGCGTTATACACCACCACATGTTCTAAACATAGCACAAAAAGTAAGGAAATTTGTGTTTGGTAGATTATTTCTTTGATGTAACAATGCTTCTTGGCAATAAATCTTATACCACTGGAGAGCCTGTTTATTTCCCTTTTAAATGGTGCCACATTTGTAAGGAACATGTATTTGTGGCATGAGCAGCAGAGCTGAGTATGTGGGTTGCGCTCATGAAAAATATGCCAAATCTTCTTTGCCAATGCCAAACAGCTTATTCTGCCATTGACTCTTGTTTGGTGTTTGGTGGATTGAATGATTGAAGTTTGAAGAAACAAGACATATTGGCAATTTAACAATTTATTCATTTAACAAACAGGAGCCTCAGTAGCTTGTGGAAGAACCATACACAGCCACAACAGCCTGGCACCTCCTCCTCATGCTGGTCACCAGCCTGGTCACACACTGCTGTGGGATGGCATCCCATTCTTCAATAAGCATTTGTCGCAAGTCAGCCAACGTGGTTGTATTGGTCACTCTGGCACAAACAGCACGCCCAAGCTGATCCCACAAGTGTTCAATGGGGTTGAGGTCAGGACTGCTGGCAGGCCATTCCATCCTCTCCACTCCCAAATTCTGGAGGTAGTCTCTGATAAACCCCGCTCTGTGGGGGCGAGTGTTGCCATCTTGGAGGATAGAGTTCGGTCCCAGACTGTGGAGATGGGATTGCCAACGGTTACAGAGTCTCATCTCGATATCTCTCTGTACTGAGAGTGCCTCCAATGATGACAAGCCTTGTTTTTCCAGTGAGGGAGATGCCGCCCCACACCATCATACTGCCTCCACCAAAAGATATTACTCTATCACCTGATTGGCAGCACCTGAGGGTACCAGAAGCTCAAAACAAGAGTCAATAGCAACAGCAAAATAAGCTGTTTGACATTGGCAGAGAAGATATGGCATATTTTCCATGGGCGCAACCCACATACTCATCTCTGCTGCTCATCCCACAAATGCATGTTCCTTACAAATGTGGCACCATTTAAAAGGGAAATAAACAGGCTTTCCAACAGTATAAGATTTATTGCCGAGAGGCTTTGTTACAACAAAGAAATAATCTACCAAACACAAATTTCCTTACTTTTTGTGCTATGTTTATATTTATTTACTCACACTGGTGGTGGAGAATGGACAGAGACACAGCAGAGCTCTTTTGAATACTCTAATGTTAATGAAATCTGCATTAACCCCTTTGAATCTTTGGCCCTTTTGCACACTTTTCACTCCTATTATTTTACTCATGTCTCTACATGTGTTTGCTAGGTACACCTGAAAGACTAACCATCAGTTTTTAAATGGTGGCCCTGGCCTATATTTATGTTAACTGCAGAGAGAATTGGACTAACAAGCTTAGAGACAGACTAGGGGTGAGAACCACAATCACAATTAAATTCAGACACTGACTGTCGAATGTATAAATAGAGAACTGTATATCGGTGTATATATTCAGTATATGCTAATATATACTAGTTTTAGGCTCTTACATGCATTTCAATGTGTAGCAAATCATTCACTCATGTCCTTAACTCACTGAGATGCAATATGAGTCATAACTGTCAGGTAAGCTACTGTGGATGGTCTTAATGAAGGCCACTGTCTGACAAAGAAGAAAAAGCAGAGAAAAGTGTGAAAGTATGCAGCTTTTTAATTTAGAAAAGTTAACTGCATTAATTTAGAAGAATTTTACAGTCTTCTGCCTGCATGAGAATAATGGCAAATGGACTGTACTTGTATAGCACCTTTCTTGTCTTCCAACTTCTCAAAGCGCTTTTACACTACGAATCACATTCACCCATTCACACACATTAACACACTGAAAAGCTGGGGCTCCCATGCAAGGTCCCAACTTGCCCATCAGAGGAAATCTAATCATTCATACACATTCACGGCACAGCAATCAGGAGCAATTTGGGGTTAAGTATCTTGCCAAAGGACAGGTCAACATGCGGACTGGAGGAGCCGAGAATCAAACCACCGATCTTCTGTTTAGTGGACGACCCACTTCCTGAGCCACAGCCACCCATAATAATGAAATGAATTTGTCATATACTGACCAATATCACTGGTTAATGTTTTCTTTTTTTAAATCTAAAAACAGAAGTTGTTGAAACAGACTGAGGACCAAGTTATTTTCTTCTCCTGACCAGAGTGGTCTGGGTGATGATGTAATACGTATTCACTTTGTCTTCACCAAATAAGCTATTACATCCAAAATTCTTCCAAATACCTGCCTTTTTTTAAAGATGAGCTATGCTGCACTCCATCAGGATGCTGCGCTGTGCCCTCATGGTTGAGTTCCATTTTTTACTTTTTTTGCTCCGCCAACACAAGGGTGAAATGCTCACTCAGACTTTGGGGGAATATTTGACTTTGGAAACTATCATTCTGAATTTTCACTTTGTGAAATTCTGAATAGTCATTTCAAGTTGTGCACTTCCAAAAACTTTATTTCCAGTATATATTTATTTTAGGGTTCTCAAATTCAGATATAGAATTTACTTTCCATCCATCCCTTATGTTCAGATCTGAATTTTAGCATCTGAATTTCACGAAGTTGTTCACCAAGGGTTTTTGACTGGATTTGAATTTTGAATTTTTTGATGTAATTTGAACTAATTGAGCAACTTCAATATAACTTTTCTATACATTTTCCATCTGAATTTGAGAACCCTAAAATATACACTGGAAATAAAGTTTTTGAAATTGAACAACTTGGAAGTGACTATTTAGAATTTCACAAAGTGAAATTCAGACCTCATACATTCAGAAAGGTGGTTTTCAAAGTCAAACATTTCAGTGCAATACGTTCAGTGGTATTTAACAACATTAAAGTATTCAGTAGTGATAAAATTTCAAAATGTGGTATTCAGTTGCTTATATAATTCAAATTATTTTTGCAATTATTTGCTTTCGTAGTTGTGTATTAGCAGCACCTCAAAAATTGTCCCAACAGATCCTGTGAAATGATATTTGGGAATAATTTAAAAGTCTGTGGTGCTATCTGTGGGTGGCATATCAGCTATTGTACATCTGAGTATAGATTCAAAGCAGAGGACTGTGAAGCTCTCAAAGTTCCCACACTGTTTGTGACACTGAAGTTACAGACTTTCAGTTGTTAAAGTAAGCCCAAAATCATGCTTCTAACTTTAATGTATCACATATTAAAATATGCTTAATATATCATATTTAATATATGATATATTTAAGTTTCAATAAAAAGATGAGCTGTAAAACGATTGTCAAAGTTTTTTTCCCAGCATGACTGATGTTGAATATTGCTGTTTTCCAGACTATGTGACACTCCACTTCAGTTACATTACTATTATTTGCTTTATTTTAATTCAGTAAAAATATGACATCAAAAAGCATCAAACTGCAACTGAAATAACAAAAAGGATATCATCCTTAAGGATGATATTCTACTTAGTAACCCAGCTCTCTCTCTGCAACACTGTCCCTGCCATCCCTTTCCTCCTTGCTGTTCCCTATGACTACTGCTGATTCTCCTAAATGAATTACAGCAGCAGATGCATTATAGTCAGATAAAGAAAGCAGACTTCCCTGTAGGATTCTGTTAGAACAGAGAAATGTGTGCTCATTGGATATGGATATGTGACTCACATGATTAAAATGAACACAATTATCTTTACCACAGTCAATTTGTAACTTAAAATGCACACATAGGTACAGGCACACATTCTATTCAAATTCTGTTAATTCACGTTGCAATTTTATATCTGTTTTCACTCACTTGTACATCCAGTGATTGCTCAATAAATTACAGGTATGCACACATATTGGACAGTTATTTATCATCATTTTCAGTTTTGTAATTAGGATGAGTAAGGCAAATACAGAGAGTGAAAAGAATCAGTTTAAATTAACCACTAGCATGTAGTTAATATGCAGAATTGCCTTTCATAGCCTATAACTATAAAGACACTCTTTCCCTCTTTATCAATGCTATATGATAATGAAATCATCCTAAACAATGCTGACAGTTTGTGGAACTCACTTGTCTTTTAGGCTATTTCGTAAAGAGCCTTTTATCTGCCCCTTCTTTTTCATTAGCGACTCACTCATAGCTGCTGAGTTGTTCTGACTGCAAGGCAAGCAGTGATAGAGGATTAAATCATTTATGTACTGACAAACAAGAACCATACACATAAAACCAACATTATCATGCCTGCCTGTTAGGGATATAAACAGTTTGGCCCTTTAACTTACTAACTAATAGCATATATAGACAGAAACACTGAAACACTGATAGGAGAAGCAATATTAGTGCGTTAGACCTCAGGACAACAGCAAGTGATATGGAGATTGAGTGCTAGCCAAGTTCTACAAACTTTTTTGCCTCACCCCCAACAAACTCTGAAATAATGAACTTCAACACAAAAAGCAACATGTTGCAAACAATATTGTTATGCAGTTGTTGTCTGAGTAATGCAATGTCTTGGTGTTCAAACCCACATCTTATCAGTATGCGTTTTGTCACGTGCATGAAAGAGTATCTTCTTCTTTTGTTTCTTTTGTGGAATGCCACTAGGTAGTACAATCAATGCTACCTCCACCCCCCCAAGCGTAATTAAACACAGAAAAGTAACTGACAGTGCAGTTTCATGAGCTTGAACCTGTATTGATCATGGAAGTATTAAGAGAACTGGATACAGGAAGAGTGCCAGTCTTTGAAGCAAAATTGACATAGCAGCCAAACTGTGTAATTACAATGTCTGTAAATCAGCTAATAATTTTTTTTGAGCGTCACAAACCCAGTGAAATGACTTGTATCACTATCATAATTTAATCCGTTCAGACCAATCACATTTCGAAAGTCTAGAAAAGCTGCACGATTGAATTGTTTTATCCCGACTAAAGTCTAAAGAAGGCTAAACTGGAAGTGGCCAGCTCGGCCAGGCAAAGTCACTAATGCGCTTGTTCTATGGGCCCCATAGATGTGGAAACAATGCGGAAGAAGTTGAACTTTTGTGGCTTTATGCGCCACTGAGCAGCTCTCATAGAAATGAACCACCTCAGACACTGTATCCAGTTCTCTTTGGTGTCGATGGTATCGATGGATGACAATTTTTGGGGGGGTCAAATTTCCCTCTTTCGTACATTGGGGGGACGTGTCCCCCAGTCCCCATGGCAATTACGTGCATGCGCCAACATATTGTTACTAACAACATTGAAAAATAAATTGTTTGAATCTATGAATTTTTGACCCATCCCTAAGACAGACCTTTATGTCCAATTTCCCGTTTTATAACTTTATTTTATCCATCAGTACAATGACAGTCATGTCATACTCCCCACTCTGCTGCTTTGAGTCAATCATCGCTTAAAAAATAGTAATTATTTCCTTTTGCTGACTGTCACATCTAGAACTTGAATTCTGATTCAATCAATCAATCAATTTTTATTTATATAGTGCCAAATCACAACAGAAGTCATCTCAGGGCACTTTTCATATAGAGCAGGTCTGGACCGAACACTTTAATTTACAGAGACCCAACAATTCTCCCATGAGCAAGCACTTGGCGACAGCGGTAAGGAAAAACTCCCCTTTAACAGGTAGAAACCTCAAGCAGAAGCTGGCTCTTGGTGGTCGGCCATCTGCTTTGACCGGTTGGGTTGAGAGAGAGAAAGAAAGAGGGGGGAGGGAAGGGGGGGGTGGGGAATAACAACAATCATAACAATAACAATAACAGCAGTAATAGCCGGGGAAGGACACCAACAGGACTGCAAAGGACCGCGAAGGCTCGGCCTGCAACCCAGGGTTTCCTGCGAGATGAGAAAGCACAAAAAACTCCGGGGAAGAAGCCAAGTTAGTAACATGCATTGATGCTACATGAATTCATACAGATGGAGAGGAGGAGGAGAGAGGAGCTCAGTGCATCATGGGATGTCCCCCAGCAGTCTAGGCCTATAGCAGCTTTACTAAGGGCTGATCCAAGGCGAGCCTGATTTTTGCAATATTAACATAAGTGAAAAAAGGCAGTCCCTGAAATTTGATTTATGTGGGAGTTAAGGGACATATCCTGATCAAAGATAACTCCCAGATGCCTTACGGTGATGCTGGAGGCCAGGGTAATGCCATCCAGAGTAGTTATATCATTAGATAATGTGTTTCTAAGGTGTTAAGGGCCAAGCACAATAACTTCAGTTTTATCTGAGTTTAGTAGTAGACAATTGCAGGGCATCCAGGTCTTTATGTCCTTAAGGCATGCTTGAAGTTTGTTTAACTGGTTGGTTTCATCAGGCTTCATTGATAAATATAATTGGGTATCATCTGGTCCAAGCACAGAACATTGTGGACCTCCGTGTCTAACTTTTGCCTTCATGGAGGATTCATCGTTAACGTGTACAAACTGAAATCAGTCTGATAAATAGGACTTAAACCAGCTTAATGTAGTTCCTTTAATGCCAATTAAATGTTCCAGTCTCTGTAATAGGATGTGATGGTCAATTGTGTCAAATGCGGCACTAGGATCTAACAAGACAAGATTGGGTTTTTTCCCCACGTCCACTCTGTGAACTCCATGTTTTCAACATATCACAAATATCTGTGTATGAATGGATAGAGTAGTATGTCATGGTCCAGTATAGGTACAGTATAGGTCATAAATCCCAGCCCCTCCAGTTTAGTGGATGGGACATGAGCCAAACTAAAAAATCAAAGTACGCCTCAAATAAATTTTTCCCAAAGATGGTTTCTGTTATTTTAGGTAGTTCTTATCACACTGATGTTTGTCCAAGTGCTAATTTTTCTAATTAGTTCGTTTTTAATTAGTTATTTGACAATGTACAAAGGGGGTCTTGCGTCATGATTGACAGCTTGAGCAGCCACAGACCTCCATCAGACGGCTTAATGGCTAGGGGGCTGTCATCCCGCTACTCGACTCTACTGCAGAGACTCTGGCTCTAAATGACGTCACACAAGCAAGATGGCAGCTCCTGGAAACAAGATATATTGGCTTCACTTTTGCATAGTGGTAGGAAGTGGAGATGCATTGTCCATACTTATATACAGTCAATGTTTTCAAACCATAAAGACCAGTGAGGCTGTGAAACAGTAAATGCAGTAAATATATTTAAAAATACACTCCTCAACAAGGAAAGTTGTGTGGAAGGAAACAGCAGTTAACTAATATTATTCACTCAAAGAGCAAGAACGAAGAGAATACAAAAGTCCTATGAGCTTGAGAATGGTACTAAATCCAGCTCTGAAGTTGTCATATTCTCCTCTGACAAACCAAAAAGCGACATTTGAATCAGAATCATCCTTTCTCCAACATCCCCTACCAGTCTGACAATGTCTCCTAGCATTTAAAATAACATACAGTATGTACAATAGTACTGCACCTGTTTCTCCCAGACATTAAGTCACACTTCAGTTATGCTTCACTACAGCTATACCTTCTGTCATTATTAATGTCTGTTGTCTGTCAGCATTTTATTCAGTATCATTCCAGAGACACACAGCCTTAATTGGTAAAAGACAGCTATAGTTTTAAAATACCTTGAAAAGGTTGTGTGATCATGGTTTAACATGGTTATATGCTTTTGCATGACCAATGTATGAAACTACTACTGTACTGCTATGAGGTGGAGGAGAGGGAAACACAGTTGTGTCTCATTCTAGTAGAGGGAGTTTGATGGCTGTTGTGAAACATCCATCAGGAAATAAAATCCACAAGCCATTAAAATGTATAGGCTACATGCACAAAGTGTATGGGGAGTATCTTCATATTTACTGACACCATGTCCCTGTGATTGTTGTTGCATTTGACTGTGCTGTCTATACTCTAACCTAACCTCAAATGGCAAATTGCTCGTAAGGGTGAATGTGTATGAATGGTTGTCTGTCTCTATGTGTCAGTCAATCTTCAACTGTGGCAGAAAATTGCATTAACACATTTCAAGTTTTTTATTTATAACAAGTAAAGTAAAATAGATGACTTAAAAAATTAATTTAATTTTGTGTACAACAATTCAACTCATTGGAATAGCCTACACTGGAGATAAAGTTAAAAAAAAATCTCCATAAAAGTTTTACTATTGCCTCACCCCGGATTCAAAATTATGGCATATTGCTGCCACCATGACAAAAAATATTTACTCAGTTTCTTGTTAGAAACTTTCATGTTATAACAAGATATTTTTCATGTTATTCTGGGATAATTTTTTTATTGTTTCTAGATACCAGATTATTCCATTTTAGCAAGAAGTCTTTCTTGTAATAACATGCGACCATTATCTTGTTATATCAAAAAACTTTCTCTGATTTAATGATCATATCTCATTCAAACAAACATTTCTCATTGTAACATGATAAGTTGGTATGTTGGAACTTCCATATCTCGCCACACCCACGCAGACACAGAGACAGACAGGGGAAAAGAGGGTAGGGGGGGATAAACACTGGGAAATGCAGGACATGGCCATAACAGTTCCAGAGACAGGACCAGGGACACATCCAAAATCCGCAAAAAATCTGAAATCTGCTTTACTAAACTACAGCTACACTAATATAAAACTTGTGGCCTAATATATTGTAAGCTATATTATGTATTTTAATAAACACATTGCAGAATAAGAAATAAACACCAAAATAATGGAGGAAACTTTTTTTACTGACGCTGCCGCAGTCTGCCTATGACGCATCGAATAATAAAAGTAATCGTAATAATGATAATAATAGCAACAACAATAATAATAGCAATAATTATAATTAATAATAGTTATTATTATCATCATTATTATTATTTATTCTAAATGTAATAATACTTTATTATATAAGTAAAATAAGTTTATTTATGTAAAGAGCAAACATCACAGACATTAAATGCTGAAATCCAGTTAAAATCAGAAAGCAAAAACAGAAATAGCCTAAACAAAACAAATTTAACAAAAGCAAGTCTAAACACTATTACACAATAACCTATGACACACAGCTGGGGCAAAAGCTCACTATCCTTATGGTGTACTTCCCGCACACAGGTCACTAGCATCCCTTACAGGAGATCAAGGTCTTGTTTTGTTTACAGTGGCTGTTGACCTGACACTGCCTCCTTTTGGCTGGTTGTGGCTGCTATGGGTACCGCCAGACTGGTCTTGACATGCATGTGATCTGCTCACAGTTCCTTTGCCAACTGCAGGATGGTTTGTCTTGGGATGGTGGTAGAGGTGCATGAATAGGACATGGATGTTTATAGCAGCTATGTACAGAAGATTACAGAAGACAGCGACTGGCCGTCTTCGAGTTGCGCAAACATTTCATAAATTATTATTTATAAAACCATCATATTATGTACCTTGGTGACATAGAAGTCTCTAGCTTTCTCTTCTGATCACTCCCAATGGATACGGTCTGGTGCACTGTGCTGAGGAGAGCAACGCTCTTTCTTGGTTTGTTCTGGTACACTGTAAGAGTGTCTCACTCATGCTTGAGCACCTACCAGAGTGCGTGATGTCAAGTTGTTTCATGACCTGTGCAAAAATTTGCGACATGAAATTGGATCCCTGATCAGTCTGTATAACTTTGGGTAAACCAAATAGAGAAAAGAACTTCACCAGTGCTTTTACAACAGCAGAAACTTTAATCTTACGCATGGGAATGGCTTCAGGAAACTGAGTTGCAGAGCACATAATAGTCAAAAGAAACTTATTACCGGCTTTTGTATGAGGAAAAGGAACAACACAGTCTACGATTACTCGCTCAAACAGTTCACCAACAACCAGAATTGGATAGAGCGGATATCAAGAAATGGCCTGATTTGGTTTACCAGAGACCTGGCAGACATGGCATGTTTTACAGTGCTGCCGCATGTCCCCTTTTAGCCCAGGCCAGAAAAAACATCTCAAGATACAGTCATAAGTTTTATTGACCCCTAGATGGCCAGCAAGTGGGTTATCATGTGCCAATTTGAGGATCTCACATCGTTATTTCTGCAGAACAACAATTTGTTTCACAACACTCCAATCATCCTGTGCAGAAACATGCAATGGTGTCCATCTATACATAAGCACGTCATCTTTTAAAAAATAACCAGTGGACATTTTTTCAATTTCATCCTGAAACAACAACATCCAAAAGAGATCATGTTTTTACTCAGCAATAAGCTGCTCCTGTGACATACACAGATTGGAACCTGATCCTTCACGGGAGAGAAAAAACAGCCGAAGCTGAGGAATAAACAACAGGTGGAGGGTTGGGTCTGGAGGGGAAACAACTAGTGGAGGGGTAAAACAGTCAGAACTTGCCATAAAACTGCCAGCCAATTCAACCTTTCCCTCCTTCTCATTAGACAAATCCTGCCTCTGCCTCTCTGACATTGCGCGAGTGATAGCGCAAACTGAAAACACCTGCAGATATTTCTGCTCCAAACCACCCGGGTGCTCAGACATGGAACAGCAGTCACCTCAGGATTAACCAGCACTTTACCTCCAGCCAAGTCATTTCCCAGAATAAAAGACACACCTTCTATGGGGAACTGTGAGCTAACTCCCACCACTACACGCCATTGAACTAGAACTGAGTCAAGGTGAAACGCATGTAAAGGTACCCTCACAAATTGCATACCAAATCCTCAGACCAAAACATCAGAATTGACAGAGGACTTCTGACAATGGTGATACCACTACCAGGATGACTGACTGTGAAGCAGCAGTGTCCCTCAGAATGACGACATGAACTTTAGAGTCTCTCAGAGAAACACAACCTTTCATAATAAAAGGAGAGTACACATCAAGGCTTGACTGAAACGTATTGACTTAGCAAAGTTTGCTGACCAGGCAAAGTTTCTGGTTTCTGTTTTCAACAGATTAACTGCTTTGGGAGACTTGTTCTTTTTGTTCAAAACAGTCGTTAATGGTGTGGCCACACTTTTTGCAGTAAAAGCAAACTGACTTGTTTTAGCCCCCACACCTTCTTTACCTTTGGGCTTCACCTCCTCATCAGAGCTTGGCTTAGCTGGCAAAACAAAAGATTTGGCCACAGGAACACTATGCTCTGAGGATGAATCAAACTTTTCAAATGTATCCTTGTGTGTGAGGACATATGCATCCAGGGCAGCTGCGTCAGACACCATGGATACCTTCTGCTCATTGATGTAAGTAACAATTTTATCTGGCACACAGTTTTGAAATTACTCTAGAAGTATTAAGGCACGCAATTTGTCAAAATCCTTGACATCTTTAGAGCAGCACCAACGATCAAACAGAGCCAAATTCAACATAAGTCTGACTGTCTGGTTTCTAAAACCACAAAAATTTTGCTGATATGCCTTGGGCAGCAATTCACACACCCTAAGCACAGCAGTTTTGACTTTCTCATAGTCAAGACTCAACTCAGGTGACAAAGATGCATACGCATCCTGAGCTTTACCGGTGAACACACACTGGAGAAGCCAAGGACAGACATTCTTGGGCCACTTTAATGTATTTGCGACATGCTCAAACAAAATGAAGTACTTATCTACATCCTCACTAAATGGAGGAAACAAATGAATGCATTTGTTCATGTGAAATTCATCTGACTGAGACTCAGAGGAAGACATAAAAGCATCCCCTGTGGCGTCACCCTCCAAGCCTGCAGCAGCATCCCCTGTGGCGTCAATCTCCAAGCCTGCAGCAGCATCCCCAGTGGCTCCGCCTCCCGAGTCTGCAGCAGCATCCCCAGTGGCTTTGCCCCCTGAGGGGCCCAGCCCTCGCCGCCGGCCCCGTGCCCAGCCTCCAGATGGGTCCCGCCTTCGCCGCCGGCCCCGTGCCCAGCCTCCAGAGGGGTCCCGCCTTTGCCGCCGGCCCCCTGCCCGGCCTCCTGAAGGGTCTCGCCATTGCCGCCGGCCTGCAGCCCAACCTCCAGAGCAGCTCCTCACGTTCGGTCGCCCTCCAGAGCGACTTCACCTGTCCATCTTGCCTCCAGGTCGTCCTCCAGAATGACTTCTGCCGTCCGCCTTGCACCCTGTTCGCCCTCCAGAGTGACTTCTGCCATTCGCCTTGCACCCCGGTCGCCCTCCAGAGTGGCTTCAGCTATTGCCCCTGCCCTCCGGCTGCCCATCAGAGACCTTTTTCTGTGCTACTGTTCAGCCCCCAAGCCGTTCACCTGGGACTCCTTGCTTGGACTCTGCCTCTGTCTGGCCCAGGGGCCTTCCACCTGAACTTTTGCCCTGCCCCTGTTCAGTCCCTGGGTCGTTTGCCTGGGTCTCCTGGCTCCACCCCTGTCCAGCCTTTGGCAGCCCTTCTGAGTGCCACCTCTCTGGCTACCTGCACCTTGTCTTGGCCTGTGGACTGTCTTTTTTGGCCTCCTCCTCCCCCCGTCTTGCAACGGCCATCCGTCCTGTGTCTTTGTGGTGTTGTGGGACGTCTGGAATCCATCCCTTAAGGGGGGGGTTCTGTCACATCCTACCAGGACTTTTTCTGTTTTTTGGACTCTTTGTGTTTTTGTTCTTTTGACTTCTTTGGTTTTTGTTATCTTTCTGATGCCCTCAGACTTTTTCTGTTTTTAGTTGGACTTTTTGAGGGTCTCTTTCATTTGTGTTGTTTCCTGGTTTTGGTTTTCTCTGTTCCCTTGTGTGTTCCTCCTGTGTTTTTTGTGTGTTCTTTAGTTCTTTAGTTCTTTAGTTCCTGTTTTATTTTGTAATATTTCCTCCTTGTGTCTGGTCACTTTGCTTCCTGTGTTTGATTATTTCATGTGTCTCACCTGTGTCTCGTTTCCCTCACCTGTGTTTCATTTGCAATCACTCCCTGTGTATTTATAGTTCAGTCTTTGTCGAGTTGTCTGCTTCTGTTCGATGTTCCTGTGTCGCCTGCGTTCTGGTTCGTTCCCATGACTTTTTGCTTTTTCATTAAAAAATATCTGCATCGGATTGTCCTTGCCTACCGTCTCTGCATTTGGGTCCACCTGCTCCACTTACCCACCCTGACACTGTCTTTTAGTTTCCTCCTCCATTTTGTGCAACTCAGATTCATTATTGAGCTCCTTCTCTTTTATGTTTAAGCAGCGCATTTCAATTTTTGGAGATGAGTGGTTAGGGGTATTTGTTCTTTACTGTAATGGTGTTGAGTCCACCGTAATCAATGCATGGATGGAGGGAATGATCTTTTTTGGTGACAAAGAAGAAACCAGCTCCAACTGGGGAGGAGGATGGGTGGATGAGGACAGCTACCAGGGAGTCATGAATGTATTTTTCCATAGCCTCCCTTTCTGGTCGAGACAGGTTGAATAGACTGCTAGAATCTGGAGGTTCAGAGGGAGAAGAAACAGTGGCCTCTACAGGGGAGAGGGCTGACTGCAAGCAGGATGAGTGACAATGTGAGCTCCAACTGACCAATTGCCAGATGACCAATCAAAATGGGGATTATGAATCTTTAACCGCGGATGGCCAAGAACTATGGGTGTGTGGGGAGAGGAGATTAAATGAAACTGAAGGAACTCATGGTGGTTGCCTGTACAATGAGTGACACGGACAAGGAGCTCAATATTGAGTGCACTAGCATCAAGTGGAGTTGACAGAGGTTCACTGAGGATACCAGCTTGGGCTGCCAGGTTAGAGTCTATGAAACGTTTGTCAGCTCCAGAATCCACCAGAGTGTGTAGGGGCAGAGATTGCTGAACAGAGCATTGCTTCAAGCTGCATTCTGGGTCGGGGGCTGGAAAGGGAGGAGGTTAGGCTCACTGAGCTGCTAACTCATCCTTAACTTGCTCGCTAGGCCCGCTCAAGAACACTCTCCGCAAAGCCCTCATTCCACCCTGAATCTGCAGCAAGAGAGAGGAGATGCTGAGTAGTTTCGCCGCCATGAACTGGGTGGTCAAAAACTTTCTTCATCTCAGAAACAAACTCGTTATAAGATGAGCTAAGGCTTGATTGATTCTGCCTAAAAGCTATAGCCCAATCTAAAGCATTCATGATGTAAACAAACTTATTGGTACTATAAGTTCATGGCTGCTGCTCAAAGACTAATGAACACCGCACCAAAAAAGCCTTACATACACCTATGTCACCTGAGTAATGTTCTTGGGGGTAATGTGGGGCTCTCTGGGCTGGGAGGCAGCTGAAGCTGCAGCAGGTACTGCAGCGGGAGGATTGAGATAAACGGCTGGTGTGGGGGAAGGGAGCCTGAGTGAGGAGGTCAACCTGGCCTCCGATACAACCAAGTGTATGTAGTCAGCCAGGAGTCAGGAGAGCCATGCCCACGCCACAGAGACACAGAGGGTGCTTTTCATTACACTATTTCTATGCTTCCTCGCGTCCTCTCTCCTCCATGACCCGGAAACTGATTTCCCTCCGCCATTATAAAGGATCTTCCAATCCCTTAAATGCACCTGGAGGAGACAAGGAGCGAGGAAAGAGGAGGCACAGGAGAGGAAGCACAGCGAGGAGAGAGGAGTTTTTTTTTTTTTTTTTTATGCGACGGTAACACCCCTTTGATCCAATGTGTTTATTGATTGGTCAGCTGATCTGACAGGACAGATGGCAGGCTGTTGTTGGCAGGACGTTGTTATTGGCAGGTCGTTGTTACAGCAGATCAGGAAAATCACCTGTGGAACAGGAATGACGGCACCAACAGCACCTGATCATATTTATTCATAAAATAAAAATGACTGAATCATGAGTCAATCAGAGAAAACACTGTAACACTGTAATTTTATTATTTTTCTTCATAAGCCAAAAGGCTTCTCCTTTCTTCTTTTATGTTTCAGTACTTCTCAGCTCCTCAGGAAAATATGACACCGCACAGCCACGTGGTTATCAGGTGTTTTTCTTCCAGATATCACTATGTTGAAATTATTCAGTAACAGTTTATGGTGTTAATTAATTGTACATTAATTTTAAATGCAAACTTTGGAGTTTAAACTGTTACTTAGTAATTTCTATTGTTGATTTATTCATATTTGACATTTAATGTGATGTGCATCATGAGTAGTTTTTGTCTCTTCAAAATGACACTGGAGTGAGCTAGGACGCCCCTTTTGATGGATTAAATTCCTCTGTCCTCACGCCTCTTCCTCACATCAAGCTCCTTCCAGCAAGGATGAGAGAGAGAGATGTGAGGAAGAGATGCGACCCAGGGACAGACAGAGGAAAAGAGGGGAGGGGGGGATAAACACAGGAAAACACTGGGAAATGCAGGACTACAGCCATGGCCGTAAATTACAAATCTCTTTCTGATAGAATTCTTATATATCAATAACTTTTATATATATCAATTTGTATAGAAAGTCCCTAAAGGGGACATATTATGCTAATTTCAAGCACCATATTTTTATTTTTGGACTCCACTAGAGTAGCTTTGCATGATTCACCGTTCAAAAAACTTTTAAACTTAACTTTTAAAATGTATCTTATACTGGCCCCTCAGTCCAGTCTGAAGCTGGTGCTTTTTGCTCACAGGGATTACTTCTACATACGTTTACCTCATTATTTGACACTTTGTGTACTTCTTACATGAACATCCAACATTGTAACATTATATATATATATGACTGAAAATAAGGAAAAGCATAATTGGTCCACTTTAAAACAAAAAATGTGTTTGTACATTATTGTCTTCTGTTTGGTGAGTCCTCATTTATATTTATTATTATTTATTTACTCCATATAAACATTATTGTTCATTTGATACAATGTTTATTAGATTTTTTGCACCATATATTTAGCTGCAAAGTCTGTTAATATTGTTCAAAAACAAAAAGACTGGTAGGAGTAACACTGATGAGTTTTGAGTTTATTTTTATTAAATACTGCAGGACAGCGCATTATGTCACTGTGGGGTAATAATTATTACCATGATTATCAACAAAACTGTTCACTATTGGAATAAAGGGCAACAGATTTTTGTTGAATGCCATGAATGCCGACGATGTTTGTATATACATAGTTAAGATACAGTAGGCCTGTCATCTTTTCTAAAGTTGTTCCAGTTTGCAAGTAGACACAATTAAGCTCATTGTCTCTGATCAAATATTCATTGCCATCTTTTCATATTTAATTCACCTGATCACATTTAAATGGTCTATCTTTCTGCAAAGAGAAATTATGACACTGGACGCTGGGAATAAAAGGAGAACTGTGCATGTGTTTGTTGCGTGTGTGTAAGAAAAGAAAGTGTTTTATCAATGAGCTATACATTTTTTTTATGAATGCATTAATAAATATCACTATATTGACAGAATTAATCACAATGTGCTACATGGACAGAATAAATAAATAGTTCTAAATTTAAATAATAGGATACTACTACATTGATAAAATTATTGAATCACTTAGGTATGGCTATATTGTCAGAGTCAATCACTTTATGTTGACAGAATAAATATAAATTGCTACATTTAAAGAATAGGATACTGTTGTCACTACATTGATGGAATTATTTAATATATATCATTGACAAAATCATGTAAAAGATCAACATGTACTTGTCAGACTGATTTGAAACAGCACATTTTAGCAGGGCCACTTTTCTGTATTTTGGACAGAATGAAACCTCACTGTGGCCCCAGAATAAATAAACACTGATTAATTAAGGCTTAAACACCACTGCCACCAACAACAAAAAACACTGCAAATCCACTCCAAACAGTGACTGAGTATATTAGTCCTTACCTGTTCTGGAGTATAGCTGCTTCTTCAGAGAGGTTTGGTTTAGGTCATTTGTACAGCAAAGCAGGTCAAACCAGTCAGGTCATCTTCAGTTAGTTTACTTTACTTTACATTTGGACAGTGTATAATACACCAGCTGAGCGATAAAGTACAGGAAGCCAGTTATTGGTAGAAAATAAGCACTGACAGGCTGATTCACCAAGCCAACACAAAGCTGAGGTCACCCTGACAACTCTGAAAGGGCCATTCGTACAACGATGACCATCCTGCTGTAAAGTGCCCTGCTTATTGAACAACTGTAGTACATACAGCTGAGACATTCAGCCTCTGCCATGAAATGTTCATTTCAAAATGAGTATCTCAACCTTAACTGGTCTAAGACCTGTTTAAAGCTCCCAAAGTTCTAATGACACCAGCAAGTACAAGCATGACAGATTTCCACACTGATACCCACAGTTAAGCCAGCTATAAGATATTTAAATTTATATTCAAAAAAAGATCAATTTTTAGCTCTGTAGTCACAAAGCATACTCTCACAAAGATCCAAACCAGGTGCATAGCTTTAAAACCTTATTACCTTTTTAAACTTTTCACAATGAGATTCAGGTGAAACATGCTTGGAAGAACTTGTAAGAGCTAAAATAAACTGAATTTAATATTGTATATGTTACTGTGGAACCCTTAATGTTGCTTATGCTGTTCACTCTGCTTTAACATAAATGATTGAGGGCTTTAACCACAGAGTGTGCATATTTAAGCTTGCAAAATAAGATATTATGCGCTGATATCAGCGGGCACACAATATGAGGTTGAGGAGGCACAGGAGAGGTTGAGAAACTCTGACTCTTTTTTTTGTTTGTTTGTTTTTAGGCATCTTTCAGCCATGACAAAAGGTTGCATGGCAATCATGGAGAGTTGCAGTTTTGTGGATCAAATATTTATATAACATGGATACATGGATTTACTGTTAATTTTGTGGTGTGGCTAGAAATGGCATCTACTCATGAAGCTCCAAGAAAAATATCTCAATGGCAATGTCTCTATCTACATACAGTATCAAACCAAACTAATGCAGAAGTACAACAAAGTGAGGTCTGTCAGGTGTTAAAATGCTCCCACATGCTTCAGCCTCCAAACAGTGCTAAGCCCAGCAGGCCCACCTCTCACCTGTAAGTAATGAAAGGATACATCTGGGCACCACAGGCTTTCGGTTGACCAGAGCGAAGGACAGCTCCGTCTGCACGAATACAGCCGAGGCCTTGATGAGGTGCTGTTCAAAGCACAGAGTTGACATGTCCCACTGACTCACAGGCCTGGAAGAGACGCACAGACAGCAGGTGGTCAATAACATCAGAATGAACAAGGATCTTGTTCAACATGCACATCCACATACAGCTAGGGGTCTCCTCTGAAAGGACCATACAGACTAGGGGTGTAATGGTACATGTATTCATCATGAACCATCACAGTACAGATGTTACGGTTCGGTGCATGCAGTCGTATGAAGAATATGCTCCGTGACCCAAATAATTACTGTCAAAATAGTTTAAAAATCCACTTACTCTGACATGTGAAACAATAATTGTAGAGCACTAATTCCATCTGGAACTTTTGGCAGTGCACCACTGAGCTGTAGCATGCTCATGGATGTATGCTAGCCGGCTTAGCCAAGGTAGCCTGGTTACCCAGGAGTGTCGTTGTCGTCACAATGACAAATGAGAGACCCATAACGCTGACCAAGGGCAACACTATTATTAAAATATGCTCACTTATCTCCGTATGGAAATGATACTGCGTCTCTCTGTCCCCCTCCCCTGTCTGTGACGGTCGGCTTTTCATTCAGCCTTTGAGTGAAGCCATTCAGGACAATGATAAAAACATTTGATTTCTGACATGGTCAGACAGCATATCCTAAGAACCACTTCTGAGAGGGAAAAATATAATTAAAATATGAAAATAAAGGAATGATTTGGTCTTCTGACTGATATTTTTTTAATTTATATGCCAAGACAGCAGACCAGTTAAAGTTTAAGTAGAAATAAAACAGATAGGGAATACATACATCAAACACACAAGGAAGAGTATTAAATCCAGCTCAAGTAAGGCAGTTGCAATTCTCAGCTAAATGGAAGCTACATGGCTTTACATTTTTCCATATATTATATATATTATTATATATGACATCATTAGATTACCAATACTGAAGCATCAGTGTGTAAGCAGCATGTTACTGTTGTAGCTGCTGGAGCTGGAACAATGGAAACATTAAAAACATTGAGAATAAAAATACACCGCACCACATACATTCACAATATTGTCCATTATATCAAAGATACAAAAATAAGACATTAAAGTCTTTCATATCAAACAATCTGAGAAGGAAAAATCACACTGGTTGACATATTATATTCAGTGTAATGACACAGAGACATCATTTTAAGCGGTTATAGACCAAAGGAGTTGTGGACTGCGAGTGTAGGGGATTAAAACATATATTTGACAAAAGCCACTGCATTTTGGAGCACAAGAATCACAACAAAACTCCCCAAGATCCTGGTGGGACTGATCAAGTTTCACTTATGAAAGTGATCAGTCACACTAATGTTCCCCCAAATTTCTATCAATAACCAACTGACTATCAATAAGAGCCACTGTGACTGGTGTCAAAGGCTAGGAATGAGGAGTTAGTGTTCACACTTCAGCATGGTTCAATTTTTGTGAGTGAGATCTTTATTAAGCTAAGCAATTAACAATGGAAGTATGAATGTGTGACTAATGGTGGGTTTATTTAAGAGGTAAAAGGCTCAGCATGAGAGCTGGCGAAGGGCACAGCAATACATAGTAAAAACCTCTACTCTCCTGTAAATATTTGTACATTTCTTAAGAGGCCTTCAAGATTTGACAGCCTCACAAATTCTGGTTTTATATTTTACAAGACCTCTAATTAAACCTATAGACTTATAAATATATTCATTTATTTATCAGGGACAATTCACACATTAAGCCAGCCATCAGGAGCAATTAGGGGTTAAGTATCTTACCGAAGGACACATCGACAAGTGGACTGGAGGAGCCAGGAATCGAACTGCCAATCTTCCGATTAGTGGACAACCTGCTCTACCTCCTGAGCCACAGCCACCCCTGGTAAATAATGAGTCCCCCTGGTATTTGTTTTGCTCAGGTATCAATCACAATAGAGGTAAAAAAGGTATTGTGTGCCACTGTTTCTGTCTCGGTGACAGTTTGCTGTGATTTGATCTTTTCATTTTTTATTAGGATCTTTTTTAGCCCATTCAGCCTATTCTTCCAGGAGTCCCTAAACATAAAAACATTATTTTAATAGATACAAACAGAAAAAAAACAATATTTGTACCAATAAAATGCTTAAAACCCAAAATTAGTCCCATACATTGGACAGCATACAAAGTAACATTTAAACATTAAAACAACAGAGCACAACAAATTGATGCCCTGTATACAGCAGGCAACCCATCTTTTATACAATGAACTATATCATTATAGACATATTTCAATTGTCTCACATTAACTTACTTAAATTAACTTAAGATATTTTTTAAAACTATTCATAGCCATAACCCTAGTGGTGTCAGCCAAGCCTGATAGGAGAATGTTCTTTTACCAAGCTCTAATTTTGGCTTTGGCAAGACATCATTTGTCTCTGTAGTTGTTCTCATATTGACCGAATGTCTATCGCTCACCAAATGGAGTTGGTCATAAATAGCTCTTGGTTTCTTCATATAATGTACCTTATAACATAAAATCAAAAGGTCAACGGTGTCATTCACATTCAGTCACCGGGGCGTCATATGCACATATGCACCTCAAGACAATTCTAGCTTCCTTATTCTGTCCCTTTTGGAGCTTTCCTATCTCACCAATAGCTGCACTGCCCCAAATGGCTGGGCCATAATTGACTTGACTGCCAATTAAGGCTTAGGTTGACTGCTTCAATACTTCCATAGGCAAATAACCAGCTATCCATCAAATCATGCATGCTGTGCCAGTAATCTTTTTTTGATAAGTGACTAATATGGGGGTCCATAATAAATGATTATGTAAATGAATATGTGAAAGTTTAATAACTGAAACCTGTTCAATACGTTCCCTCTCACAAAAAAACTTTTAACTGGATTTGTTCAAGCCCCTTTTTCTTCAATCCAAGCACCATAATTTTGGTCTTGGCATTCAGGACAAATGTGTTGCTACAGACCCAGTGATTAATATTTAGTAGGTCTATTTGGAGGGCCTCCCCTATTAGCGCTGCTGAATATCCAGCTGTATACATAGTAGTGTCATCAGCAAATACTGCAGTGTTGGATTTAGATAGTAGTAGGAAAATGACCCATTAATGAATGTAGACTGCATTCTATCTGTTAGGTAAGATTTCACCCAGTTGAGTGCAGTTTCCTGGAAACTATAATGCAAAAGTTTCTCAACCAATATATTATGATCAACCAGATCAAATGCAGCACTGAAATCAATGAATAAAGCCCCAATTATATTACCCTTGTCCATCTATCCCAGCCACTGGTCAGTCATATCTGCAAAAGCCACATAAGTAGAATGTCCACTTCTAAATGCATGTTGATGAATAGTGAGTAAATAATTATTCTCCACGTAATGCCAGATTTTTTTACTCACTATTGTTTCCAACAGTTTACCAATTGCAGGGAGAATGCTTACAGAGCAGCTGTCGTCCACCATCAAAGGTTGCTTATTATCTTTAGAAGTGGGACAAAGTTTGGCATGCTTCCAACTCTTTGGGACAACTCTTTTGTCCTGGTTCAAGCGACCAATTGAACAGGAAAGTTAATGCAGTTTCTATTTGCTGAGGAGCCAATCGAAGTAGTTTGTTATTGTTGGGCCGTGGCTACAAGTTTGGCTATCAGCAATAATTAACGATTATCAAAGATAATCGTTAATTATTAAAATCAATAAAATTATTAATAAGAATTAATAATAACGGGGCACCACCCTGGACTCAGGGAAAAAGATAGCCAATTCAGTCTCAAAGGGTACTAATCTATGAATTTGGGACTTTGATTAATAATTACTTGAATAACTATAAGCAAAATCACCATATCAATAGCTAGTAAAGGTTGAAGGATTTGGAGTTCTTTACAGAGCAGAGGTTGGCAAAACTCATTCTTGTGCAACATTAAAACAGACAACAGGTATATCCAAAAGCATTTATTTAACAAAAGGGTAAAAGCAACACACAATACTAATCTAGCTAAGTGTACCTATTTACAAGTGTGAATGTGTGAGTGTGTGTGTGTGTGTGTGTGTGTGTGTGTGTAGGGAAGACAATAGCAAGATGGCTGCAGTCACCTGGTGACTGAGCACATGGCATGTCGACACGTTGGCTGATAAAGGGAACAACAGGGATAAAAGGCCAGACCATGTGGTGTCTTGAACCACATGTGCTGCCTGAACCAAAGTTTGCCAAACTAGGTTTTAACCTCTTAACTGTGTGGTTCTCTATTCAAGGCCAATTGGTGTACGCTAAAGGTGCCAGGTTAAAACGAGGTTAGTTGCATGCAAGGCCTAGTTACTGGATGTAACATGTGTTAAGCCTGCTAACATTAACCTAGCGGTGTGGGTATGCAGTAACCTGACTATAGGCAACAAGGACATCACAACAACAGTTCAATGTATAACCTTAACCAAATCAATACACGTACAGTACATTGTTTGAGTTAAACACTCTTGCTTAGCCGTACTATGCTTCACTGTGTTGCTAGGCTATGCCCAGTTGTTACCAGTCCATGAAGGAAGAGATGCTTTGTGGTGTCCTGCTTTGTAGCCGGTGAATCCGTGGGTGAGTCAGGCTGAGAAGGCTTTGGCTCTGAAGCTGAAAGATGCCGGCGTTGCTGGGCAGACAGCACTCCAGTCGCGCAGAGGGCCCAGGTCACTCCTTGGTGTAGAGTTAGCGGCAAGCTAACTCCATTTCGCGGCTCCTGTACTTGTTAAACTGGCCAGCAGACTTGTGTGTTAGCTGCCGGCACAAGGAAACTTAGTTTCTGAGTCTTAGGCAGGCTCTCGCGTCTTCTGCCGTAAAGAAGACTGTGTGTGTCTGCTGTGAGCAGGCCACACAAGAGAGCAGAGATGGTGTGAAAGAGAGCAAGAAGCTGCTCCTGCTGCAGCTCGTGGAGAAAAGAGAAAGATAAGAGGGGAATCTCTAGTTTTGATAACCTGGATCCATGGGTGGAGCTTCACACCTTGGGTGCAAACCCCCAGGGCTCAGGTTTCTTGGAGTCTTGAAACATGTGGTAAACTGTGGTCCACATGTGGTCCCAACATCCCCCCTTTGGTCCTAGGATTGCACCTGATGTGTGATCCTGGGAGCACAAACATACATGTACTGTATGGTCCACAGTTGAGTTCAAGAGTTCATTTGTCAGTTCATTCAAGTTTGTAACATCTGGGCAGTGGTTAACACTATCTATCTTGGCTAAGCAAGAACAGTCAGAGTTACAAATCAAAAGCATGATAGACAACAACAAAGGCATAGTCCTAAATAACATAACCTGGGTTTCTCATTACTCTTTGGGTTAGTGAGAACAGGAATGTTAGTGGTGTAACTTTGTTAAGGTGAGATGCAGAGAGAGTGGCACCTAAAATAATAAAGCCATTTCTGGAGTGTCCAAGAGTGTTTGTTGTTTCACTCATTGGATCTGATGACAATACTGACTACTCAATGTAGTACTCAGTCTGATCTTGGCAGACTTTACAATTTTGTCCTTCAGGCAAGTGTAGCTGCAGAAGGATGTCATCATATTTCCAAAAATCCCAAAGTCCTAATGGCTGTATCATTGGTTGTTTGGCACTATGTCCTAAACTTGTGGTGGATGAAGACATGTGTATGACTACTTCTGAAAGTACCTAATCAAGTGTCCTAAGCTAGTGTTTTGCAAAGTGGTCCTATTGTCAAAATACTACCAAGGAGTTGATCCAATTGTACTTGCAAAGTAGGACAGTGGTGTCTGAGCTGAATCAGAATTTAGGCTTTCCTCAACTAATAGCAGGCTGTCTGGCTATTACTGAGTTTAGAATAACTGAGGTTGCTACTGTTGCTAACAAACCCAAGTGTATCTATGTAACTGCAGGAAAAGTAAGGCACTGGTATCTGTCTTACTGTCAGTACAGGGGTGGACTGTGTTGCTGTCTAGAATTGTGAGAAGCGAACTCTAGAGCTCTTGTGCCTTAAGTTTCTAACTTGTGGCTCAGGGCTGTAACGCTCCGTGTAGCCAGAGGGAGAGAGACATTCAGAGGCACTGTCACTGTCTGATAGATGGTGACCATGTTCTGAACTGTGGTCAGAGATGCTGTGGTCATCATCTGATCTGTCCATTGTCTGGTCACACTTCTGGGCCAGAATCTCTGCGTATGGCCTTCTAAAGCTTCTACTGTGTGAATGCCTATCTCGACGCAGTTGGTGGACATGGCGCTTACGCTCAGTGTCCCTATGCTGCCTTTTGTCACCCCCCTTTGGACTGTTCTGAGGGTGATCTTTTGAGGCAGCAGACCTGTATGACGCTTCAGTGTTTGAGCTGGCAGGCTCAATTGTTTTCCCTCCTGCTTTGGAAGTGACAGCAGTTTCCCAAGCCACCTGTGTCATCTTTCTTATCTCACGCAGTGAAGGGTTACCTTGGTGCGTCATAAGTACAACGTGAGTGTGTACGCATGGATGAAGGTTCTGCAAGAATAAGGACTTGAAGGTGGGGTTTTCTTCTAAGCCTGGTGCATTCTTGCGCTGGAAGTATGCATGCCTCAAACGTTGGTAATAATCCCTGGGATGCTCACGACGGGAATGTTTAACTTGGAGGGCTGCAACCATTGATGTGGTCTCGTCAGCAGTAAAAGAGAATTCTTCTACTAGTGCTTGACGGAGCTCTTGGTAGTCATTTCTGACTCTGGAAGGTTGTGATTGTATAAACTTGTGTACAGCTTTAGAGCTGGTTTTCCACACAAGTTTAACTTTCTCACTTTGGGTTGCATGGGGCAGGTCAACTAGATTGTATTCTAGTTCTCTAAAGTAATCTTCAATGTGGTGATTACAGCTGTCTGGGTCAAAATGATCAATGTCCTTAGCTATGAGCTCAAGCACTTTAAGGCGGGGACACTGTGAAGTCATTTCTGGTGAAGACAAGACTAAACTAGCACTATCATGGACATGTGCATCACGTACTACAGTTCTCTCTGGTTGAAGGGCAGGGGCTGAACAACTGTTATCACTTTCCTGATAGTGCTGAGGAGAGGCTGAACAGTTCTGGGATGTTCTAGTCCCCCCTTCGGAAGGATGAGCACGGATGAATGTGTCATGTATCGGTGGCTGAGAAAAACACTGGGCAGAATATCTTCTAGAGGATAAACTACATGTCTCTTCAGTGTCTGTTTCAGAGAGATGGGAACTCAGGTAGCTGTTAGCTCTGTCTCTCAGTGGAGGTTGAGAAGCTGACTTCATTCCCAAGAACTTAGGGTCAGTTGGGAATTGTTCCAATCTTCTGAGTGGAGAGGGAGTTAACCTTTCATTATGGGAGGAGTGTGAATCGGAATAACCGGAATCACATTGGCTGAATGACTGTAGTGGGGCAGGACATTCTGACCTAAGCCTTAACAATTCCTCCCTGTGTGAGCAGAGATTTAACTCTGCTGAGTACAGGTCTTCTAAATAGCGCATGGCTTTCTTATTGGCCGTCTGAACCTCATGGAGGAGGCAAGCATTTTGCGCTCTAAGGAAATCTACCTCCTTTTCTAGGGCTGCTCTGCTCTGACAGGCAAGGCTGGTTTGCCTGTGGAAGTTCAGAAGCAAGCATAACAATGGATCTTTGGATGAGGTCTGTGCATCATTCCTGTCCTTGAGTAGCGAGTCTATCTCTTTCCTGCACTCACTGAAATTCAACCTGCTGATGAATTCTGGGTAGCCAGGTTCTAGGCTCTGTGCTAGGGAAGAAATAAACTGTTCTACACAGGGGTTCTCCATCGTTGTATCCGGAACGGAGGATTAGATTAACAGTTGACTAGTACAACAAAACAATGTGGTTGGCTATGGTGTTGCATGGCAGACACTTTGTAGTGTAGTTTGGGCAGTACACTAGCCTAACCAAACAATGTTGTGGCTTACACTATGGGGAGTAGCTTCCTGTGGAGGAGGGGTAGCTACGACACCGTCTAGTGGCTCTAGTGGGCACAACAGATTTCAACATGCACTAACTGAGATGCAGCGCAGTAACAGCTAGAGGATTGTTTCTTAAAGTTGACTCAGGCTGGAATGCATGGCAGTAACAGCTAGAGGATAACTTCTAAGTTTCACAGGGCTGGTAGCACACTGTGGCTCTATCTCACAGGCTCTATTTCTTACTCAGGCTGGAATGCATGGCAGTAACAGCCAGGTACAAGCTCTCTATGTGTCACAGGGCCGGTGGCACACTGTGGTTTAATTAACAAGGGGAGCACTTGAATTAACAACTAATTCTGACAGCTTGACTGGATGGCATTGAATGTGTACTATTCGAATGCTGAACCAAAATTCTTACACTTCCTACAGAGTAGGTTCAACCTGAGTGGCTAGCAGCAACAGCAGTCTCTTAGTTTAACACTACGAGGGCTTAAAGTGGTAGTTATCAACAACTCAAGATTTGGGTTACCAATTGCTTTAGCGAAAATTGATTTGAAAAAATCAATTCTCCCAACACTTGACTTGTTTGTAAGTACAGCTAGATATCTTCTCCTATGGCAGACTGGTCGTGTTAAATATAAAGACTGTTGGATAGTCTAAAGGTTTTAGATTCCAGAATTTTGGTACTGGCCAAAATTATGCTGAAATTAATATTGCACAATTATGAATAATTGCCAACAATACTCTGCCTCACACGGGGCACCATTTTGTTGGGCCGTGGCTACAAGTTTGGCTATCAGCAATAATTAACGATTATCAAAGATAATCGTTAATTATTAAAATCAATAAAATTATTAATAAGAATTAATAATAACGGGGCACCACCCTGGACTCAGGGAAAAAGATAGCCAATTCAGTCTCAAAGGGTACTAATCTATGAATTTGGGACTTTGATTAATAATTACTTGAATAACTATAAGCAAAATCACCATATCAATAGCTAGTAAAGGTTGAAGGATTTGCAGTTCTTTACAGAGCAGAGGTTGGCAAAACTCATTCTTGTGCAACATTAAAACAGACAACAGGTATATCCAAAAGCATTTATTTAACAAAAGGGTAAAAGCAACACACAATACTAATCTAGCTAAGTGTACCTATTTACAAGTGTGAATGTGTGAGTGTGTGTGTGTGTGTGTGTGTAGGGAAGACAATAGCAAGATGGCTGCAGTCACCTGGTGACTGAGCACATGGCATGTCGACACGTTGGCTGATAAAGGGAACAACAGGGATAAAAGGCCAGACCATGTGGTGTCTTGAACCACATGTGCTGCCTGAACCAAAGTTTGCCAAACTAGGTTTTAACCTCTTAACTGTGTGGTTCTCTATTCAAGGCCAATTGGTGTACGCTAAAGGTGCCAGGTTAAAACGAGGTTAGTTGCATGCAAGGCCTAGTTACTGGATGTAACATGTGTTAAGCCTGCTAACATTAACCTAGCGGTGTGGGTATGCAGTAACCTGACTATAGGCAACAAGGACATCACAACAACAGTTCAATGTATAACCTTAACCAAATCAATACACGTACAGTACATTGTTTGAGTTAAACATTCTTGCTTAGCCGTACTATGCTTCACTGTGTTGCTAGGCTATGCCCAGTTGTTACCAGTCCATGAAGGAAGAGATGCTTTGTGGTGTCCTGCTTTGTAGCCGGTGAATCCGTGGGTGAGTCAGGCTGAGAAGGCTTTGGCTCTGAAGCTGAAAGATGCCGGCGTTGCTGGGCAGACAGCACTCCAGTCGCGCAGAGGGCCCAGGTCACTCCTTGGTGTAGAGTTAGCGGCAAGCTAACTCCATTTCGCGGCTCCTGTACTTGTTAAACTGGCCAGCAGACTTGTGTGTTAGCTGCCGGCACAAGGAAACTTAGTTTCTGAGTCTTAGGCAGGCTCTCGCGTCTTCTGCCGTAAAGAAGACTGTGTGTGTCTGCTGTGAGCAGGCCACACAAGAGAGCAGAGATGGTGTGAAAGGGAGCAAGGAGCTGCTCCTGCTGCAGCTCGTGGAGAAAAGAGAAAGATAAGAGGGGAATCTCTAGTTTTGATAACCTGGATCCATGGGTGGAGCTTCACACCTTGGGTGCGAACCCCCAGGGCTCAGGTTTCTTGGAGTCTTGAAACATGTGGTAAACTGTGGTCCACATGTGGTCCCAACATTATCTACAAA
The DNA here is from genome assembly GCF_914725855.1 of Thunnus albacares. Lineage (NCBI taxonomy): Eukaryota > Metazoa > Chordata > Actinopteri > Scombriformes > Scombridae > Thunnus > Thunnus albacares. Next base: position 36,359,933 of record NC_058109.1, on the reverse strand, counting down.
ATCATAGCCAGTTGATTGTCCATCAGTAAATGTCTCCAACAATTGAACCACCTCCTCCTTACACACTGGTGAAAGAGCCACAGAGCAAGTTGTACCCTTCATGATATTATCATCAATAGACTGAACAATGGTTTTCATAGAACTTAAATGTTTATCCTTTTTTCTCAATATATTCACTTTAGTAACAAAGTAATCTGCAAAATAGTTTGCCACATCATTTGGTTTTGTTGGTATGTGCCCATCAACATCAACATTAGATGAAGGAGCTGTTCCAAGCAATCCAATATAATATTCCATGCAGTCTTTGAATCACTTTTACAATCTCTGAATGCATTCTAGAATGCATTATAGAATCAAGCTTTCTTATTGCAATTTAATTTAAGTGCATAATTACAGAGCTGTTTATAGTTACGCCTATCTGAAGTCAATTTTGAAATGGATTCAAAAAGTGGTGGTGAGATGAATCCATTTTATCGGACTGTGTCTGAGATAGAAAGATGGTGTCACATCTGAGAAACTTCTCCATCAACTGTTACATGGTTGACATCCTGCTGATGAGAATGAGAATCCTGTTACTAAAAGGGGGAAAACCTTTGAAATCAAGATTGAATAAACATGTTTTAGTATCTAAATTATTAAAATTGTCATCTATTTCAATATAAGTGTGAATGTGTCAATTTGTAGGCAACATTATGAACCATATACATGATGTTGGTTATTTTTCTTTAGTCAGACATCTGTTACCCGAAAGACACCCAGCCAAGGGATGAATCTCTACATCACTGTGTCAGTATGGTGTTAGACAGTATGTGATGTCCTCATATGATATCAGCAGGATTATGCATACAGCACTATAGAGGTAAAGTGACATGCCGTGATGTGGAGATCTGAAAGGTCTGAGCGACTAATGCAGCCCTGGTAGCTACATCCAGAGAGACTTTAATGTAAGCTTTAAATGAAGGGGCTGACTGCTGCTCATGTATGTTAAAAGTAGTCCAGTTAGTTTCGGGACAGTTGGATTGCATACAGATTTATATGACTGATACCCACATTTGGGTATACTGCAAAAAAAAAAAAAAAGAAGAAGTTATTTCAAAGAAATTCACCATATTGTTTTTACAGTTTTTTCTACATTAAGTTTAAATGTCATAAAAAACAGTAAATTATTTTTATTAAAATACTAACCATAAAATAAAGCTCTAATCTGTAAATTAATATAATGGAATATTATAGGTTTTTATTATTCAATTGATTAATGGTTTTGAGTAGGGATGCACGATATTGGATTTTTTGCTGATATCCGATATGCCGATATTTCCAACTCATTGTGGCCAATTGCCAATGCTGATACCAATATATGCGCATATTTTCTTCCAGCTGGCTGAGGAGACTATTATGCATGCAAGCATAGATTGTACTAAGTATAATGAAGAAAGATGATATATGAAGGAAGAACTTAGGAAGACTGGAGTTCAGGAGCTCAGCATTAAAACTTTAGTGAACCTGCAAAGTGGGTGGAGCAGTAGAGTTTTCTTTGAGTTTATTAGACAGACAGGATTAATGTGTAGGATTTAATCTCTGGTCCACACTCCGAAGCAGAAGGTGGCAGTAATGCACCTAATACGCTGGTTGCCAATTGCCATTATAAACCAAAAAGAAGTTTTTTTTCCCCAAACAGAGTGGTACATCCTGTTAGCTGAGGTGTTTCCTATCTGTGCAGTCGAACATAGCAGCTCCTCAACAGACTGTTTCTCCCAGACAGTCCTGGTGCTTCCTCTGCAGGCTCCACTTCACTCAACTCGCCGTCAGACCCACTGCTTCTTCCCACTTTAACCTGAATAACAAACTGGGGCTCGGTGCTCCGGTTGGATCCACATGGAGAGCTGGGGCTAACGTTAGCCTCCCAGCTAACGTTAGCCCCCCAGCTAACGTTAGCCCCGGTTCTGTGGATCCAACCGGAGGGCCTCCAGGGAGGACTGGCTAAATTAATTTTGTAGGACGATTTGCACTTGGATATATGGATATTTTGAATATCCAAAGAGCTTTAACCTTTAAGTATCTGAGTATCTGAGAAAGTTTGTGTTTGAGTGTTATGTTTTTTCCTTTGCAGATTTTAGAGGTTCTCAAAAGATATTTGGTGAAGCTGAGGTCAAGGGCCTTACCAGTTATTTATTTATGTATTTGTTTATGTGTTTAAGTGGTAATTGTTGGGAGATGATTCATGGTTAATGTATTGGTTATGTATTGTGTGTGCTTTTTTTTTGCTCAAAAACAATCTTTGTCATCTTAAATGAATATTGTCTATTACATTACAAGCAAAATACATTGAAAACACTAAATTCTGCAGATTTTCATTCTAGATCACCACTAAAAAATGTAAAATAAATCCACAGATTCCGTTTGGGCTTAGCAATATGGGTAATATGGGGACAAACACATGTAAGACCTCAAAATATTTGAAAAAACATATACATGTAAACACAGAAATTGTCTCTCTATAGTCTGCTTTAGACAGAGATCAAGAAAGTGCACGCATATTCAAACAATTAAAAAAAATGCAGACAATGTCCACATCTGTTCTGTTTTTTTTTTAATCTCTGTAGAATAACTAAGGGTCATTTGATGGTAAGTGTTTGGCAACTACTGCTGCCAGACTTTTTTACTGTTTTTTTTGTTTTGTTTTGTTTTGTTTTACAGTGTATGATGGCGATGTTGCTGTGAGCATTAGTTGGTTTGGTCAAATACTTGAAACATTTTGGCTCACAGTAAGGTATCACAACTGCCAATCCGATTTCCATTAAATTTGATTGGATTTTACTGATTTCAAAAGGACATTTTCTAATTATTTTGTTGATTTCCTGACATTTCTGCACAGGGGTGGCCAGCCATGTGTCATGGAGAACCAATAGTCAGCAACAGCAAGTTTGACCAGAAATGTATTAATCCTGCTCTGAGGATAAACCTTTTTTTGATTTTATAACCTTTCTACTAGTGTAGCCTGAAGGCTCTATAGCTTCACTGTCAATATGTTGTTTGTTGCAATTTTGTATAATGGGTGAAATTAACATTACAACCTGGAGAGGTTACACAGATGGCTCCAATCTTTAGACTAGATGTTACACTGGTTATAAGCTGTTAGAACAATGTCCAGAGCCTGTGGGCCCACAGAGTGGTGGCTCCATGTCATTCATTTGGGCTGTGCCCAAACAATGCAGATATTCGTCCTGGTTGTGGAACAATGGACCAGCTCCTTAACCCTGCAGAGATAATGGAGGGATCATGGGAATTGCGCATCTTGCCTACATGTGCTTTGTGTACTTGGAGAAGGTTTATGACCATATCCCTCTGGGAACCTTGTAGTGGGGGGCTGCAATAGTATGGACACCTCCCTTTTGGGGTGTTTTGGGGACATCTAACTCATAGGAGACCCAGGGGCTGGCCCAAAACATGCTTGAGGGATTACATATCTCTTCCCGAGGAACTGGAGGTCGTTGCTGGGGAGAGGGATATTTGGGTTGCCTTATTCAATCTGTTGCCACCAAGTGTTAGAAAATGGATGGATGACTGGATGGAAGAGATTGTACAAACCTAAAGTTTCTCTGAATTTACCTTTGATGGTGTCACCACTGAAGGTATAGTATACTGTCATCTTTAATAAGCCACACCAATCCATAGCTTTTGGATATGAGACTAAATATTGGGTGCAACCTTATATTTCATTTGGTTTGGATTTAATCTTGGTTCAAAACCTGAAACTGATCTAAATTTAAAGTTCTCCTCCTGACATGTTTTAGGATATAAAATATTCTCTGCTTTGAATAATAATTTGTGTCTGATGTTTTCTGTGCAAAAAATGTTAAAATCTCTATTGCTTTTCCCTTGTTAAAAATTTCCAGAATTTAGGAATATGCAAATATTTTTCATTTCAAAAGATGAACTGTTGGACACAAAAATCCTCCTTGTTGAATATTTGTTCATGCTTGTCAAGCACCACAGACAGACATAGATCTTCATCTGATTAAAACAATACTAAAATTTTAGTCAAATAAAAACAAAAAAATTTTTTTTCCTTACAGCTTTTGAAACCTCGCACTGAGTGCACAATTTGTTTTAATTAAAAATTCACAATCCACAGAGCACAACAAATTACTTGGGAGTCCTGAAACAAACATAGAATCTCCCCTCAGTGTATACTGATGCATGTCCATCTGAGGAGGGTGAGGGTCTGGGGGATGGGGCACGATTATTTGGAATGTTACCATGACCAATTTAATTATACCTAATGACTGCAAGAGGATCCCCCTCTTTTTGAAATGTGTGCATGACATACTGTAATGGGGTTAAATGACGCCTAAGCGATTACACGGCTCCCTCTTCGTGGGCTGTGTGGTCTGACAGAGGCAGAGCAGGAGAGACAGAGGAGGAGGAGGGAGGCTGAAGCCAGGAGATAATCACACCGCCGAGCAAACTCCCTGCTTCCTCCCATCTCTCTCTTTCTCTTTACATTCTTGTACCTGAACTGCTCCAATACCACAGACAGAGAGAGAGTGAGAGAGAGCCATGAATGAATTTGGATTTGATCCCAGAAGACTCATCCACACTCTCTCTCACCAGCTGTCTCTCCTGCATTAGCATTCCAAATGCACTCTGACTATTCAACAATTAAGAACTAGAATGCTGCAATTAGTTCCCTGCATGCAGAGATGACCCAATTAGTGTTTACTTTACACAGAGTTTTATCACCTTTAATTTGTAAATGCCAACAGCCTTTTCAGCTACAAAAGCAAAACTGATTTCTTTGTTTTATAGAGAATGCTCATACCACAGGCTGCCACTACCACTGAGAACACAGAGGTCATGTCATTGTGTTTGTTTCCTGGGGATTTGTGCATTTTACTGATCTGAAGTGCAGTTTACAGTTCACAGCTCATTGAGTAATTAAATGTGGAGTCCAGAGGAGAAATTAAGAGTAATTAAATAAAATTGTATTTTGAAATATAGACCTACAGGATTGATATTTTCTGTGAGGTTTGGCTGAAGGAAATGTGGCCATACACCACAAATTTGCAAACAGAACATCTAATTTTAGACATTTTACAGGAACATACCATTGGTTTTACATGTTTTAGCCCAATAACTACAAATCACATGACATCACAGCTAATCGATATGCAAACCTTTGTGTAACAGATTCTCAATGCATTTGTTCTACTGCTCTAGAAAACCACTGGTTTCCATTCATTTCTGATTTTGAAGCCTACTTGAGTTGTGGAGCAGACTCTCTCTAACAGGTTTGAGGCAAGAAACATGGAACATGGGATGGACCCTCATGGAACGAGGCAGGCAGAGGTGGACAGCTGTAGGGTTGATGATCCTGGACACAGGGAAGGGACCCACGAACCGTGGGGCCAATTTCCTGGATTCCACTCTCAATGGCAGATCCCGGGTGGAAAGCCAGACCTTCTGACCAGGGGTATAGTGAGGGGCAGGGAGGCGATGCCGGTTAGCATCCCTACGGTATCGGTTAGAGGTGCGGAGCAGAGTGCAGCGAGCCTGTAACCAGGTGCGGTGGCACCGACGAATGAAGGCCTGGACAGATGGGACCCTGGCCTCCTGATCCTGTGTTGGGAAAAGAGGAGGTTGATACCCCTGGGAGCACTGGAGGGGGGAGAGTCCGGTTGCAGAGCTGGGAAGGGTGTTGTGGGCATATTCAACCCACAACAGTTGTTTGGACCAGGATGAGGGGTTGCGGGACGAGAGGCATCGCAGGGCCATCTCCATCTCCTGATTAATCCTCTCGGTTTGGCCATTGGACTGTGGATGGAAGCCGGATGACAGGCTGACGGAGGCACTGAGGAGCCTGCAAAACGCCAAAAACCGGTCAGGGACAACGTCTCTAGGGAGGCCGTGCAGATGGAATACATGGTGCAACACAAGATCAGCAGTTTCTTTAGCAGATGGTAACTTGGGTAATGGAATGAGGTGAGCAGTCTTGGAGAAACGGTCAACCACTGTAAGTATGACTGTGTTACCATCTGAGGGAGAAAGTCCTGTGACGAAGTCAAAGGAGATGTGGGACCAAGGTCAGTGAGGAACTGGCAGTGATTATAACAGACCGGCAGGGACCTGGTGAAGACTCTTATTCTGGGAGCAAACCTGACAGGCGGCGACAAAACCTCTGGTATCGTTCTCCATAGAGGCCCACCAGAAACGCTGCTTGAGGAGTGCCAGGGTGCGGGTGACCCCTAGGTGGCAGGCCAGGGGCAAGGAATGTCCCCACTGCAGAACCTGGGAGTGAAAGTTGACTGGGACAAAGACGGTTATCAGGGCAAGCACTAGGGGGAGGAGACTGAGAATTTGCCTGTATTACCTTGTCCTCCAAAGGCCAGGTGACAGCACCAACCACACAGGCAGACTGGAGTATCCCCTCCGGCTCAACTGGGGAGCTGATGACCTGGAACTGTCGCGACAGGGCGTACGCCTTGGTGTTCTTGGACCCTGGGCGGTAGGAGAGGGTGAAATTGAACCGATTAAAGAACAAGGCCCACCTGGCCTGGTGGGAATTCAGTCTTTTGGCGGAACGGATGTACTCCAAGTTTTTGTGGTCAGTCCACACCACAAATGGTAGCTCCGCCCCCTCCAGCCAGTGCCTCCACTCCTCTAAGGCTAGCTTGACAGCTAGCAGCTCCCGGTTTCCAATGTCGTAGTTCCTCAGAAGACAACTTGTGGGAAAAAAAAAACACACAAGGGTGAAGTTTCTGATCCTTGCGGGACCGCTGAGAGAGGATGGCCCCCACACCAGAATCGGAAGCATCCACTTCCACAACAAACTGAGGTGAGGTGTCAGGGAAGGTGAGTATAGGAGCAGAGGTGAACAAATATTTTAACTCACTGAATGACCTCTCAGCCTTGCAGGACCACACGAACGGGGAATTAACATTTGTGAGGGCTGTGAGAGGGGCAGCCACAAAACTGTAGTTCCTGATGAACCGCCGGCAGAAATTGGCGAAGCCCAAAAACCGCTGCAGCTCTTTACAGGAGGACGGAGGAGGCCAACCTAGAACAGCACTGACCTTGCCGGGGTCCATCTGGATGCTCCTTTCCCTGACGACGAAGCCCAGGAACGACACCTTGGAAACGTGAAATTCACACCTCTCGGCCTTCACATAGAGCTGATTCTCCAGAAGCCTCCGGAGAACACACCACACATGCTCAACATGCTCCTGCATAGACTTGCAAAAGATGAGGATATCATCCAGATAAACAAAGACACAGGTATTGAGCATGTCCCTGAGAACATCATTGACTAGGGCCTGGAAAACAGCAGGGGCGTTAGTAAGTCCGAAAGGCATGACAAGATACTCATAGTGGCCCCGGGGAGTGTTGAAGGCAGTTTTCCACTCATCCCCCTCCCTAATGCGCACCAGATGATAAGCATTCCTCAGGTCAAGTTTGGAAAACACCTTGGCCCCTTGTAACAGTTCAAAGGCTGAGGAAATAAGTGAAAGGGGGTATGAAACTATGAAACTGGCATCTGCTCCAGAGTCGATGAAAACAGCCAGAGTATGATTCTGACCAGCCACGGTGAATTGTCCATGAAACAAAGAGGGCATTTCTGATTGGACTGTTCGGCTCACCAGCACCCTCTGAACTACTGGTGAGCCTGTTCTTTTACTGGGCAAGAAGCAACAAAATGGCCGACCTGGCCGCAGTTCATGCACCTGTTCTCCCACAGGCGGCGCTGACGTTCTGCCAAGGAGAGACAAGTTCTTCCCAGCTGCATAGGCTCCGAAGAGTCAAATGAGGCGCTTGAAGTGGAGGCCACCCGGGATCTCTCTGTCGAATAGGAGGAAGGCTGGAGCCTTCCTCGAAGAGGAGAGAGCACTGAGTGAGGAAAGGCCGACAGGTTCCTGGCTCCCCGGAGTAACGCTCTGGAGGAGGCTCGGCCTCTGGAGCTCGTGACACGAAGAGCTGCTGCATCTGCTCATGGATGGCTTCCAAACTCTGATCCTGCCGAGCGATGAACCCCTGAAGACCCCCAGTAACAGAGGTGAGTCGATCCTCTTGAGACTGAATGGCAGCGGCCTGTGCTGTCAGCTGATGCTGCACTAAATCTGATTCGGCTGGGTTCATATTTCTGGCCAGATTGTACTGTAAGGATTCAGAACCTCAGAACCCAAAAGCACAATACCAGAGACAGGAGCAGAGTCAAAAATACTTTAATCAGTCCAAAAAAAAAAACGAGCAGGGTCACAAACCAGGCAGACAGGCAGATCGGGCAGACAACTCCAAGGGATTAAGGCAATTCTCAAGACCGGGAAACAGGCAGGATCTAAGGTAACAGGCAAGCAAACAGGTAGGTATAGAAATGCTGGAAGGCTAGGTAAACGCGCTAGACAATCTGGCGAGGGGCATGTGAATATGGACCAGTATATATAGGGAATGACTGATGAGCCAAATGGGATCCAGGTGAGGAGATGGGTGGGGAAACTCAGGTGAGCGGAATGAGGTGATTGCAGGGCAGATGGGTGTGGCAGGATCTGCAATGACAGGAGAGTTAGAGATCAGGCAGGTGAACAACATGAATAGTCACTAAGACGGTGAACCCGTGACAACCACTTAGCATTAGCCTTCATGGTTGTCAAGTTAGCCTGCCTACTGCATTATGTTCAACATTTCTTGACATTACCACTGTCATGATGACAAAAAAGAAATTAAAAAAGGAACATAACTTTTTTTTTTTAAACGCTATCGATTAATTGATTAAATGCCAGTGCCCGGATGTTATGGACCTCCAAATGTCAAGTATTTTGATTGTATTTTATATATTTTATGTATTGTATTGTATTGTATTGTATTTGAGTATTTCTAGTTTTTCAAATATTTGGTGTTGCCAAAAGTCACTAGAGTGCAGGGCTACACCAGCAGTATATAAATAAATTGAGAGGTAGTAAACCAATTCTTGTTTAATTTCCTCCCAAAATAGCCTATACAGCTGTATGGTACATTATGCTTATGAAATTAAGTGTTAAGTGTTTTACTTTAGTGACAATCATGTTGATCCTACATGTGTATTATTTTAGTTAATAAACAAAAATCTACTTACCTGCATGCCATATCATTACAGTAGCAGAAATAAGAAAGCAATTAGAGATGCTAACAATATTTAAATCTATATGCAAAAACAATTATTGACACTAGCAGGCACTAAAATTTATTCAATCAAAATGCGTAAGTGAGTTTCAGCAAAACCGTTACAAATCACTGCTGAAATATAATAATGCTGTGGTTAAGCTCTGTGAAAACACAAGCACATGTTGTGGTTGCCAGCAGAGGGCCAATATCTTTTTTGCAGCAGTCAGGCCAGCTAGCATTATGCATCTCTGTGAGTGTGTTAATGTTAATGTTGATATATTAGTAAGAAGTGAAATAATAGGAGAACAAGGTATATCAACACTTAGTATCTTTGACAAAGATACAAAATTGTCTCCAAAAGTGGGCTATATCTCTGCATTTCCAAAACATGTGCACAAAAGAGTCAAAATGACTGTCTGGGCAGAGGTTACAGTTTGGAGAAGAATTAAGTAAGAACAACGGCATCTGGGTTAAACCAGGCTGAGAGAGGTCTTAATGCAAATTACCAAAAATAATGTTTAATAATGTTTAAAATTGGGGACAGAGAGACCCCTGATGATTTATAACGCCGTGGATAATCTGACATGTGGTTGTCCCCCAATGACTCCATCTTCCTAGAGCAACTATGCAATAATAAATACCCCAATAGTTATTTCTGACTATACCAGGTGCATGAATGTATAAAGAGAACTGGATACAGGAAAAGTGCCAGGCTTTGAGGCAAATTTGACATAGTGGCCAAACCGTGTAATTACAACATCACATGATGCACACTGGCCCAAAAAGACTTTTTCCCATAGACTTACATTGTGAAAGAAACGTCTGCAAATCAGTGAATACATTTTTTTGAGCATCACAACCCCCACAAAATGACTTGTCTCTCTATTAGAATTTGATCCACTTGGTCCGATCACATTTCAAAAGCCTAGAAGAGACACACGATTGTACTGTTTCATCCCCATTCAAGTTAGCCGGAGGGCTAAACCGGAAGTAGCCGACTCGGCGAGAGAAAGTCACTACTGCACTTGCTCTGCAGGCCGCACAGATGCAGAAGCAATGCAGAAGTTGTTGAACTTTTTTGGCTTCATGCGCTACTGAGCAACTTTCATAGGAATGAACGAGGCCCCCCTTCGGACACTGTATCCAGTTCTCTTTATACATCCATGCCCAGGTGAGCCATTGCGAGACAAGTGCGAAGCGGGAGAGTGTAGCCATGTCGCTGAAAACCGGCCAAACAAGTGCATTATTCCTGGCTGAAGTGCATCAAACAAATCACCACACAGCCTTCCAAAAGAGAAGAATGTTGCAGGCAAGTGGATGGATTTTATTTTTGGAGACTTGCCTCGAACTAACCTAAGTCAGTCTCTTCAGGTGTGTACAGCACATTTTACATCGGAGTGCATGCAGAATCAGGGGCTCTACGATGCTGGAGTAGTAATTAATACTGAAGAACAGATCTATTCCAATGATCCAACACCCTTACCCAAGCATCAAAACGGTGAGTAAAAACATTTTAATAATGTAGATTAAGTTACTAATTGAGTTGGTAATTTTGTTTTTGCTAACAGTTTGAATGTTTATGTTAGTTTAGCTGCAAAGTTTTATTTTCTTTACATTTTTGTTAATAAAGGGTGATAATTCAACTTTGCAGACAGTTTGTCATGTATGGTTTTGCTATCTGTAATGTTACAGGTAAAATATAAAGTTGGTAGGTATCCAAATGTTAAATACTGCTTCAAATTCTCTTGATACTTTAACCTTTTGGTATTGTCACGGTACATATATATGAAGTAATAGTTTGACTGAGTACTGGAAATAGTTATTCCCAAATCATGGGGAAATGTTTATGGACCATATATTCACATTACAATTGAAAGACGTGTTCACCCCAAATTATGTCAGACCCAAAGTCTCAGTGCAACACTTTTGAAGCCCAGTTCATATAAATTATGGGAATCTTCTCTCTTCTTCCTCAGCATCAGCTGACAAAACTTCTGTGTGCCAAACACCTGTAACAACTGAAAAAGAAGAAACAGAAATGTTTATTACACAGTTACACATGTTACATCCTTGCATTTATGTATATATAATTCAAATAGATGTATGTAAATATTTCATATAAACTATTTGTTATCCTCAGAGAGGGAAGCCAGTCAGAGCTCAGCTGGACAGACAACCTCAAGTATTAAGAGCCTCTCCCAACGCCACACGCTTCGAGCCACTGCCAGAATTCTACAACCTGATGGCAAAGGAGCTCAACACAACAGAAGTACAGACTCCTTGTTAATAGAGGGTCCAGTCTAAGTTAATAATAACTACATTTATACATTGATCCACCAATAAAACAGATACAATTTAGACTGGCTATATAATGTTATTGATTTAATTTCTCTAACAACTATATTTACTCATTCTAAATGCGGTAGTGATGCTTGGAAGGCAGAGTAATGATCAATATCTGATTCTTAACAGCATCTGCAGTGTCTCATTTGAGTGTCTCATCATTGTCAAACTGTGATTATGCACCCAATTCAAAAAATATAGAATAATTCCATATTTATCTTTTGATGTTTTCACTTTAGAAATTCCCAAAACATTTGCTAGTTTTCTCAGTTTTATAATGTTTTACATTGAATACCTTTGGGATCTGGTAACTCGTGACTATCTTACTGTATAATACTAATACTCTAGATACTAATACTAATATACGCAACTTGATAACTTCAACAAACTTCAACAAAACAATGAATTGCAGGCCCAATACAAATGAAAATGTTATCTTTTTGCAATTTCTTCCTGTGAGTTAATATCAGAGTATACTTGTATGTTTTTTCTTAGGTCCCTGCAGCTCTGCTCTACTTGCCTGGGATGCAGCTGTGTAGGCGGATATTGCAGCTGCAGGTGGAAAGAGCCCCACCCTCCTCAAACCAGAGCTGCTGGAAACCATTTGGACCCTGAGCTGAGCAGATTGCCCCTGAACTCTCCCTGCTACCTCCCTTCCTGGCTCTACTGGGGTGAAATTGCCCCTTGAAAATGACTAGTGATAGGTTTATTATTACAAATGCAACTTACTACTGTATGTCAAAAGCAGTGTTATAGACAAGGGGTAACTTCACTCTAATGCGCTTGTTTTGCTGAGTCTCCTCATACCCATCTCTCACCACTGAGGGGATAATGTCACCCTGCAGTCTGCCTCAGCAACACATGCTGTTGAAGGAAACACTAACAGATGTAAGGAGAAAGCGAGGGACACGTGTTCTGTTGTTGCATCCTGAATGTACATGCTGTGCAGTAGACAGACTGTGGCAGCAGATTACTGTGCAACAGCCAACCATTCAGATATACTTTACATGGCATGTTCAGACCTTGTTTAACTGTGTCACTACTTTTTCCAAGTAAACAATCCATCTAGTTTACACAGCAGTTGGATTAACATAGTGAACACCTCTGGCTGCACAGTCATATAGAAAAAAGTGATGAAGGAAGTAAGTCAGATACTATTGAATCTGTACTATCGAGTGTCTTGGCACAAGACTTGAAATGCTGTTAGTTTTGTTTGCTAATGCTCAAGGTTAAGTCAGTGTTTTCTCTGTTAGCTGATTGTCAACTAGTCTGATTTGATGTGATGTGAGTCTGGCTCCATTACTGTAAACATATATACGTTTTTTTTGCCTGTTTGTCCTCTGCTCTGGTGTTGTACAAGAGTTTTCTGGCTGCTTCAATAATTAAAACCTCAAAAGTAATTTAGTAAACTAGTTTTATGTGTATGAGCACAAGCCTAAACTATACTTTTTGGATAATTTGACTTCACATTGAGAAAACTTGCAAACAAATAACATCTACACACAGATGAGATCCCACTGCATTATGTTTTATAGATTGTTGGCCTGACAATATAATGGTGATTCTAACACAAAAATATATGTTGTATTTTACCACTTTTAAGCATTTCAGGATCTGTTAAAACTATAAGGCACAGTAGGTGTCTAAATGTTAAATGAAGTAGTATGTGGAACATGTAGCTTTGTCCACACAAAATGGTTTAACTGTAGAGGTTCACTGCAGAGGCTTCATGTATTCAATTCACTCTAGCATGCAGGCAGCCAAATCATAATTCTGTAATGTACTGCCAGCACAATTAAAACATCTATGTGTAAATATTTCATATAAACTATTTGTTGGACCACAGGTGTAATACAAAGATTCTGTATTTGTACAGTCAAGTAATATCATCCAGCCATGTCGCTGATTCGCAGAGGCCCATAATCAGCCCTGTAAATACTGAATGCATTCTGCAGTGAATAAGGGTTGAGGTAAACAGGTTCCAGACCTGGGTGGACACTGTGCACTGTGGTGGGCCAAGAAGCTGGTCACATCTTCTTCTGACCTATATAAAGCATTACATAGATGCTAAATTACATATGAGGGTGATATAAAAAAGATTGGAACAAAGGGAAAAAGATGATGCTATGTGTTTTTAATTAATTTACTGTCACCCACTTTGGACCCTTTTCAACAATTGCACCATTTATGTGGATGCAGCAATATAAACCAGATAATAATTGTAACATTACCTGAGGTGTCTCCCTGCAGTACACATTCTCCACCTCGGCAGGCACAATGTCACAATGTCCACAAATGTACCTGCATCAAGGTAAATATCGGCTGTAGCATGAAACAGGAAAATAGTCTCCTTTTCATCGCGTCAGTGGGTTTAATTCTCTGTGAAAACAAATTTAATCCATTTGGAAACACTTCACTGTTAAGGCTTGCTCCCTGTGCTTTCAAATATTTAGAAATTTCTGACTGAGGCAGCAACAGTATGTGTCCACAATAGCAAAGCTTGGTATGCTAGCTATCCACTTCTCTAACTGACAAAGTGTTGTTACCTTAACAACTTATTTACTAAAATAAAAAGACACTCAACTTACCACTCTGAAACGTCCTGCTGCCCTCTTTTAAAATTTGGTTCCTGGTCCTTTTCACCAAACTGGTAAGGTCTTACCAATCCTGCAGCCATGTTTACCATAGCCCTCCACAGATTGCTCTGATTGGCTAAGCACAGATCAACTCACAAGGTGGCCTGGAATCAGACTTTGTCCGACGCTAAGCCAATCAAAGCGTTTAGCAGCAAAATATGACCATGTTGGACAGGGATAGAGAGAGACCCTCAGAAAAGCAGGGGGAAATCAAATCAACACTTTTTTTTGTTAACGCCATTACAGAGGTGTTTAATAGACACACATAAATGGTATAGATATAATTATAAGTGTTAAAATATAGGACCTTCAAAGGACAACCTTGGCAGCAGGAGTGTGAAATGGGGAACTTAGTGGAAGTGTTCTTTCCTGTCATAATTACAGCTGAGGGGTTATTATAAAGGACTTATGTAATTTTGATGAATTCCTCACCCAATTAAAGATGATCCAAGACTATCCATAAATAATCCCATTTGAGCTGATCAAAGACTTTTTCTGCTTCTAAAGATAAGACTGCACAGGGTAAAGCAATGTCTGTAGACACATGTATGACATGCAATAGATGATGCATATTGTCAGATGACAAATGTGTTTTCATAAATTGTGTTTGGTCATGATGGACTAATTTAGTCATATGTGATTCCATGTGATTAGCTAAGACTCATGCATATATTTTGATTTCAGAGTTCAGGATCGACAAAGTTCTGTAATTACTGCACAAGGTATGGTCTCGGTAATATCTGAATTTGCATCAATCAATCAATCAATCAATCAGTTTTTATTTATATAGCGCCAAATCACAACAAAAGTCATCTCAGGGCACTTTTCACATAGAGCAGGTCAAGACCGTACTCTTTAATTTACAGAGACCCAACAATTAGCAAGCACTTGGCGACAGCGGTAAGGAAAAACTCCCCTTTAACGGGTAGAAACCTCAAGCAGAACCCGGCTCTTGGTGGGCGGCCATCTGCTTTGACCGGTTAGGTTGAGAGAGAGAAAGAAAGAGGGAAAGTGGGGGAGGGCAGAATAACAACAATCATAATAACAACGACAACAGCAGCAGCAACAGCAATAGCCAGGGAAGGATGCCAACGGGACTGTGAAGGACTGCGAAGGCTCGGCCCGGAACCCAGGGTTTCCTGTGAGATGAGAAAGCACAAAAAAACTCCGGGGAAGAAGCAAAGTTAGTGACATGCATTGATGTTACATGAATGCATACAGATGGAGAGGAGGAGGAATCAGAGAGGAGCTCAGTGCATCATGGGATGTCCCCCAGCAGTCTAGGCCTAAGTAATCAGCATCAGTAATAAAGGATCCGTTTTCTATAGAAGATTAAGTTGTTTCCAGGAACAGCTGTCCCAGTTCATTCCAAAAGGTATGGTAAAACTCAGGTGGAATACCGTTCCAATCAGGAGATTTACCTTTTTTCATCCCTGTAAGGGCATTGTGTATTTCATTTAAGGTGATAGGTATTCCCAAAGTGGGAAGTGCCAGACCATCCAGGAAGTTTGTCCTTATCCAAGAGAATTTCTGAGGTATATAAGGAATGGTAAAAATAATGAAACTCTGTATTTGTATCATTAGGATCAGTTAGCAGTTTTCTAGAGAATCCAACGGCTGTTATGTAGTAACAGAGTATTTTCAACATTTCTGCAACTTCAAGGCTAGAAGGAGGCTGGGCCTGGCCCCATTGAAATAATAGTTACTTTTTGTTCTGTGAATGTTAAATTCTGCTCTGGCTCTTAGGAGAGTATATAGTTTTGACCTGGTAGTTCCCATTTCTTTTTTTCTAATATTTGAGAACCCCAACCTTTGTTGTTCTTGTTCCAGAGTGTTTAATAGAGATTCATATTCATTTATTTTGCCAAATCTGGTCTTATTTAGATGAGATGGTAAGGAAATGGAGGAATTTCAGATATAACCCTTGATAGCATACCACAACATGTGTGGGTCATCAACAGAATCAGCATTTTCAGACAAAAAGATACTGGGCCCTATTTTAATGATCCAAAGCGCATGGTCTGAAGCGCATGGTGCACGTGCATTTAGAGTGTGTCCAAATCCACTTTTGCTAGTTTAACGACAGAAAGAATGGTCGCAGCATCAGGCACATGGTTCAAAAGGGTTGAACTTAGTCTTTTAATTAATCATGGGTGTGTTTTGGGCGTAAAATTCAATTAACCAATCATAGTGTCATCTCTCATTCTCTTTAAAAGCCAGGTGCGCTTGCACCTTGGTGAATTGCTATTATAATGGTGCATTTGCCAAATAGTAAGAAGGAGCGCTGCTCTACAGAGGAAACAGATCTGCTCATGCGCACAGTGAAAGCACACAACCCATAACAAGCACACTGGCCCCTGCTTCTCCTGGACCCTACCATGGCCAGCCCAAGACCACCAGTTTAAGATCCTGTTCACTAATTTGTTGCAAATTTCTTTTCATTTGTTTTTTGAAAAGGTTTATTTTTTAATTACAGCTTTGGTGTAACATGGTATCAGGACTTGATCAGCTCTCCAAGGTTCTGACCCTGCTGCTGGCAGCAGCTAAGAGCTTTCCTTCTTAAGTTTAATCACTGTTTTCACCTCATTTATTTCCCCATCTGTTCTCCATGTCCTCATGTATTGATGTATGAGGAAAGTCGATCCTTGTCTGATCCGTTGTTGATATCCGTTTGCTGGGTCTTGACAGACACCTGATGCATCTGTTTAAATACCTATGTGTATTGCCACGACTTGGTCAAATAATTAGACAATTTCATCCGTCATTACTGCGATTAGCTAATTCTGATAAATATTATGCCTAACCATTATGATATATTTTTTTAAAATATGTTGATGTACACAATAATAATCTTTCACATTGTAACCTTGTGATCTTTTGCATGTTTGTGCGCTGCTGTGCATCCTTGTGTGTGTGTAACAAGCAGGCTGTACGTTGTGCACCTGCCTATTTAGGCATATATTACTATATTGGTAATGCCCCTTAAAATAACAGTGAAACACTGCGCCATTGACTTCAGACCAGGTTTTTGTTGGTCAATAGCGCAACCACTTTCTGTTGCATCAAGATAGCAATGCGCCAACTATGTGACTGACCACACCTCATTTTAAGACCAAAAGACTTTTGCTATGAGGAATACTTCCTGGGAGAGATAAATCAGCTGAGTGCGCTTGGTCTGCTACTCCCAGTAGACCCAAAGGAGACCAGGGCCTTGCCTGGAGCTGTGCTGGAGAGGAAACATCTAAAGCAGTTAATTGTTAACCCAACCCCCTGTCTACATCCAACTGAGACATTTACTTTTCTCTCTAAATGCACTTTAATGCACTGTGCTGCTAACTACTTCTTTTTTTATACATATAAATCTCTTGGGATTTATATGTTTTTATCATTTTTAAAGGGAATTTTTAGATATGGGCTGGGAGTAACAGCATTTCGTTTTTTTGCGTATGCAAATACACAAGAAAATGGCAATAAACTAAATCTTGAAATCTTGAAATAAAGTCTACATTGTGAACCAGTGAAATAGCTGAAGTAGCAACTAGCAGATCGTCTATTCTGGAATAAGTCTTACGTCAATCAGAGTAAAAGCTATATTGTAGAGGTAGGGTGTATGGAATGATACAGATCTGTCAAATTAAAATCAGATAAGAGACCCTGAAAAGCATCAGTGGCAAGTTTCTGAGAGTTCTGGTCTCATGGGGAAGAATGGTCAAGTGAGAGATTCAAAGTAGCATTCATGTCAGTGCCAATAATAATTGCAAATTCTTGCATACTGGATAGAAACTCAGTGACAGTCTTATAAAAGTTAGGATCAAATTGATTGGGTGCATATATAGAAATAAAAACAAATTTTTGTCCAGAAATGATTTGTTTTTATATAGGATATGTACTCATCTGTACTGCCATAGTTTCCTAGTATTATCAAGGATAAATTCCAAACAACAAGAGAACCACGGGTTTTGAAATCAACAGAGGCAGATGCAGCAGTGCAATAGAACTTGTCAAAACGGCAGACATTGTGGGATTCTTGTACAAAAGCTACATCCACCTGGTGTCTATGGAGGTAATCTAGACACACAGCATGCTTAACAGGTCCGTTTAAACTGTTCACATTCCAGCTCACAACATTTGTACTAGAAATACTGCTCATAAGAGTCCATAGTGGGCAAAAGTTAAAAACAGTTCCTTTTGAAAGAGGATATCATGGAACTTCAGAGATCTTACACCCCAAATCCAGGTTGCCATTAACCCAAAAGAAATGAAACCACAGAACAAAAATTCCCTCTCAAAATTACCCATATCCCTACCCCCAATTCCACTATGAAGTGGAATTCAACCCATCCCTAACTTTGAGAAAGTTGGCTCAGCAACATTGCACTCTGCTCTTCTCCCGGTAAAAGTGGAGGTATGCTTAAAATAAAACAAAATAAAAAGAGACAGAAAGTGTATGACTACTTGAACGTGCATCACTGACCTTTAATTGTCTGATTGTTTAGTGGGCTCCCTGTGTGTCACACATTAGAATTCATAATTGTAACATAAAGACCAGCTATAAAACCAGCTATAGGCCTATAGCCTTTTAAGGGAGCATTAATAAGGTGAAAAAGTAGAAAAATAAGTGTAAATTTCTGTGACCCTTGTGGTCCTCCATAGAATGTAGCCTCAATGTGTTTGCTGTGTGTTTGGTTACAATATATATAATTTATTATCAAGATTATCTTGAAATTGACAGTACTGTATACTGTAGTATATCAAAGTAAAGTCAAGAGGGTGCTTCACAGAAAAAGTGTTTATATAGCAAAAGACATTTCACAAATTCAGTCACTGAAAAGATTGCAAGGCTCTGGTAGAAGTGTGATTCTTTCAAGCAAAGGACATGTCTGATAATGTGTTTACAGTATTTGGGTACATGTAGGTAGGGGGGTGGGCGGGCTGCAGATAATCTTTTCTTTCAATTAAGGCTGTATTCAGACCAAATCAGGTGGTGTGGCCCACTGCCGCAGGGTTTGAGGTGTGTGGGGGTGTGGGCGTGTTTATTTGTGCTCTAGAATGTAACCGCTGTGAAACAATCAGAAAATAATGTTTTATTGATCTGATTCACCGGCTTTCTCCAGCTCGCTCAACCACAGCTGCACTCTCTCTCTCTCTCGCTGATGCTCTCAGCTCTCTCGCTCTCTTTTTCTCTCGTCTTTTTTTCTCAAGGCAAAATTTTTTCTCTCGTCAGGAAGCCGACAGCACAGTCTAACTTTACTTTTAATGTTATCAAATGAAGAGAAATGTCCTCCTTCACGGCAGGGTTTTACAGCTCTGATTAGTCTGATGTCCATCTGTGATTGGTCACAGTCAGCCGCAGTGACATCGGGTTGCGTTTCTCCAAAAGTTGACTCTGGCTCAACTTTCCAGCTGCAGTCTGGTGCGGTGCCGTTGCTGCCAAAACGCCTGCAGCCAAAACACACTTTCCCCATTCAACTGAATGGGAGGACTAGTGTTTTCGCAGCACTGCATGGTTTGGACTGAATACGGCCTAAGTGTCAATAAATCATTAAATTTTGTTTCTGGGATATGATAAAGAAATGCATTCCAATAATTTTAATAGAATCTAAAGTACAGCTGTGCCAAAGTTTACGCATCCGCATTTTGCGCAAATTATGGTATTAAAACTTTATAGGGGAAGTCAAGAGGGAAGCCTCCGGCACAAGAACTGACATTCTCCCCTGAACACTGAGCCGGTGCTCCTCTGAGGCTGCCCAGCCAGCGTGAGCCTGAGCAGGGCTTCTGCCTTCTGTGCACCCAACAGAGAAACAAGTTCAACCAGGGCATAAAATGTTACAGGAGCGCCGCAAGATAAACACTAAACACCACTTCATTGTCAAACGGTAACTTTACACTACACACTTTAGTTTATTCAACGTAGTTCACAGAAGAGCTGTTTAAGTTGAATATCAATCAAAATGAAAAGTCTCTCTTCAGAAGTTATACAATATACATACATCCGATTCCAGCTGCACGTCCTGTGGAGTCAACCAGCGGAAATACAGACAGTGCCACTCTGCCATTGTGGTCAAAGGGGGTACATAGTAAAATCCTGTTAGCAGGATTCAAACACTCTGCTGCCACCTAGCGTCGACAGTTAGGTAGTGCAGCCCCCACCGCCCAGTGCATGCTGGGAGGGTTCTCAACCTAGCTACCTCATGTAACAGCAATTACATGATTAGCACTCAGCCAATCATATGAATGCTGATCATGTTTCAACTCATTTTGCCTTGTTCAACATAACTTCACCCAAGATTAACAAATCAATCCACAAAGTGCAGTCAAAGAATTAGCTGGATGAGAGTTAACAGGATTATTCTCACACTGATGGCACAGCCATCAGAAGCAATTAGGGGTTAAGTATCTTGCTCAAGGACACATCGACATGCGAACTGGAGGAGCCGGGAATCTAACCGGCAATCTTCAGATTAGTGGACAACCTGCTCTACCTCCTGAGTCACAGCTTGAAGAACAAGACACTGGACACTAAGTGCATCCCACCAAGAAATACTCACCATGCAGTGCACACACACACACACACACACACACACACACACACACACACACACACACACATACACACAGAATTAGTGAAGCAACACCCCCCACCCCTCAAACTAGTGCCTGGCATTAGCCTGTGAGCCCTGTCTCCTCCAGCTGAGGCTTCCTACCTGGATGATTCAGTGCACATGCCTGCCTCTGAGCATCTGACATTTTCACTGACATCAAACAAGACCTTGCAACTGCTCTCCACACCAAAGATGACATTTGCAATGTACTACTTTTTTTCTTAGCCATCAATGGTGGTCCACTGGGGGTAGATTTTTTGCCTCTTAACTGTGTGGGGTCAGCAGTTTCATCATCCCTCAAGGCGGAGGAGATGGTCCAATCAAACACCTATGCCATCAAAACTGGAAACTTTGCTGTAATCAACTTTGCTCTCAGCTAGCGTCTGTACCGCTACACTTATTTTAACAGTATAATGCACTGTGATGTTATTCAGTCTCTCTCCATGGTGCTTCTTAAACAGCAGTGGCTGGTCAATACAGTGCCTTTGGTTCTTTGACTTGACCCCTACTAAGCCTGAGTTCAACTCCATCACTGAGTTCAATCACCAGCCCACACTGCTAAACACCTTGGACCAGTAAATGGCTATTGATTACCACACAGGGGCTTTGGTCAGATTGGAGCCAGGTGCTCAGAGCACTGACTGTAATAACCCAGTGTAAAACTGGAGCACCTTTAAAAAGAGAAACTCTGAGAGGCTAGTTCCTGTTGTTCCTACATCATCCGGGTGTTTGGCAGAGGAAGAAAAAATTTTGAGTCTTTTTTAAAAAAAATTTTTTTAGCTAAAACAAGTAAGCGTATTTGACCCCGTTTCCATTAAAGACTTAGCCTTGTGCCATTGCAGGAACTTAAAATGTAACATAACATGAATGTCACAGGTTGTGCTTTTGTCTTCACTGTTCTCCGCCAGCTGAATGAGTTTTTCAAACTAAACTTTGGCACAGGTCAGGTGGTCAAACTAAATCCACACTAAATAAGTGTCAGGTAGCTTCAGGGGTTGCAGACAGTGCTGATGATGGTGGTAAAGAAGATGAGATGTCACATCACAATGAGGACAACTCAGACAAACACAATGACAGTAATGACAGTACTACTGCATCCGTATCAACCACGACAACAAGTACATCTGCTGGACTATGAAAGATATCCAAGTCAATGGAATGCAAACTCAATTTAGCCCTCTCATAATTAACAAAAATAAAAAGATTGACTGTTACTTTACTTTCTAAGTATTTCATTTGGGTGCTTTCTACAGCACTCTTTGCCTCCCTAATGTAACACCCCGTTTGGTTTCTGTTGTCATACACCTGCATGAGTATGAAACCATAATTGTGAATGTATCCTGCTTAGCAAGGCTGAGAGTAATCCCTGGACTACTGCACCGAAACCGTCTGTCAAATCACTATTTTTTGATGCATTCATCTGACATCTAACATGAATAACGACACCTGTGTTGGCTGATCAACTGTATTAACAAATAAAATGAGCAATCCCAGAACAAGCTGGAGGAGAAAGACTGTTTCCGACTGTGGGCACTAAAGAGGACTCCCTGAAAATGTCTGCAGAGGGGAAGTGTTTACAAAAACCTCTGTTGAAGAGCTTTTTCAAAATCTGCTTTTAGTGCTGGAAATCGCTGAGAGCTAAAAGCAAGGTTAAAAGTGAGGTATATTATCAAATTTATTTATATTGCTACTCAATATTTATACACAAACAATGGCTCAAATGACAGTGAAGCCCACAGTAAACTACCTGGTCAGCATCAAGACACAGTTAGAGACTAGCTAGTGAACACAGTGGAGCATTTAGCAGCTAAAGAGCCAGCTATTTCCCTCAGTTGGCAGAGACCAGACCAGAGCTAAAAGAGAGTAGATATTGGACGAACATTCACCAGGTGGACACAAACACAACTCCACTGGCATGTTAATGTTGCTCTGTGCCTGCTGAATGTTTAAACAGGTGACTGTTTGCTATATAAGATGATACTGTTTGTCAGTGTTGTGTTTCATCTAGGTCTGCTGACCCCAAGTGGCCAAAAACACAGATGATTGCAACTTTATGTCAAAAAGAAGAAAAGGTGTTAAAGTATTTGTATGGTTAGCAGTAACAATAATTATATGAACAGTATCATGTGATGCCACTCTGTTGTGTTGTATCCTTTGACTTTTCTGCGTTGGGGCTGCCCACTGCTGCTGTATGCACTGCTGTTTTCAGGTACCACAGCCACCATTTGACTGAAGATTGTGAGAGTGTGTGCAGCTCAGCTGCTTTGACTTGACACACTGTAAGCCTGAGGACAACCTCAATTACATGTGTGGCTGGTGTAAATGGCAGCCACCCACAGCTCTAATCTGAAATTGCTTTTCATAGCACAGACTCCCTCAATACGCAAGTTTAACTTCACATCCTCTGGTTATAAATACACAAACACACTGTATAAAGAGGTGGGACCATACACACATACACACACACCATATAGGTCTTTCTCTCTTCAGCAGAAACATCAGAATAGTAAATGTCCTAAAAAGTCATTTTGTTTATTATTAAGTCTCAGAAATCTTGTCATATAGAAGTGAAAACCAGTTAGGTATGATTATTTTATGTACCCTGTTTCCAATGCAACAGTTCCTGAGTCAAAAATGTCTAGAATAAAGAGTAATTTCATTGATTCTAGTGCAGTGATCTGGCCTTATGGTTTTGTGTCTTTTTGCCTGCCTGTCTGTCTAGCTTCAAGATACTGATCATTATCAGTTACACAATAGAAAAGAAATCCCTACAAGTACAGCAACAAGTCCTCCAAATTAAATACCTAGTACATCATTTGATCATGTGACTCCAGAGCGACACATAGGAATGTTTTCTAATCTGTTGCCCCCATCAGCAGTAATCAGCAGGACATCATTTGTCTGTGCTTTACAAAACCTTTACAAATCACTGTTAAAAAATAATCATGTTTTATGGTGTGACAACACTGTGATTAAGGTCTGGTTAAGTTCATAATTACTACGGCTGCTAGATGGTATCTGTCGCTCAAATGTAACTACATGTTGTTTTTGGGCGACTGACATTACAACTTATTGTGTCGTTTTTCTTGGGAGGACAGTCTCAGTAGAGATATGAGAGAGAGAGAGAGAGAGAGAGAGAGAGAGAGAGAGAGAGAGAGCAGTAAAGAGCAGTTAATGTTCAATCTTAATGACCATAAAACCACAACTCTAGTGTAGGACTATTAATACTCTATTATTTAATTATCTCGTTATTGGGGCACCATCTCCTTTTTGGTTAGGATTTGTTAGTGCCAGTAGGAAGCAATAATCATTTTTCCATTTAATCAATGAATCAGTCTCACAATCGTAAGTTCTTGTCCCCACACAGTGACCTCTGTTTACTGCAGCTCAAAGAAACAACCAAACGCTTTCAGGATAATGAAGACATTTATTAATAGCTAAACGTCTTGAGGATACATGATAAAGCATAAGGTTCAGGTGTTTCGTCGTGGTAGAGGCGTCATTTTGGCAGGTCCAGCGTTGTTTGATGCAGCATCATCAGCGGTGTTGCAGTCAAAGAGTCCAGATCAGCTGTAATCACACTTGTGTGATTACATTACTTTCAGAAACATATTTAAATATAAGTTGAAGATAACTCTTACTTCATAATATAAAAGCATTCAATGTGACTACTGTTTAACAATAAAAGAAACTTTAAACTGAAATCCTTCAAACATTATATCTTTACATTCCTATTATTTCAGAAATGTCATTCTGTCAATACTTGTCTAATTTAACTACTAAAATATGATTGTCTATGAGGTTAATAGATCACAAGTTAAACTCTTGGGTGACTTTAAAATACAATACATGCTTATCAAATATTCATTAACTCTTCATATAAGGGAATGTAACTCTTGTCAGTAGGGCAGTATTGTTACCTGTTAGTATAAAAAGGTTGATAAAATCTAAGTCTTATATCTCTTTAGTAGATAGTCATACACCTATGAAAGTTATACCATTCTTCTTGTATTTACATGACAAATAACATGATATAAGTTGCATAATGATTAATTTACATGAATTTCAGGTTTGCTTCAGATTTGCAGGGAGGCTTCACAAAGTCCTCAGGAATGTGGGTTAGTTTTATGGCTTTGGTGATTAGAGTCTGTGCTCCATCTAAGGTGGGAGTTGTTTTTCTCCGGTCCAAGTGGCCTTTAGGGTCAGTTCATGCTTTTAGTTTGTGTCATAATTCAACTTATTGATGGTGTTTCTTAGGAGGTCTTTCTGAGTCGGTTGAGCTTCACTGATCAACCTCCACTTAGAGGGTTACAAAGGTCAGTTCTGCAGGCCGAGGGTCTGCTCTTACAAACTTAGGAATGCAGGGAGTTTGTCTCTTATTTTCCGTAAGAATCAAATATTAGTTAACACAATTAAAGAACAAGCGGTTGTCCTCCCACACCGGCCACCATTTGTTTACAAAATAGTCAGACATGCATTCATTTATACTGTAATCTCACTCTCATTTTTCTTTCAAACATTAACTTTCAGTCACATGTTTTTATTCATTAATTTATTTTTTGCCAACTAAAGATACTTCTCTGTCGGGCTCCCTTTTTGTCTGAATTTTCATCTGATGCAATCCAACAGAATGTGTCATCGGTTACACTTATCTCCTCTCTTTGTTGCATGGTCATCTCTTAAATGCATAATATGCAATAAGGGTAAGAAGCTCACATTTGTACCCAAACTGCAGTCACATCATCATATGCACATGTTTTATACATATATGTATGTTTCTGGAGCAGAATATACCCCATGCACCTAAAAAACTGTTTTTAAATTCTTCAAAGTCTAAAGCCTTGCTAGTGGGCCATAGAAACTAGATTGTTTATAATATCATGTCTACACCTTTCAGACATGTTTTAATTCACCTGTCTCATGCATTTGGTGTCCATTTTAGGACATCCTCAGAGCTCAGCATCAGTTCTCAGACAGGTGACAAAAGTACATCATTCCATAGCCCAAAAGGCTTCAGGCCACCAGAAAAAATATATTCCAGTCCAGGTATCAAAGGCCTGAGTCCTGAGGTCTGATGAAACAGACACACTTTCATTTTAATCTATAAACTATCTGCACTAGTCACCTAATGGCTTTCACTCCACTTGATATTTATGTACATAACTGCTACCTGATGCATTTTTTATGCATAAAGTTTATTTTCCTCTGACATTTTGCACATAACTATATATTCTCCATTGTAGATACTGACGAAGGACTGAAGTCTTTGCCAATGTGCTACCTTTGCTGGAGACAAGGTGACAAGGTGTAGACAAGGTGTAACAAGTGTTGTACAGAACGCAAAACATACTGATCATTTGCTATTCATGGAGTCGTCCAACAGGTGGAGCTAAAAATGTAAAGTTTGTTCTGAGTTTGTTTAGCTGTAGAAATACATTCCTAGTGTCCGAAATGAAAAGGGTTAATCCTCTGGGGAGTATGAATGCACTTCATGTGAATCTGTCTATTAGGTTCTTGTGTATAAGTCTGATGGTACTGCAGAAGGAAACCACATGGGATTATTAAAATCCAAAGGATTTTAATAATCCCATAAACTTTGAGGACCATTGATCTTCTCAGTGAATTGCACAGATATGTACCTATCTATTTGTGATGTTTTGTCATGAGATGTCATGTCGCCATGGATCAATGGGAAATGACCACTATTTTAAAGATCTCGGTCTGGACCAAAATCTCGAACAGACTGACAGCCACTTGGGTGACATCAGCATTAGATGGCCTTGCTTCTATAGAACGCCAATGATACTTGTTTATGTTACTGTTGTTTGAGTTTGACGGTTATCAATAAATTTGGGGGGGAAAAAGAGCACCAATAATACCAAAATCCCTTGTTCAGAAGGTCTAATGCTCAAACAGGCTCTCATAAGGATAGAAACTCATGAGCTCAGTCGAATTATGAATGACTGTAACATCCAGGCACTGCTAAAGGAAAACAGTCACAGCAGGTCTCAAGGTAGCAGCCAATCAGGTAGCAGCCGGTCTTTTTGTTCTACTTGATAAGACATTAAACAATCCATTGCAATCCATTAAGAGCTTGTTAAACCAAGGCCTCGTCCTGCTTACAGAAGGAGATCACACTTATTAACTGAGGTCAATGTAAAATCAATTAACAAAGAGCAAATAAACCCCACATCATTTCACCTGTCAGCCATGTCAGGTGGCAGAGTGCCTGGTTAGGTAATAAGAGCTTGGCTATTGAAACGAGATTTAATCCCATCTGCACTCCTTCATAACAAATTTGATTTAGTTGAGCAGGAGGACACCCCTCCTATCAGCAATTTCTTCTTTTCTCTGGAAGGGGAATAACTGATGAAGCAGTCTGGTAGCAGGGTAGTCAGTGTAAAAAGAGAAACTCACAGAGATAGAGTAGCGTAACACTGTTTTTTAATTAAAGGACTACATCTACTACAACACCTTCAGTGTGCAACTCACCCATGTGTATCATACGCAACACAAATGGGACTCTCGTGGTGAAAAGAAAATCTTATTTAGATTCAATTTTCTGATGGGAGGTGGCTGAACAGTATATCTGTCTGGGACACTTATCAAGTCTTTAGCCCAGAATGAGTATTACACACAAAGAAAGGGATAGGCAGATAGCTTGGGACTAATAAAAGAAGTGAAGGGTAATGACCAAACATGTCACATTACTACTACTGAAACTCTGGCCTAAGGAGGACAGCATGGGCTGGCAGAAGCAGATATATGGAGCTAATTTCCTGCCAAAACTTAACAAACAAACAAAACATGTTTTACAAATTCCCTACGATTAACTAACAAACAGAGTGTGGTTTGCAAATACAAAACACCATTAACAAACTAATGCATTTTGTTTTGCAAATAAAAAACTTACCTATCAAACAAATACACGACATATTTCTCCTACATCATGCTTCAGAAACAAATACAGCATGTCTTAAAAATACAAAAAAATATATCCTACAAAGACAAAAAAATATAACGTGACTTTTGGCACAATCTTTCCGCTGTGGTCTCAGAATTTTCTCACAAATGTCCTGAGTTATTCACTCTCCACAACAGCAAGTGACGCTATGAATGGAGTATTAAAAATGAAATGGCTTCAATCTTTTCTAAGGAATGGTAAAGAGGTGTGAAAGAAAATCTTTATTTATGAAGGACTGGATAAAGAAAAAATGATGGTCAACTGTGCATCCGATGGATGGAAATGGTAACATACTTAAATTGGATGAGTTTAATAATACATATAACTTGGATTGCTCTAATCAAAACTATATTAAAGTGACCCAGAACATTCCAATGGTACTTTCAGTATTCATTACTTTATAGCTTCTATATCAAAGTGCTATTAAAAGAATATTCCTTCAAATTTTTTAATGTGCGCTTTGTGACTTCCACCACCTCTGATCAGAATGTCTGTTCATTAAAATATCAGATTATAATTAGGACGCAGCTCAGTGCCAATTAAGTAATAACTCAACAAACCTATTTTTTTATTTAAAAAAATAAATCAGAAAACCTACAGTCTTATGTAGTCATAAGATCATGTAATTGCACAGTGTTTAGTCAGTTGTTAAACAAGCTAGTAGATTAGCTTGCTAGCAGAAGAGCTAGCCCAGCTTCCCAGTGTTCTGATATTTATACTTGGTGTGGCAGCTGACATATGAAATATACTTTGGAGTCTTGCCTAAAACATCACAATCAGGAAGGCTCAGAGAGTTCGGTTGATTTGAATTTTCAAATCCAAGCAGACAGAAGTAAGCTAATTTAGTTGACATCATATGGCAACAAAAATATTTGTACAGCACAAAAAAAAGAAAAAGTGAGTAGTTCCTACTTTAAAAGTTGCTGGAGCCTAGTTGTAATGAACTGAAATAACATTTGGTTTTGTTGATCTTTATCAGTCATTGTGAGTCAATATTACAGATGTATGTGCCAGGTCAGTCTCAAGCACACCGTTCTAAATGGAAAGAGAACAAGAAAAGATTAATTGGAATGTAACCAATAAATGTTCATCGGGGAAAACTGCAAAAATGGTACAAATGTGGTTTCAAAACCACAGACAGCGCCTCAGCAGACACAAAATTATGTTTTGTCTCCCAAAATCCACCAAGATATTTGTCAGTGTAGCTAACTTGCATCTTCACAAGGCTATGCCATGAGCTGGTCATGAGTTAAACATTAAACATTAAATCACAGTTGCACCTAGTTAATAACAAAAACCAAGAAAGAGCCTAAAAAGTTACCTTTAGGAATATTGCCAGATACTTGGAAGTCTAAGAAGTCTTTCTTTTTAGTTAGAGGTTCTTTTCTGGAGCTCTCAAAGAAACTACTGCTTATGTTTGGCTGTCTTAATATGATCTTTTATATCGGCCTTTCTACCATGCACGACTGAAAATGTACTTTTATAGTGTGTGCAAAACACAGCATTTTCATTGCTGGGTAATTTAAAAAGGAAGTAAGTAAGCCTCCAGGAGCTCTTTAGAGAAGACAGTGTCTCTCTTCAGCATGATAGCCAACTGTTAGCATACTGACAAGTTCTGTCAGAAAGAGCTGCAAACGTCATAGGCTAGCAACAGCCTCGACAATGATACATTAATTGTTTGACACGTACAGACAAATCAGTGTTGAATTCAGATGTGTGGCCCACTAGCTATGTATTATTTTATATATAGTATATGCACTTTATTTTGTGTCTTTACAGATACCCCCCATTTAATTCAATGCATTTCTGATTCAAGTAAAGGCATGAGAGCAACTGTAGGTAAGTGCATAAGACTAGATACAACCATCACTGACAATAATGTAATTTAGCTGCTCAGAGATTGAAGTTTGACAATCTAACCTGTGACAACACACTAACTGAGGTTTTTGGGGCTATGAATGTTGGTAGTTGTTGATTTTGTTTAAATATGCAGAATTGTAATTTTATGGGTTACTGTTGTTTAGACAATTAGGCTAAGCTAGCCAATATATGCTAACATCAACTGTCACGTGTTGCCATAGCAACGGTAAACATTCATGTATGGGCTACTGGGATATGAATAGAGTGCAGAATCAAGCTACATCGTAAATACAGATAGGATACATAGTACTGACCACAGAATGCAGGATTGTAGTAGTTAGTAAATGTAGTAGTTAGTAAAGAATTAGTTTAATTTGTAATATTTGCCATTGAATTTATTGTAATATTTGGGTTCATTTATTGTTCTCTATAAAAAAAATATATATATATACTAGTCACAAGACTTGCAGATCTGATTTTTAGTTTTAATACCTTTTGAAATATTAGAATTAATAATTCCTAATACTTAATTATATAAGCTTATTTATGTTTTTTTTTTTTTTTAAATAAATGGAATTATTTAGAGAATGTATCATTGTTTTGAGTACTGTGATTTTGATAAAATACTATGACTGTTATCATATGTTGTACAATGTTCAAAGCCAGATCATTTGGCAGTCACACCCAGAGAATATCAGTTGTGTCACTGAAGACCAATGTTGGTTTTCATTTATGCTTTCGGAGTAAAACCATCCTCCCTTTTCTTAAAATAGGTTCATCCTGAGTCTGGTGTAATTCCTCTGCTACTCTAAGAACATGACACAGCTCTTGAAACCATCAGTGAAAATTCATTTTTATAAAATCATTTTCACCAGACAATTGAAATCTAAATTGGATTTTGCCTCACTAAAGAAAACACAAAGTGATGTGAATGATAAAGCCAGACAGGAAGACAATAACTTAATATGGTGCATATTTTCAACTGAATGTACTTCATAGATTATTCATGGTATAGATGAAAAGCCTGCTTTGCCTTAATTACACCGGTTATTGTATATTAAAAAGTGAAGTGAATGAGTGAACACTGCACCCTCACACACTGCTGCTCCAGTGGAGCTCATCATTAGCTGTTGGAGGCAGACTGTGGTTGTTCTGAATGTGTGGACCTGTAACAATAGGACTTGTTTTGCCATGACAGTTTAGACAGAGCAGAGTTGTAGAAACGGAATTAGACTTAAAGGAAAATTCCATTCTCAGAATTCAGGCCATTATGGCTCAAGCTAACTTTGCACTTACCTCCTCTGTTGTAGAGATTTGGGAAACAAATACAGTTGTGTTTGCCAGAATATTAACAAATTAATTCCAATTTTATATTAATTATTTCATCTAGCTATTGTAGCTATGTAGCTAACTGTATATGGGTCTAAAACAAGGGAAAGTTGCCTTGCATAGCCACTTACCTTTAGTATTGAATTATTATGCCAATGTACTCAGTGCCAGCTATGTAAAAACAATACTGATAGCCCTGGAAGGAAAATATTCAAATGACATCTCATTTTAATGGTCAGCATTGAACAACCAGAGAGACTTACATTTTACTGCCCTCAATGGACATCAGACTTGACTTGGACTTAAAAACTTAGAAATGGCTCTGATACACAGGCCATGGTGGGTTTGGGTTTGGGTTTGGGTGGGAACAATGACATAGTTAACATAGCCTGTATATGCAGATGGACATAGCAAGGTGTGACGTCTCCTGTTCGTTTCCTGTTGGAGCCAGTTTGAGGCCCAGAGTTACAGCTTATGGTTGGTGCCATCTTTTCCATTTGGAGCCAAGACCTTCCAAATAAGGAGCGTGGAGTGTTGCCTTTCATTCTCTGGAAAAAAGACCTGCTTTCTCAGACCCAAGCTAATGCTAGCTTACTGGGAACAATGCATTATTTTTTTCCCAACCACATTCTGTGAAGACCCGTCCCTACTCTGCCTCTGATTGGCTCTGACCCTGATATTCTTACCCTAACCCTAACCATCTCACTCCTCATGCCTAAACTTAACCAACCTACCCAACAAAAAACGAGTACTAGCCAATCAGAGGCAGAGTAGGGCAGGTCTTCGCAGAATATGAGCAGGAAAAAAAAGGCGAACTGCACTCTTGGGCTAATATTAGCTACTTTAGCTAAGTTGTGCTAACAGAGTAGATATTGTAATCAAGTCACATTAAACTTTATGAAATATTGTGACAACGACTCAGTGGGAGTCACAGAGCTGGGGAGGGCAGCAGGTGAGCCAACTCTCACTCATAGCTGTTAATCAACACCCACATGGCATGACATCAAAGCTACTATGAGTCTCCAAATCTTATTAAGGAAGCAATAATTTCCAAAATGACCACCAGCACACTTATTAGAGGGCCTGAAGTTAGTGACTGAGACCATAATGACTCATTGAAAAAAAATGATTGACTTAGTATTTCTAGAGAGAAGTTGATGCTTTTTGAATGGGAGTCAGTTGGAGCATCTAGCGGCCATTGGTGTTACATATGGCTTCAGCCTCAAGCTGTGGTAGTTGCTGCATGGTAGTAAATCAAGTTTGATATTTCTTACATTAACCCAACTCCTAACAAAGACAGGGCTTGAAATAAAGGTTATTCAGTGAAGAAACTGTGACAAACTGGAACAGAATTCTTTTGACAAAGAGGAAAAATGTAAATGAAAACTATGAGACAGTCCATGTATTCTGGGACATTTGTTGTAAAGGCAAACACTAATTCTGTTTCTTGATAGTGAGGGGAGTACTCCCTATGACCTGAGCTGTAAGCAACAATGATCACCCAAGCCGTGTTGGCACTAAGAACCTGTCATCTGCAGCTCTTCATGTAACAGCTCACTGTGGCTGCTTCTGTTTATAATTCTTTGGCCTGCAATATTTAAAATTACTCACCAAATAGCGTAAAACATGTCTACATATTATTGTGTGGACCAATTTTTATTGAACAATAGCACCCCTAAGTCTTTCAGTGAAATTCAGCTAATTTGGTGGCAAATTAGTCCCCTTAGAGGACCACAATGGAAATGAGCTTTTAGCTAATGTGTTTTTATTCTCAATAATGTAACTGTGTGTCAGGACTGGGTGACTACAGTCTGGTATGTACTTCTATTGGTGTAAAATAAATCTATCTAAATAAATTGCATATTATATGGCTGCTTCATAATAAAAGCCTCTCACTGGTTTGCTGGCAGAAACTTTTAATGTGAAGCAGCAGCAAGAAATGTTCAGTCTGCATCAGCAGTACAAAAAATTGTTAAGCCATCAATTAACAATAATGTTGATATCTGAAAGTAAGAACAATGATGTAAGAGTGAAACTAAACTTGGATTCAATTAGAAACTACAAAAGTACTGAGAGTTGAACAGAGTCACCACCATCAATCAGTTCAGCTGCTGAAAAGGTCTGAGACTTTTGAGATGCTGTTCAATGATCCGACAAGCAGTTTGTTTGTAGCAGACAAACACCTTTACTGTAAACTGCACTACAATATATGACTTCACATTACTGGTGCATTGAAGTTGAAATCTAAAAGAGACACTTTGACTCTAAATCAAAAGCAGACAGAGTGACAGAAGCTCATTCTATCAGACTAGGATTTGACTAACATGCTTTCAGTGAAAATCAGAATAAGAAATCTGCTATTTCTATACAACACCATCCACGCTGTACATTTTCTTATAAAAATACATCTAACTCTCTTATTACTGCTCCATTAGCTAAAAATGTCCTTAAAGTGATGGTATTACACCGGTAATCATAAATGCTGAAACTATATAAAAAATGGGTATCCGTAATGGAAGGCATTAAGATGTAGTCTTGCGAAAATACAGAGAAATGCATTTCTGTGGCTTTTCATAATGTTGTGACACAGCAAATTGTGCAACTAATAATGCCACTGCATTTACTCCTCCATTCCTCTTGCCTTTGTGAGTTAATGGAATTTAAGTTCCTTTTCCCCCTTTAGTTATTGACCAAAAGCTCTCTTAATCAATTACAGGAAGAATTTAGGTCTCATCTTACATTTAGCCTCATATTGTTAAGAAAAACAAAGCCAAAGCTGCTGCAGCCCAACATGAGAGAAACAAACTAAGAGGTTTTGATGTTTTATGCATCTGCTGTCCCTGTCTGCTGTCCCTTTGACATGGGGATTTTAGAATCACACATGCACATTGCACATAAAAACACATATCAAAACTGAATTATTCTGTGCTCATCAAACAGCATGGTGTTCTGGGTTGATAGACAATCAGAGGAGTACAGGCATGCTGACATTGATCTGTCTGCTGTAACCAATGTATTACACTCCACATCAAACAGAATGAAATGAACTGTCGAATCACAAGGTAAGTGCAGTGTTGAAGGGGAACTATGAAGTCTCTCCACACTCCGACATGTCCACAGAGTAACAGCTAGCTGTAAACAACTCACATCCTGCATTAAACCCATTATCACCAGGGAAGCTTACTAGCAAATCTTATCAGTAGAGCCCTCCATCCCCAAGTCAGGGATGTTTGAGAGATCCCATTTGGTTGTGTACATGAATCATTATCACAATGTGCCTTGTCAGCATACCATCTACGGGAAACAGGCATTAGCAGAAGAAATGAGATTAGAGTGGGCAAGAAGCATCAGAGACAGAAAGGAGTCACTGATGAGCAGGGAGATTAGGGAACCCCAACCAGAGGCTGCTTACACAAAGGTAGACTCTTACTTGACTTACATCTGACCAATAGACCCTAGATCCTTGTCTGAGTTCACTCATTGCACAAAGCAGTCTACTTCTTAAAAAACTTAAGTAGGACTATTTCTCTATGTAATCTGAGTAAATCAAGACTCTTTTCAGACTAACATACATGCCCAACTAAGCTGCTCATACAAAGACATTTTACCGGGACAATACATTCAGCAGTGCAACAACAACAGAAATAACTAACAAACAAAACAGAAGAAAATAGGGTAGGGGAAAGTCCCCTCATGGCTTTGAATGCAGACAGTATAACTCTCAAGCTACAAGACTAGTTTTTTCTTCAATCCCCCAGGAATACTGGCTAACAAGACATCAGTGATATTTACAACATCCTGCAAACAGCAATGGTCAAGATAAGAAGACCCCTTTTCTCCTATATGGCTCTAGCTTCTCACCACAGCATATCGAAATCCATTCTCTGCGAGAAGCCACCCCAGGGAGCAAGCAAGTATTTCTACAAAACCTACATCAACTTGCTTAAACCCTGGTGCTTTCATAATTTGTAACTTCAATTGGCAATTTAGGACTAAGCTGTTTATCATTGATTTGACTCGCTGCTTCTCAGGTATCAGTCATCTCATCTGTTTATCAGGTCTCTAATACCAATTACATAATAGATAACTCTAGCCCTTTCCCTTCTGTAAAATGTTGTAGTTGTAGTGTTTAGTACTTGTAGCTGTAGTATTAGTAATAAATGTGTATGTTAACTTGTTGGTGTTTCCTTGTGCTTGCATCTCAGTCACTTAACCTTAAAAGACAGATACCACTGCAAAATCATAATTAAGATTGAAAACAATCATAATTCTAATTGACCCCTCTTGTGTGGCCGATAAGGAGGACTATTCCCTTATTATTATAAACATAGCACAAAAAGTAAGGAAATTTTTGTTTGGTAGATTATTTCTTTGGCAATAAGCCACATACTCAGCTCTGCTTCTCATCCCACAAATGCATGTTCCTTACAAAGGTGGCACCATTTAAAAGGGAAATAAACAGGCTTTCCAACGGTATAAGATTTATTGCCAAGAAGCATGGTTACAACAAAGAAATCTACCAAACACAAATTTCCTTACATTTTGTGCTATGTTTACATACTGTATGTTTACATACACTGGCTTATGAGTTATGTTGCTGGATGAATAATTTCATATTTGAGTCATGCACAATAATAATAATTAAAGCTGCAAGCAGCAATGATCAGGCCCTCGCTCCTTCGCACACATCGGTGTGTGCCACAGTCGAACTATGCCACAGTCAAGCTGCTGTTATTGCAGAGCAACATGATACAGCAATACATTTACCAAAGGACACGTGACATGGATATACATTTTCATGAATATTGGACATTGCATGTAGGCGATAACTATCACTTCCTGTATCCACTATGTGGCATTAGATAACACCCGCTAATTATATGCTATGTTGCTGTATATCATGTGTAGACCACACCATGTAATTTTCATGTAAATCGGATGACGTTTGTCATGCCAGGCTGACTTCCTGTTGTCAGTAGGTGGCACTGTGACTATGACTCAATATTGACATGAAGATGTGTTCAGGCCTGGACTCTTATCAAGCATGGGGAATTTGATATAGATTGGACAATGTAAAGCCGAGTTA
Organism: Thunnus albacares; assembly: GCF_914725855.1. Classification (NCBI taxonomy): domain Eukaryota; kingdom Metazoa; phylum Chordata; class Actinopteri; order Scombriformes; family Scombridae; genus Thunnus; species Thunnus albacares. The sequence goes on along the minus strand of NC_058109.1, from coordinate 36,323,978 downwards.
CAACAATTTCCTGTTTAATGCCCCAAACATGTTTTAGGCAAAATTGTCCAGCATGTCACGCCGAGGGCATTCCATGAAAACTAAAATGATTCGCAACTTAGCATCACAAAGGTGTTTAGATGTAACCTACTGAATTTGAAGTTGCTCAGGTTAAATCTCTAGGGGGGGTTCATTAAAATACAACACCTGTCAATGGCTTAACTTTGCAAAAAAAATGCAAAGTAGATTCAAAATGGCTGACTTCCTGTTGGACTTAAGGTATGGCTCCAAGGGGCTTTTTTTTTAAGTCTGGAGATGTTACATCTGCATAATAAATTTCGTACATATGTGTCAAATTTAAAGGTGGGGGCTTTGACTTTGAAACTTTCTAGGGGACACTCTCCAGCCATTTTGCCCCACTCGTGCCCAAGACCCATATCAGATATCGAGTTATTCCACTTCTGATGAATGTGCAAAGTTTTGTGAGTTTTCAAGCACCCCTGGCACCTCAAAAAAGCTACAAGTCATTAGGGAGCACTATAGAGCTGATGTGCCACGCCCAAGCCCAATAATGATACTAATTGCAATATTTACTCATTCGAACATATGGTACAGAGTGTTATGAGTTTTCGTGCATCCTAAAGGCCTCAAACATGTAAAATGACAATTGACATATGAAATCCAAAATGATTGACTTCCTGTTGGGTGAAAAAAATTGAAAAAATATGTATTATGTCAAGAATAATGAGACCAGTGAACCCACTGAATTTCATGCACATCAAAGAAACTTTGTTCCAAAATGGCCTTGCGTTTGTGGGACTATGGAGCCCGCTAGCCATGCCCGAGCCTGATCACTACAGAACTTTGCAATTTTCGCCAGTTCTGGCATGTGTGCCAATTTTCATGAGTTTTCTAGCATCCTAACCCCTCAAAAATGGAATGGCACACTACAGTAGTAATAATTAAAGCTGCAAGCAACGATGAATGCGCCCTTGCACATCACGTGCGTCACAGGGAGCAGCAACCGTAGTATCACAATCGGAGGTCTGTTGACATGGCTCTGAATTGTCAGGATTATCGGACACTTTGTGAATGGATAAAATATTATTTCCTATGTGCTGTACGTGGCACTGGAGTCACTAGAAATAGTGTATACATTTCAAAACCTAGGCTTTGCTTCCTGTTGCCCACAGACAATACCAGGGACCGTTGGGCCCCTGGCACTTTTGTACTCAGCCCTAATTTATAATTTCCCCGTTAAAGTCATGAAGCTATTTGAGTGCAGGAATTCATGCAGTGTGATGCAGTAGTGTTACATGTGTCATTATAAGCACTAGAATTTCCCTATGTCAGTGGTTCCCTGTCACAAGATGATTTTCAAGCAGAGTATATCTCTTACATTAAGTTACTGTATGTATACTGTTTTTTCTCAAATTCATATTGGAAAATAGTGGAACCTTTCACCTCTTCAGGCCAACTCATGTCCACACTAAGGCCATAAACTGTGATGAAGGGTCACAACTAGACATTGTTTCATTTTAAAGGGTCATAAGCCACATGCTCTACATTGATAGGTGCTACATAGAAAACTGAAACACTTAATTAAGTTTTCTGACATAGCATATTTTTGTTGAGTCATAACTCTATTGATCCATGTATTCCTATAGCTCTCAGTAACAACTTCATGAGCTTCTTTAATGATAAAACTATTAGAGACAAAACTCATCGCCTCCTGCCCTCAACAGGTACTGATTTATCCCAAAACACAGGAACCTCAGAAACAGCTGTAAAACCTGATATACATTTAGACTCCAGTCTTTCTCCAATTGACCTTCCCGAAATAACTTAAACAATTTCTTCATGTAAACCATCAATCTGTCTCTTAGACTCCATCCCAACAAGCCTGCTTAAGGAAGTTTTACCCTTAGTTAGCACTTCTTTCCTAGATATAATAAATCTGTCTTTAGTAACAGGCTACGTACCACAGTCCTTTAAAGAAGCTGTAATTAAACTTCTTCTTAAAAAGTCTACTCTTGATCCAGTTGTTTAAGCCAATTATAGACCTATATCTAAACTTCCCTTTCTCTCTAAGATCCTTGAGAAAGCAATCACCATCAGTTGTGTGACTTTCTACATAACAATAATTTATTTGAAGATTTTCAGTCGGGATTTAGAGTGCACCATAGCACAGAGACACCACTGGTGAAAGTTACAAATGACCACCTAATTGCATCAGACAAAGGACTTCTCTCTGTACTTGTCTTGTTAGATCTTAGTGCTGCATTCGACACAATTGACCATCACATCCTATTACAGTGACTGGAACATTTAATTGGCATTAAAGGAACTGCACTAAGCTTGTTTAAGCTCTATTTATCAGATTGATTTCAGTGTGTACGCATTGATGATGAATCCTCCATGCACGCAAAAGTTAGACATGGAGTTCCACAAGGTTGTGTGCTTGGACCAATACTATTCACTTTATATATGTTTCCTTTAGGTAATGTTATTAGGAAATATTCCATAAACTTTCATTGTTATGCAGCTGGTACTACATGGTTGAAACAAACAACCCCTGCAAGTGTGTTTATGGTGCCTGGATACCAATGTGTCAGAAGAGACAGACCTGATGAAAGAGGAGTGCTTTTTTATGTGAGAGACAACATCAAATGTGATCATGTGGTATACAGTGCAGGTAACATGTTAGAATATGTTGGGATAAAAATGATATTATCCCAGCAAATGTATTTTAACATCATAGGTGTCTATAGGCCCCCTTCTGCAGATGACAGTTTCAATGATCAACTCACAGAAGTCTTGAAAGAGTGCAATCTCAACAAAGAATTATTACTTATGGGTGATTTTCATGTGAACTGGGAGAATAAATCTAAGACGAAAAAAACAAAAATGATCACAGAGAAATTTCAGCTACAACAACTAGTAACACCCAACTAGGATTGCAAAATGCTCCAGTACACAAATTGATCTGATATTTAATAACAAACCAGAAATTATAAAGTTATAATTTAATCACTGGCTTATCAGATCATAACCTAACTCTATGTGCGAAAAAAACTGACTAAAAATAGATTTAGGATCATGGCAACTAAGACAATGATCCTTCAATGAATACCCAGAGCTAAGCAAGAAGAATTTGTCACTGAAATTAACAGCTTGAACTGGGATGATGTACTGTCCTCTGATGATCTGGACTATGGCTGTGATACTTTTATATATAATATATTGAATGAGGCAAAAGGCAACAGTAAATTGATCTGGAAAAACATTGATAATCTCACAAGGAGGAACCCAAATTTTTTAGGAGATTTTAAACTCAAAGTACAGGGAAAGTTAATTGAAGATCATCTTACTGTTGCTTCTGTCTTTAATTTTTTTTTTCTTGAGTCTGTATATGGGTTAGGAGAAAAATTTACGAAAAGGAAACTAGATACTGTTCCTATAGATGCTACAGGTCAGGTTTTCGAGCTGGTAGAGATTAATGAGTTACAAGTATACAAAATCATCAGCGCCTTAAAAAGCTCCAAAAGTAGAGATGCTTTCCAATTTGACACCATGTTTGTTAGATCACACAAAGATATTTTAACTCCCCCTATTGCTCATTTAATTAACTTGTCTTTTAAACACAGCTCTTTTCCTGATGACCGGAAATGTACCATTGTCACACCTATTTTTAAATCTGGAGACCACCTTGAAGCCAGTAACTACAGATCAATAAGTATACTGCCAGTGCTCTCAAAGGTTGCTGAGAACAACTGACAACATTTCTTAATAAAAGCAATTTTGTTCTACAATGTATGCAGTTTGGCGTTAGAGCAAATCATTCCATTGAAACTGCTACCTTGCATTTAATAGAGCAAATTAAATCAAGACTTGTTAAAGGAGGAGTAGTTGGTGCTGTATTTTTAGATCTGTGTATCGAAAATCTCTAAATTTAACTTCTCATCTAGATCACTGGCATGGATGTCTTCATATTTATCCAAAAAGATACAATGTGTTAAAGTTTGTGATGCACTGTCCAGTAACATGAAGTGCACAATGGGTGTTCCACAAGGGTCAGTGTTAAGTCCCCTATTATTTAGCCTATATATGCATGATTTCCCTCAACACTGTCATGATGTAGAACTGCAAATGTATGCAAATGACACCGTTGTGTACACTCATGCAAAACAGCTGAGTTAGCTGCTGCTAAGCTAACGATTGCATTGCAAAGGATCACACATTGGCTTGATCAACCATGTCTGAGTCTAAATGTAAACAAGACAAGGGTATGTTTTTCTTTAAAACCATGGTACAACCTCCTAATGCTGATATTCTCATCAAAGGTGAAAGGATTGACATAGTTACTGAATTTAAATATCTTGGTGTGACATTGTATCAAAATTTGAACTTTAAGAAACATGTAAAAAAAAAAACGGTTAAGACCATAAGTACAACTTAGCAAATTTTAGACATATTAGAAACTGTCTCTCTTTGGACGCAGCCAAGATATTTGTGCATGTTATGATTCTTTCCCATATGTCTTACTGCATCACATGTTGGGGGCAGGCTGGAGCCATAAAACCTCTTGAGTCCTTATACAAACAAACTCTAAAAACTCTTGACAAAAAGCAAATGCTACGATGTGACTTTGTGTACACTTGCTCAGTAAGTTCTATTAGATCCTCCAGAATATCCTCTATACAAGATTGTACCATACCTTTTCGCCGCACTGCATTTGGGCAATCAGCTTTCTCTGTGAAAGCCACAACTCAGTGGAATGTCCTACCTGATGATATGAAGAGCTGCAGTTCCATCAGTACATTCAAAACCAAATTTTAAAAATCTGCTAAAAACTACCAAGCTCTGTAACCACTGAATCTAAATTTCATCTCATGGTCTTCTCATATAATATCAAATAATCTTGCTTTTGATTTGACAAGCTTACATTATTAATTTCTAGTTGACATTTTGTGTGTGTGTGATGTGTTATTGTGTGTAACTTTGTATTTTGTATAATGTGTCCTGTGTGTTTTTTTCGTTTCTTTCTTTTTTCTTTTTTGCTTTTTTTTGCTTTGTCCCAATAAATACATAATAACAGTTATACTTATGAATCCAGATGAAACCAATCAGTTAACTAAATTTCAAGCATGCCTTAAGGACATAAAGACCTGCATGACCTGAAATTTTCTTCTACTAAACTCAAACAAAACTGAGGTTATTGTCCTTGGCCCTAAACACCTCTAATGATATAGCTACCCTGGATGGTATTACTCTGGCCTCCAGTGCCACATAAGGAATCTGAAATTCATTTTTGATCATGGTATGTTGTTAACTACCACATAAAACAAATTTCAAGGACTGCCTTTTTCACCTACATAATATTGCAAAAATGAGGCACTAATCCATGTATTTATTACTTCTAGGGCTGGATTATTGCAATTCCTTTTTATCAGGCTGCCCCATCAAGTCTCTAAAAACTCCCTAGCTGGTGCAGAATGCAGCTGCACATGTACTGACAAAAACCAGAAAAAGAGATCATATTTCTCCCATTTTAGCTGCACTGGCTCTCTGGAAAATCCAGAATAGAATTTAAAATCCTTTTCCTCACCTACAAAGCCTTTAATGTTTAGATGCCATCACATCTTAGAAAGCTCATAGTACCTTATTACCCCACTACAACACTGCGCTCCAGAAAGCAGGCTTACTTGTGGTTCCTAGTGTCTCGAAAAGTAGAAGAGACAGCAGAGCCTTCAACTATCAGGCTCCTCTCCTGTGGAACCATCTTCCAGTTTCAGTACGGGAGGCAGACACCCTCTCTATACGTTTGAGAGTAGGCTTAAAACTTTCCTTTTTGATAAAGCTTATAGTTTGGGCTGGCTCAGGCTTGCCTTGGACCAGCCCCTAGTTATGCTGCTATAGGCCTAGACTGCTGAGCTCCTCTATCCTCCTTTCCCTCTCCATCTGTATAGATTCATGTCCCATTAATGCTCAGCATCTTCTCTCTCCCATAGTTTTGTGCTTTCTCATCTCTCTCCTCCCATTGCTTTCTGCAGGTATTTCTGCTGTAGAATCTGGATCTGTGATTCTAAGCCACCCACTGCTCCCCGTGATCCTGCTTAACACCCACTGCTACAATTATTATTATTATTATTATTATTCCAAAAGAGTATTTGCACCAAAAATGAGCTCCTGACTACATCTCAAACGTGGTCTTAAAAAGTGAGACATTTTGCAAAATAACCTTCAAATAATCTTCAGAAAGGACTCTAAAGAAAAAGGAACATTAATCAGCAAGAACAGAAAAGGAAATATCATCTTTGGGTATATTTTTTAAATCAAAACAACTAGCTAGTTGTCAACTGCTAACTGCTACCTGCCACTGTTACCAAAATTCAGAAGTAGACACTGCACTAAAGAAGGTAAGAGTTATTTTATGAGGACAAGAAGAAAAATGAAAGGATCCTTGTTGTTAACATTAATATATCTGCTAAACTGTACGTAGTTTAGTTTTGGGGTTTTTTTGCCAGTGTTTGTAGGCTAGAAAAGATAGTACAATGACAAGTACAAAGATACAGACTCTCCCTTCCAGTGTCCCAAACCCCTGTCTTGCCTCTGTCCCACCCTCTCTTCTCTGCACCTAGCCCAACAATACCCTGGCACCTCCTGATAAATCCAAACAGCCAGCTGCCAACAGCCAGCTCTGCACATACCAACTTCCCTCCACTCAGCCTGAAGAATAAGCCCCACAAGTAGTCCTGCTGGCTGAGTCTAATTGAAAATTCCTGGACAAAAACAAGCTTCTTGCTGGTAAGAAAGTGCTGTCTAAACGCTGCTGTTGAAAAAGGAGACCCTCAGGAGCCCTCAATGCTTGGTGATCCACACACGAACAAATGACCTGCACAGCCTCCCTAAGGACACTGCTGAGGCAGTGAGGAAGATGGCAGAGTAGGCCAGTAGGGAGTTAACTGACACCCGTGTTGTGGTCTCCACCCTACTGCCAAGGACATACACCCCTCCTCATGACATCCACGGCATTAATATGGAGATCAGAGGAGGATGTGCCACCTTACCCAATGTCCACCTGGGCCTCCACACAACCATGGCACCTAGGACCTCTATGATTGACTCCATCTACACAGAGAGAGGGTGAGGATTGCTGGGACCACATGTGGACCACAGTTTACCACATGTTTCAAGACTCCAAGAAACCCAAAGTGTGAAGCTCCACCCATGGATCCAGGTTATCAAAACTAGAGATTCCTCTCTTATCTTTCTCTTTTCTCCACAAGCTGCAGCAAGAGCAGCTCCTTGCTCTCTTTCTCCTTCAGCTGCAGGAGCAGCTGCTTGGTCTTTCACATCTCCAGCAGCTGCTGGAGCAGCTCTCTGTTCTCTTGTGTGGCCTGCTCACAGCAGACACACACTTTCTTCTTTACGGCAGAAGACGCAAGAGCCTGCCTAAGACTCAGAAACTAAGTTTCCTTGTGCCAGCAGCTAACACACAAGTCTGCCAGTTTAACAAGTACAGGAGCCGCGAAATGGAGTTAGCTTGCCGCTAACTCTACACAAAGGAGTGACCTGGGCCCTCTGCATGACTGGAGTGCTGTCTCCCCAGCAACGCCTGCATCTTTCAGCTTCAGAGCCAAAGCCTTCTCAGCCTGATTCACCCACGGATTCACAGGCTACAAAGCAGAATGCCACAAAGCATCTCTTCCTTCATGGACTGGTAACAACTAGGCATAGCCTAGCAACACAGTGAAGCATAGTATGGCTAAGCAAGAATGTTTAACTCAAACAATGTACTGTACGTGTATTGATTTGGTTAAGGTTATACATTGAAATGTTGTGATGTCCTTGTTGCTTATAGTCAGGTTACTGCATAGCCACACTGCTAGGTTAATGTTAGCATGCTTAACACGTTACATCCAGTAACTAGGCCTTGCATGCAACTAACCTCATTTTAACCTGGCACCTTTAGCATACACCAATTGGCCTTGAATAGAGAACTACACAGTTAAGAGGTTAAAACCTAGTTTGGCGAACTTTGGTTCAGGCAGTGTATGTGGTTCAAGACACCACATGGTCTGGCCTTTTATCCCTGTAGTTCCCTTTATCAGCCAAATTGTCGGCATGCCATGTGCTCTGTGTGACTGCAGCCATCTTGCTATTGTCTTCCCTACACACACACACACACACACACACACACACACACACACACTCACACTTGTATATAGGTACACTTAGCTAGATTCTAGATTAGTATTGTTTGTTGCTTTTACCCTTTTGTTAATTAAATGCTTTTGGATATACCTGTTGTCTGTTTTAATGTTGCACAAGACTGAGTTTTGCCAACCCCTGCTCTGTAAAGAACTCCAAATCCTTCAGCCTTAACTAGCTATTGATATGGTGATTTTGTTTATAGTTATTAAATTAATTATTAATCAAAGTCCCAAATTCATAGATTAGTACACTTTGAGACTGAATTGGCTATCTTTTTCCGAGTCCAGGGTGGTGCCCCGTTATTATTAATTCTTATTAATAATTTTATTGATTTTAATATTAATATTTTATTGCTGATAACCAAACTTGTAGCCATGGCCCAACAGGATATTTGCAAAGATCTTCAAAGACATGGCCCTGGGATACAGTCCTTCCACCCTCTCCTCTACTACGAGCTTTAGAGGCCATCCCAGGCCTCATCCTCCCCACCACCACCCTAGGATCATCCCCCCTGTTGTGAAGAGACACAACAGTTCAGCCTGGACCTCCCATTCCCCATGCATCCACCACCTCACCACTGTGAAGCACAACCAGAGGAGGCTACCTTCCCTCTCCTCAGCCCCTGCCCACCAACCCCCTTTACTGCAGCAGAGCTATGCAGCAGTAGTTGCCTCTTGTCCCTCCCCCCACCTACAGCAGCAGAGTTATGCATCAGTAGTTGCCCTATGTCCTATGCTGCAGTTGTAGCCCAGCCTATTGCCACACTCCCTCCCCCTGCTACCACTGAGCTGGGAGAAATCAGGGAGATGCTGCACACCCCTTGCACCCGACTTCTGTTCAGCTAAGATGTACATACTTGGAACACCTCTCCACTTGAGTAACAGAACAACATGGAAATGTATTGTTAGTTAGTAGTAGTAATAATAGCAATAGTAGTAGTCAGTACAGTAGTAGTATTAGTGAAAATAGTGGCCTTGCCTCCATGGAATGTACTCTATATTATATTATGATATTATTGTTTAGTATTGTAAATGTATAGGTAATGGTAGATGTTTTCGTATTTGTCTCACTATATGGGTTCATTTTGACTGTTTTGAATGTGTTCATTTCATATAAGCTGCTGGAATATTCAGGGTCTCCACTCCTCAACCTTGAAGTGGACCTCAACCTTGAAGTGAACCTCTGAGTAGTGGGAACCCTGAATTCACGAAATCCATCAAAGATGTTGATGTAATTGTGTGACAAACACATGGTGTCAAAATGATCTGCTCGCTCACCATCATCCAGGATATAATGAAGTCATGGTACCCTCTATAATATTAAACAACATATGCAAGGGCAGAACATCGGGGGGGATCTTGATGTGGTATAAAGGAGATCTTTGCCATCAGATCTCACCGGTAAAATGGGGTAAATCACATATTTGGTTACATTTAGATCAAACACTCCGCATAACTGACAGGGATCTATATATCTGTGGTATTCTTATTTTGAAGAAGACATTTTTGAAATCCTCCATTCAGAAATTGCCTATTTCCAAGCCCAAGCAAACATACTTATAACTGGAGATCTGAATGGCTGAACAGTAATTGAACCTGAAGTCATCAACCCACAGGGCAACAACCATGTGTTTGGTCAGTCTCCCCTGTTTACCACACCAACCATCACTCATCGGAAGAACCTTGACTCTGAAATAAATCAAAGTGGCACGGAGGTAGTGCATCTCTGTCAGGCCTTAGGCCTGTACATAGTTAACAGTAGGTTCAGAGGGGACTCCTTAGGGAGGTTTGCATACTCTTCAGCTCTTGGGTCTAGTGTAGTACCTATGTATTCACTGACATGGACCCCTCCACTATCAGTGCATTCACTGTCAGACAGCAATCCCTCCTTTCAGATCACAACCAAATAAATGTGTTCTTTAAACTCTCAGTTCAAATGAGTGACACAAAAAAGGAACCCAGTAAGCTGCATAAATTATATAAGTCTGTATGAATTATATATTGTCTCCAATACTTAAAAACATATCAATATATGACCAAAATCAATATGTCCCTACCAGAGATGGCATTAACAAGGCCATTGTCAATATGATATTTTAGAAGGCAGCTATTAAAGCTGACCTTATAAAACAAAAACAGAAGCCTGTTAAAAAGCAAAACGCTGTGGTATAAGGGGCAAAATGTATGATCTGGTCAAATCGATTCATTTGTAAAATAGGTGTGCTGTTAAAATTGGAGACAAAAAAAAAGAATTTTTTATCCAGAGAAGATGTCTTCTTCAGGGCAATTTCAGTCCAAACTCTATATTTTCATATTTGGACTCCACTAGAGTAGCTTTATATGATTCACAGTTCAAAAAACTGTATTTATCTTCTACTGGCTTTTTATGCAGCCCCTCAGTTCAGCCTCTGTCTCTTAACAGGCAGCTTTAGCTCCTGTCTCTTTAAGGCTCCCCACCTGATGAACCCTCTCTGTTCTGATTGGCCAGCTTTCTGGAAGCCTGTCGAGGGGCAGCCATATCAGAGTCATGTTAAGTTAGCACCAATGCAAACCCAACATTTCCTGCTTTACTGCTTCAAATTAAAAGTTTTTAAATGACTAAATAATGGGAGACTTTTATTGTGAAGAATTTACACGAAATGAAACATGCTCCTCACCAAATTAGAGGAGCTTCATTAGCAGCACTAAAAACTGGTCCACACAACAACATATAGAGATATTTGGAGCTATCAGTTAGAAGTAGGGCAGGGAGGAATAGTACAAGCAGAAACAGCCACAGTGATGATGATGTTTGATGAAGAGCTGCAGACAACCAGCATACCTCCAACAGGTAAACTACTTATTTTACTTCGCCTGCTGTGTAATGGAAAAACACTCACAGCATGGCAGCTCAACCTCAGTCATGGCTAAGCGTGACCACCCCCAAAACAATAGAAAAATGCCATAATGTTAGCGGAATGGAGCAGTGAACTGATGCACTGTGCGTGCAGCAGATGACCATATAAAGAAATTTGTCATGAGCCGACGCCTGCCTGGGCAGAAAGTAGAAAATAACGTTGGAAACAATTATGCTTTTCCTTATTTTCAGCCATGTCCCTCCACCAGTCCACCAGATGCCCTCAGTCTTTTCTACCTGTTTAGGACTGGACTGAGTGGGAAGAAGGACAGATAAGAGGTTGCAGATTATATTTAAGGGCCACTTGAGATAGTGTTGCTTGCTATATTGACTCTCATAGAAACTAAATGTAAAAGTGAACTGAAACTCCAAGCAACAGTTGTCTTTCTTTATGTTGTGCCTTGCAGCCTTAATATGCAGGCCACTCCACTGAACAGATTTATTGGCTTTTGTTTGTCAACAGCAATTTATGTTTCTAGTCTTTGGTAAAAGTTCTTGTGTGGGTGATGTAGTGCTGAAGTTATGTTTGCTGTGTTTGCCCAGTGTGACTTGTCTACTTATTAAGTTATATTTATGTAATTCCAAGACAGTTTAATGAATGACAGTTTAGATATTAAGAAGATTGTGCATGGTTATATTGTGGACTTTGGCTTGTGGATGAAGTTATGTTTTTGATGTGCTCTCAACCCACAGCAGCTATTGCCTTAAGTTGTGTCTGTTTTTTCCCAGCTGCTCTTCTCTCCACACCTGCCCTGCATGCAGTCTCATTAGCCCTGTCCCTCTCCCTGTGTCTTCCCTCAGCCTATCAGCTCCTTGCCTGTTCTTAGTTTGGTCACCTGTTCCCCATTCCCTCATTAGTTCAGTTTATATATAAGTCTTGGTTTTCAGTTCAGGCCATAGCGTATGATTCACATCATTTTCAAACTCATAAAACAATTCAGTGACCCCTCGTGCCCTATAGATGGGGACATTGTTACCCTGGAAGAGACCACTCCCATTAGGAAAGAAATGTTTCATCATAGGATAAAGGTGATCACTCAGAACAACTTTGTATTGATTTGTAGTGACCCTTTCCTCTAAGGGGACAAGTGGACCCAAACCATGCCAGCAAAATGCCCCCCACAGAATAACAGAGCCATTGGATCCCCTCGCTGTAGGGGTCAAGCATTCACACCTGTACTGGTTTTCCATTTGTTACCCATCTGTACATATGTACAGTATATTCAAAGAGAAGAAGTACGATGCAAAGATTGATCTGGGGATTTTAAGAGTCAATGTTGAATCATTCAACTGAAAATTAATCATCTGATCCACAGAAAACAAAATGCTAGTGTATCCCTCCCTCTTTAGTGAAAGTGAAGGATTATGGATTGAAGAAGTGAGGCACTGTTCAGAGCAAATGCTTCTGCTTTTAAGCACTGGAGCTGTCAAAGCCAACAAACAACTTGTCTCAGTGGTTTTGATATTATTTTCATTAGCATTAGTAGTAAATGAATTACTTAGAGAGAGAGCTATTCTGCTTGTCATGCTTGCAATGAAAATCCACTTTGACTGGCATTAGCAGTATTGCATTGTGAATTATTCTCCAGGAGATTTTTCTTTAGGTTCACGGAGCTCATGGTACATCCATCTGATGTTTTGACAAAAAATCAATAGCAGCTTTTGATTCTGGTTTGTACCAGAACAGACCTTAAAGGACTTTTATAAATTTTTCACTTGTTCTTACTAGTGAAATCATATGAACTGTTGGAGTAAAATCCACATTAAATCCTCAGCCTTCACAGCTCCCACTATTCAATCAGTATGTGTACAGATACAGGTGGATAATTTTATGCTCCCTCCCTTGTGTCCAATAGAACAGAAGGCACAATCCTACACTAAACCCTCCTTATTTGATTTACACTGGTAGAAGAGAGTTTTTTGGCAGTCACACTCTAAAATCTACAAACCATCACATTCCTTTTATCAATCTGTCACTCCCATGTAATCATTGATTTAACATTTGAGGCTTTTGCATTGATGATTACATTCCAGTCACAGAAATGAGCAACTGTTTCACTCAAAAGTAAATTCAGGTATAAAGCTTACCACATTTTCACCACATCTGAAGATATGTTCATAATCCTCAAAGCTGCTGAAACAAAAAGTATTCCCTCTGCTGTACAATGAAGTAGGATTTTTCATTGTTTGATACACGCCAAAAGAACCTTGAGGCCAACACATTTGACAGATCATTTGTCAGACAGGCTGTATGGTACTTGATGTAGAAGAATGAACAGATTTTGAACAAGTGCTTGATTCTGTTAATTGTACTTTGTTACATGAAAGGGGGGGGGGGGGGGGGGGCTATAATTACTTTGCCCTGACATTACAGAACAGAATGCTTGTCTGATGTAACTGTATAAATGAGATTGGTATACTGTAATTTTCTTGCATGTGAAAAGAAAGTAAAGCTATGGTCAATGTAAAGGGTTAAAGGTAGTCCCGCCATATATACAGTACGTACAGTGTAGATTTACTGTAGACATATGGTTCAGCCTCTGATATCATATGTTATCATAAGTGATAGGAATGATGGTCAAACCTGCGCAAGAGCAACCTAGATTAAAACACTTTTTAAAAAGAAAAAACAAATGATAGATGCATGAGTCAGTCAACATTTGTGTCTCAAAATGTCAAGCAGAATCAGGAATGACACTGATGCGTCCCCACAAAGTGAAACTCATTTGACTTGAGCAATAAATGTGTGTGAATCCAGGCTCTATGAATCTGTGCCATTAATGTAAAGACATAAAAATATGATGCTTTGATGTATTTTTAAAAATGGTGCTTTCTTAATTTCAACATCATGCTTTTTAAAAACATCAGTGTACATCACCACACATACTCAGAGATCAGAAAATGTGTTAGTCATGAACACCAGAGCAGTGAGCTGATTATATAATTATATAATTTCCTTACTTTTTGTTCTATGTTTAGACACTTTTAGTGAACACTGTGAAAATACAGCCACCTCATTGGAATTGGAACTGCCATGGAGTCACAGACCTCAACCAGGACACAACTACTAAAAAGAACAGCAAAAGGAGGGGGAAAGCAACAAGAAACAAGGTAAGTAAAGGAAATAAACAATTATAAAAAGGATTAATAACAGCACATTTCTGAGAGGAAAATGGACCCAAAACAACTACAACCAGATGAATGGAGCCCAGATAGTTTGGTGATCCACTACTCAGAGGACGTGACCAAAGAAGCAGGAAGGAATAAATATAGAAACAAGCTGCTCAGAGACCACCCTGAAACACTCAGAGCAGACTTTGAAAGGCAAGGTGACAAAGCTGTTATCACAGACCTTTTATTCTTTATGGAGCACACAGAAGTTGGGTATTCCACTATCTGTGAGCAATATAATAATAATAATAATAATAATAATAATAATAATAATAATAATAATAATAATAATAATAATAATAATGACCTTAAAATGACTGACAACAAATCCTTCTGACAGCTATATACAGATACTGTACCAAAATTCAACATAAATTTTGTTGGGCCTGAAACCATGAGGTCACACAGAGAGGGCCTACATGTAACCTGTGAAGCCTGACCACGAGGTGCTTTTTTTCCTTTGTTTCCCCCAAGACAAAGGTATAGCGCCAAAATGCTGCTTACAGACAATGGGAGTCCATTGCAAACTCCATTTCCAAGGATGCTTTGCGATGTTCACACCTCAGCAGGGAACAGTCAACATTCAGTTCCTCATTGGCGGAGACGCTCCTGCACAGCGGAGCGTCCTGATGACGCAGCCATGACATCACCGCCCTTTAAAAACTGAACATGCCCTGAAACACACGCCTTTCCCATGTCACTGAGCTAGGGGTAACTTCTGTTCCTCTGTGAGTCAGCTTGACTAAAGGGGGTACCCCTCGCACGTGTTTTCCCCTCATCGAAGACTCCAATCGCCGGACGAGACGAGACTTCACCCGTGTTCACCCGAACACATTCCCGGATCCGAGAGTGACCGCTGCTGCAACCAGCGTCCTCAAACTCCCTCGAGAAGGAAGAAACGCTTCTTCTTCAGCTTCTTCACCGAGTCGACTCTGCTGTTCTCTCTGCCACGCTGCCGAGAGCCAGCTGCCGTGCTTTTCGCTGACCGTGCGAGAATGGCCACCGTCTGCATCCGAGCCCTGGACAAAGCCGGACATAAAGACGGACTACACACACCCTGCTCGCTTTCTGAAGCGTCCAAGTAAGAGGCATAAGTCTGGGCAGAGGCAGTGTTAGTTGTGTGTTCCTATCAGCATCAGTTGCTGTTGTTTAGTATTTAGCTTTTAGCTTTATTGCTATTGTTTTGTTGTGTTGTTGACGGACCGCCAAGTCCATTTTTCCTGCTTTACTCTGTATTTTAAGTTTGTTGCCTGTTTAGTTGTGTTCACCACACTAGACTGTTTGTCCCGTTCGGGACTACTGCTGTGTTTATGCCATCGTAAGTGAGGAAGTAAGTTGCTTTGTTGGTCAGAAACCAGACAGCGTGTGTACGGACGGCAGTCTGTAACGCACGTTGTCTGGTGGACAAAGGAACTGCTTCTCTTCCCCTCACGATCGCCTTCTCTCCTCCTTCCCTCTCTTCTGACTAACACATACACGCACACACACATACACGCACCCACATCTTTTTGCGCATCTGATGGTCAGATAACATCGGACAAAGCTTTGCTTTGTCTTTCCTTATCCGCCATCAGACACGTGTGTTTTTCACAGAATTGGGTGAGTGCAAGACACCGACCACCAGGCGGCGCTGTCTTGCTTCTGTCTAACCAAGACACCGCCACACTTCTGCCATCCGGTTCTCGCGCGACGTGACTTCCTCCCATAGTCAGTTCTGCGTCGCAGACCGACGACATCATCACATCAGGCCCCATCGCCATCTTGCCGCACACGCACACACACACACACACACACATGCATTCCCCTGCATGTGTCCAACCCTGTACATAGCTGTTTGTGTTTTGTTTGGTAGGATTAGATTTTAGGATAGTTGTATGAGTAGAATGAAGCATTTGTTAACTTTGTTAATTTTGCTAAGTTTAATAAACACTGTTATATCTTTAAAGAGAAGTTCTTTTGTCATTATTGTGTAACATATTGTGAAAAGTGGCTGATTGAAGGAGTCAGAGCTCGAATTCAACCCTTCTTTGTTCACCCTGGAATGTTGATATCTCTCAGATATTAACATTCTAGGTGAACTCCTTTTATGAGACTACCTTGTTTGGTTATTGGTCCCCGTTTCCGGGTGGTGCCCCGTATTTGTTAATTCATATTAATAATTCTATTAATTGTCATAATTAGTTAATTATCCTTTATAATTGATAATTATTGCAAATAATCAACTGTGTTCCTCACAGATCCAGCAGTTGGTGCCCGAATTATTGATTAAGGTTAACAATATCTTATGTTCATAATTCAAAATTATCTATGATAATTACGAATTATTGCTAATAACCAAACGCACTACTGCCCGTCCCAACAATTTCTACAACACAGGCACAGTGATGGTTCAGGGGTCTCAGACAAAACTGGAAGAGTTTAAAAAAGACTTCAACAGACTGAAAACTCTCACTGGTGGGAAAAAGGCCCTTGTGCCTTTTAACAACAGCACCTACAGTACCATCAGACTCAAACACCAAGGCTTCAACTATCAGAGCTGCTGCTCTAGCAGTTTCACCCTCCCATGTCCATACAGCTTCCAGCACTCCTTCACCTACCTGCTTTAACAGCACTCACACACTGAGGACACCAGTGTCAGTGCAGTGCGTTCAAATGTCTCTCCCTCCTAGAAGTGGAGATAATAGAATTCAGAGAAAACAAACTGTTGGAGTCTGACACAGTTCAACAGCTGAAAGATTAAATTAAACTGTTTAAAGAAGAAACCAACACTACCCTTTAGACAGTTGAGAGAAAGAATGAATGTGCTTCGTAGAGCAAACGAAACTCCCAGACATGAACTATGTCAGGTGAGAAAGGAGATGGAGCAGAGAGACACGCTTCTTGTCAGTCTGAAAGAGAAGCTGCTTAGGATGGAAGTAACAGAGCAGAACCCTCAAAGTCAGACTGGAGACACAGGCTCACAGACTGGCAGGCAAGTAGAACCACAGCCCAGTCTCTCCAGTCCTCCATAGACTGGCCCCAACATCCAGGCAGCACCACAGGCCAGCCCTCTACAGACTGGCCTCAGCACACACAGCCCCTTGCCCAGTCAGAGTAGAGCCAATCACAGAGGAACAGGGACCACTTTGTCACCAGCACCCTAAAAGTGCAATTCTTATTGACTCCAAAGGCAGTTTCCTGGAACACAGGAAGCTGTTCCCTCGTCACAGTGTGGGGCAGTTTTGGTGTCCTCACATTGACAAAGCCTTCCAGCTCCTCTGTCATGACCACCTGGGTGACCCTGAAAACATCATCATCCACACAAGAACTAATGACCTGCGTCATAAGAGAGAGAGGGTGTAAGAGGCTGTCATCAAGGTGGCTCAAAAAGCACACAGGGAGTTTCCTAGGACTAATATCACCATCTCCACACTGCTACCATAGACTGACTTCTCCTGAGATCTGATCCACAACATAAACAGGGTGATCACTTCAGAGTGTGCAACACTTAACAATGTCAACATTGCCCACTCTGACATATGAACACCTGTATGACCACGTTCACCTAGACCAGGATCATGTCTGGATGTTTGCTGAGGACCTGAGAAGGACAATGGCCAATGGAGAGCCCTCAGACCCACACCCCCCCACAAGACCGCCATAGCTCAGCCACGGACACCAGCACACACCTCACTGGCCGAGGGAAAGGAGATTGACATCAGCCCAGCCTACCAGAGCCCAACTGGCCAGAGCCCAGCCTACCAGAATTCAGCCTACTGGAGCCCAGCCTACCAGAGCCCAGCCAACCAGATATCAGGTGACCAGAGTCCAGCCAACTGGAGCCCAACCTGGCAGAACCCCACCCATTATAAATCAGGCAGGCAGTGACGCCAGACTTCAAGAGCACATATCTGAAGCAGCATACTATGCAAAAGGAGAGCCTGGCATGGTTCAAGTCATGCCAGCCCCTGGGATGCAGCCTACCTATGCACAGGTAGAGACCAACCACTCAGACATCAGAGAGGTGAAGCCACTGCTACAACTCATCTTTAAGATTCTTGGTTAGA
Organism: Thunnus albacares; assembly: GCF_914725855.1. NCBI lineage: Eukaryota > Metazoa > Chordata > Actinopteri > Scombriformes > Scombridae > Thunnus > Thunnus albacares. The sequence goes on along the minus strand of NC_058109.1, from coordinate 36,305,670 downwards.
AAAAAAAAATCGGCTGTCGCCTGCTCCTCAATTCTCGATTATATTCTGTATTGAACCACCACTGAATTAAATTAAAATTTAAACATACTGTTTTACTTGCCATTATATATAATATGTAATTAATTGTTGATGAAATCTATCTGTTAGTTCCTGGAACTTGCAGGGTCTGTACTCTACAGCTTTTGGACTGAAGAGACCCAGAATTCATCTTTAGCATTAAAAGCCAAGATATTGTCATATTATAAACATGGTGTCGAGACGACACAGACACCCACTGTCCCTCAAACTGTAGGGATATATTACTACCATCCAACAGAAACACATACGTCATGGTAGAGATTCAGGAGGGGTTTTGTGTGGTAAAAAGAGGACTTATCATCTCATCTAAAAATAATTTAAAAAGCAACAACAAACATCTGGCTTAAGTCAAACAAAAATATTGCCAAATATGATAATGATCTGTACATATGTGTGGCCTACACTCCCCCCCTTGAGTAGCCCTATTACAATGAAAACTTTTTTGAAAATAAAGAGATTGGACATTACCAGGCACAGGGTAATGTCCTGTTGGTGGGAGATTTAAATGCCAGAACAGGAAGTGAGCCTGACATAGTGGATCCTGCTGGTAACAGCCACATCTTTGGACAGTCCTCTATACACCTCGCCCCATCTAAACAGAGACTGAAAAAGGAAGAGTGGTACAAGGACTGCAAAAATGTCAGAAAAAAATTAAGACAGCAGTCCAACCTAAAACACTGTCAGCCACAAAACACAGAACTACGACAATATTATGTTGAAACACTGAGAGAATACAGACAGACAATAAAACATAAAAAATCAATATCATGATCAGAAACTAAGAGAAATTGAGGAGTCCATTGATCAAAATCAGTCCTGGGAGAGATGGAGCAACAGAAACAACAAAAAAGACAACTTGGCCGTACAAAATGGTAACATTTGGAAAGAACATTTTGAAAAATTATGAGCAAATGTCACAATCACAATCTCAATCATGAACAGAAACAAATGAGAGAAAAATTGACAATCCTTGAATCAACAATCAAAAAACAGAACCCCCTTGATTACAATGAAAGAATTAGAAAACAGCATAAAAAACTGGTACCTTTCCAATTTACCTTTGTAGCAGAAATGAGACTAAAGTCAACCACAATTTTATCAATAATAATAATTTCAGACTGGTTTCTAACCAAGACCATTACATCATCAGCATAAGCAGATAAAACATGGGCTGTATAAAAACCTGGTAAAACCAAATCATCAATGCAGGACCTCATTTTGTGAAACAAGGGTTCAATGGATAAAGCATAGAGCATTCCAAACAGAGAACAACCTGTCTGACACTGCTATGTACTGTGAAGGGAGCATGCAGCCCCCCATTAATCTTCAGTACACTCTGAATGTCTCACTACAAAACCATGATCATAGCAATGACACTCAGGCTAAGACCAAAATGCTCCAGAACCCTCCAGAGGTAAGGGTGCTCAACCTGTCAAATGCTTTTTCTTGGTCTAATAAAATAAGACCAAAATCTATGCCCAATGAACTAGAGTCATCCAGAACATCCCTGATTAAAGACATGTTGTCTATGATGGACCTACCAGGCACACAGTAAGTCTGGTCCAGATGAATTACTTCACCCACTCCGTGCTTCAACCAGTTAGCCGGAGCCTTGGAAAAAATTTTTAATCTGAACAGAGGAGGGAGACTCTACGCCAGTTTTTAATATCCTGAAGGTTTCCTTTCTTCAGTGACAGAGTTATCACAGCCTCCTGCAGCTCAGAAGCAGAGTCAGATTTTCAAAACTTTGACTGGAAACATCCATGAGATCTCAGCCAAGTTCATTCCAGGAGGTCTTATAAAACTCCACAGGAAGACTATGGGGGCTTTCCCATCCATCCCCTGCTGCGCTGCTTACAGCTCTTCTACAACCAGAGGCTCCTCTAGCTCAGGACGGTTATCTCATTTGAAACAACAAAACTTATCTAATCTAGCCAGAAATAAAATTTTCCCTTGTATGAGCCCAAGTATACTGTCTGTCTTCAGCATGCAACCTTCTCCAAACATTCACTAAATCATATGTTTTTATGACATTAGGAATTGCTCTTTGGGAGGCAGCATGAGGTTCAACATGATTCCTGTCCAAAGAATAATTTTGAGTGCTATTAAAATCACCCCCTAAAAACAAAAAAAACATCTGAACTACAACTAGACAAAGTATCACTTAAGTATTTATGAACTGGACTCTGTCTGAGCCGACATTTGGTGCATAAACCTTAATAAAAGTGAATGTGAAGTACTCAAACTTGGCTCTGACCACCATCAGTCTTCCCTCTATCACTTCTTGAAACTCATACGAAGTTGACAGGAACTTTTTGGAGAAGAGAACAGCTACTCCTCCACTCAGGTCAAAGAGCTTAAAATGACTTCCCCGTCCCACTCTGACCTCCAGTCAGTTTCACTGTACCTGTCATTGCGTTTCCTGGACAAACATCACATCAACACTTTTTATCTCATATAGCTGCATCCTTTTCCTGATGTCTCCAGCTCCATTTAAATTCAATGAAGCAATTTTAAAATCACTCATCAAGAAAATAAAGAGGAGACAACCAGAGAGCACATACAGACTGATAAAAAGAAAACCTTTAGCTTTATTCTTCCCCATCGTCTCTATTTAATTCCTGCCTGATCTTCACGACCATTTTCTTCAATCTGTAAATTTCCTGCTCAGTTAAACCTCCTTTTCCTTTAGTTTTCATATGTGATCTGATGGAATCGAGAAAGGCTTCTGCATTTTTCTACTTTCACTCCTTTTATGTTCTTTTTTTGTAGAAACTGTTTCACTTTCTCAACCCCAGAAATCTGTTTATTCAGCTCATCTGGTGTCATTTTATTAGAGATATCATTGTCACTGTCTGCATCAAAAACATCTTCAACACTGGAGTCATGCTCCACCATTTTTTCCTTTGCGTTCTGTTTCTGCTTTTCTTTTCTGGCTGTTGTCTTCTTTGCTATTGAACCACTATTGTTGATTTCTGATTTTCTTTCCTGACAAGTGACAATCAGTCTGCTCTCTTCATCCATCATGTCTATATCTGCACTTTCTGCTAGGATCTCCTCTGGCTCAGCCTCAGCTGTTTGTTACCTTCCTCTTCCTCTTCCTCCTCTTCTTCCTTCTCCTCACCTTCAATATCTTCAACATCACCAACTGTCTCACTGCTCTGTTGAGACTCACTTGCCCTCTTTCCCTCGTCACTGATGATGTCACTGTTTGTTGGCTCTATCTCTCCAACACTAACAACAGTTTCCTTCCTCCCCTTTTCCACCATCACTATTATTGTCCCCACCTGTCTCCTCCTTTCTTTCCTCCATCTCAGGTTTTCTTCTTTCCACCTCATCTCTATTTTTTCCTTTTTTCCCAGCATCTTTCTGGCCTGATGTTCCCTCACAAGCAGTCCAAACAGTTTGACCTGAACCATCAGGTTTCTCCGGACAAACTCTGATCACATGTCCCTCTTTACCACAGCCAAAACATTTCATCACATCTGATGTAGCAAACAGAACATATTCAA